>NW_019174280.1:22906091-23078789 GCF_002260705.1 Seriola dumerili
CATGAACGCAGAGATGTACGTTAAGTGGATATGAAGCTCAGTACAAACAGTTCAAGCTGAATAACCACGGCGATTAGGCTTCATATTTAATTCATAACGTCTCATTGTTTGTAACTCTGAGCTCAGGAGACTCGCGCCGCGTCTACCTTCTCATTGAAGTGGATCTCCACAAACTTCCCGAAGCGACTGCTGTTGTTGTTCCGGACGGTTTTCGCGTTTCCGAAAGCTTCCAGCAAAGGGTTGGCTGCCGGGAGAGAGAGAGAGAGAGAGAGAGACAGAGAGAGAGAGGTGGAGTCACAAACACAAACAGGAGGAACAGCTGATGCAAAGAGCGGGAGTGTGAATCTCACCTTCCACTATTCTCTCGTCGATGTCCTGACCCGTTCCATACGAGGTTGTCAGGTATCTGTTGGAAACACACAGGGCAGCTGAGTTCACTCTTTACCCAGAATGCTTCAGTTACAGAGCTGATGACTTTGTGACGTTGTTGGATTATATTTCAAGTGTTTTTCTGTTTTTCAGTCTCAACAAAAGTAGAACCACCTCCTTGTGGTCACATCCCTGTTTATCCAGAGTCATTAACAACACTTTCTCTCTGTGATGTAACAGGTGCAGCCCCTCCTCTTCCTCATCTTCATCCTCACCTGAGCACAAACTTGGTGTTCTCTGTCTTCCCGGCCCCAGACTCCCCTGAGACGATGATGGACTGGCTCATCTTCAGGACCTTCATGTCCCTGTACGCCTTATCAGCTGAGACACACACACACACACACACACACACACACACACACACACACACACACACACAGCTGTTAGTCAAGGACACAAACCTGACGCCGCTAACCAAGCAGATATTACACTGCAAAACTTCTGCAGTATAAAAGGTGATGAGTTCGTCTGAGGGAAGACAGAAGCTGTGATGTTCAGGGGACTGTGGGAAATCTGAGCGCCGACTGCTGCCTGGTTATAACTGAACTGATACTGCACAGAGGAAAACACCTGAAGAAAACCGTCAGTGTAATATGATGATAATGAAATCGCATGAATTCAACAGTCGCATCAGATCAATTCAATTTGTAAAAATATTCAAAACTTAAAATATCAAAAAGTTAAAAAGACTTAAAGAATATGACTTTTTCTTTTTTGTATTTGTCAAAGTTCTTCTTTGCTTTACTGCATTTGTCTGATAACTGTGTTCTTTTCCATAAACCTCCTCGAGGGACAGTGAGGAAGAAATGAAGTCTTAAAATGTCTGAAGCCAAATAACAGATGTGAAAATTATCAGTCACTTGTTTCCTTCAAAATAAAATGATCACAACATAGAAGAAGAAGAGCAAGCAATCAGCGGGGTCAGTGAACCTGAACCTGCTGTTTATACAGTGCCCCTCCCACACAGCATCGACTACAGCAGAACACAGGAGAGAGGAGGAGAAGCGGCGGATGCGTTTCACTCACCGATGGCGTACACGTGCGGCGGCAGCGTGCCCAGAGACCGGCCCCGGTACTGCTTGATGGTCTCCGGCGAGTAAAGCTTTGGGATGTCATAATACGGGTTCACTGCGATCAGGATGTTGGCTACAAACGTCTGGAGGAGGAGGAGAAGAAGAAGAAATCATTTAGGAACAACATTCATCAGCTGATAAAACCTACGATCTGCAGCAGCCACAAAAAACATTTATTATCTACTTTTAAACCTGCATCATGGACTTTCCTACATTTCCCAGAATCCCAAAGCAGGAAGGCATCAAATATCTTTTGTCTAAATCCACCATCTGTTGAAGCTCAGTGTCTCATAAAGCAGTGGCTTCACAGACGAGCCTCATTAACTCGCACAGTTGGGAGGAATCACAGGATTCACCACTTTATTAGGAACACCTAGCTAAAGCTAATACAACAGTGCTGCAATAAATCCTCCTTCATGATGTTCAGTTTTGTTGAAAGTTATTGGAGGCTTCTAATATTTTATCCGCCACATTTATATTAATGAGCACAAACTAAGTCCTAGATTAATATATAAAACCACATCACAACTAACTACATCCAGTAAAATGTCCATAAAATCCTCCCTGAACAGTTTCAATAAAAACTGAACATTGACGTCTTTATGAAAGCAGAGAAAGAGAGAAGTTCCTGCTTCAGCCACTAGATGTCAGTGTCCACTAAGTCTGACCCACAGTCAACATCAGCCGCTTCACTTCAGAGGAAGACGGCGTTCACAAGGGAAGACGACTGAAGACAGATTTCAGCTTTGGACCATGACAGAGACATTTTGAATAAATCTGAACATTTTTTAAAAAAAAGTGAGAACATTCTTTGGAAAATCTGGATAATTTACAAAGTCTGGACATTTTGGAAAACAAGGATGTTTTCTGAGGGACACATTGAGAGACTGAGAACATTTAGATCTTTTGGAAAGTGATGAACTCTTTGGAGAATATTGTGTATTTTAAGAAGGCGGGACATTTTTCGAGAGTGAGGACATCTTGTCTGGTCCACTGTGTTTGGACACGAACGTTTTTAGATAATGATGAAATCTTTGGAGAGAGTTTATTTTAAGAACATTCTGCCTGGTTTCCTTTCATCCTCAGATCTGTTTGAGGGTTGAGTCCTGGTTTAGGTTAGTCCTGGTTTAGGTTAGTCCTGGTTAAGATCAGTCCCGGTTTAGTTTAGTCCTGGTTAAGGTTAGTCCTGGTTAAGGTTAGTCCTGGTTAAGGTTAGTCCTGGTTAAGGTTAGTCTTGGTTAAGGTTAGTGGTTTAGGTTAGCCCTGGTTTAGGTTGAGTCCTGATTAAGGTTAGTCCTGGTTAAGGTTAGTCCTGGTTAAGGTTGTTAAGGTTAGTCCTGGTTAAGGTTAGTCTTGGTTTAGGTTAGTCCTGGTTAAGGTTAGTCCTGGTTAAGGTTAGTCCTGGTTAAGGTTAGTCTTGGTTTAGGTTAGTCCTGGTTAAGGTTAGTCCTGGTTAAGGTTAGTCTTGGTTAAGGTTAGTGGTTAAGGTTAGTCCTGGTTAAGGTTAGTCCTGGTTAAGGTTAGTCTTGGTTTAGGTTAGTCCTGGTTAAGGTTAGTCCTGGTCAAGGTTAGTCCTGGTTAAGGTTAGTCCTGGTTAAGGTTAGGGGCGAGGGTCCTTGTGAGAATAAAAGCACAAAGCCCCACAAAGAGGGAAAAGTTGATTAAATGAAAAGTTGTGACGTGTACGTTAATGTGAGGAGGATCTGATCGACGGGATCTTTAAATAAAATGATTTGATATTGATCTTTGATTTTAACATGTGCACTTCTTCCATCTTAATCATTTTAATTTTTTTTATATAAAGAACTTAAAGCTGCAGACACTCCTCACTACAGTCATTACATCATCATCTGTATTATCTACAGTATGTGGGTGTGAGCTATGTGACTGTAAGTGAACGTGCAGAAGACAGGTTTTGCATGTTGCAGAGTGTGTGTGCGTGCGTGCGTGTGTGTGTGTGTGTGTGTGTGTGTGTGTGTGTGTGTGTGTGTTACATGCTCTTAATTGTTCTTCTGGTTCAGTAAGCGGTGACAAGAGGGGAAGCAGACATCTGTGTTCAGGTCCAGACATGGAGACGTACAGAACTTTCTGAAAGTTGTGCAGTAAGTGTGGACAGTACGAGCGTGTTTCAGCAGCTTCATTAGCTTCACTTCCTCACGTCAACACTTACATAAATCTTGTCTTTGCTGTATCTCACACGGACGTTGTTGAGCAGAGTGGCTTCATTCAAGTACATCAAAGAACCTGAGGGACACGAACGGGACAAAAACAAGGAGCAATGAAGGAAACACACGAGCTGCATGAAGACACTTTACTGTAAACCAGTCTGACCTAACAGGCTGAAGCTCCTCATTTCACAGGCACCAAAAACTCGTCTATGTGATTAACACTGATTTAGAAAAATGTGCAGTTTTATCTCCGGGTAGAAAATAAAGATAGCTGTTAGTAAAACTTACAAGTAAGGAATCAAAATAAAGGTCTGCTGATGGATATATCAGCTGTTAGTGGAGAACTTTTCTGCTACAGCAAAAGAATTGTGGATTTATTCTGATTAAATGCAGAAAACTTTGAATTTGTTCAGAGCGACGTCTCTTGAGGACAGAGCGACTTAAACTGTGACGTTCATGTTTCTATCTGAGGCTTTGCACTGACAGATGGGGATTTATAGGAATTTATGTCTAATATCTACAGTATATGTAATGAGTCACACTTTCTTCAGTAACCGGCATGAATCAGGGAAAGAGTCAAGAAACATTAGAAGGTAAATGATGGTAAAACAAACAAACTTACAGTTGTCCTCCACATGTTTGTTGACGTCGTCCTCTGCAGGGAAGACTTGGTTGATGGGAGCCAAAAATGTCTGGAAGAAAAAAAAAAAAGAGAAAAGAAATATGAATCATTTAATGCTAATGCTACGTTAGCTAATTAGCAATAGCGAAACTTACAAATAGCTCCTTTATTATTTTTCTTGTGAATTTAATTTGCTGATTATCTGACCAGCTTTATTAGAACTGAAGAACTCTTGTTCTATCAGTTATTTTGTAGGTTTTTGTCTTTTAATTCTTTTCCATTTTTTGGAAGTTTATTTCTTTCTGTTCAAACATTATTTTAAGTTTTGTTTATAAAGCAACTTTCCAGAGGCTGAAAACACCAGCTGCTGCTGGAGACTCCAGGCCTGATGAATTATTTGCGAGCAGGAGGAAACAGGATCAGAGCGAAGGGAGCCGCCATTCTGCATTATTAACCATCCAGTCAACTCGCCAAACAGGTGATGGAAGATTTTATTCCAAAGACAAGAAAAGATAAAAGTATTTGACTTGTGTGAATTTTCAGGTACTTGTACTTTTACTTGAGTATTTTCATTTGATGCTACTTTGTACTTTGTCACAATCAATCCCTCCGTCGTATCAGCATCTTTTCAACATCAGTTTGTTTGATGACTTCAGTGCCGGCTTCATGTCTCAGCTAGGCTACGGTGGTACTACACATTAGAGCTGCAACGATAAGACGAATACTTGATCAGTCAATTGAAAGAAAAATAATCTGCAACTCTCTTGATAAGAATCCGAGTGATTTTCAAGCAGCTGTGATGGATGCAGGTTCTCAGTGTGAGAGTGTGATGCTTTTCTTGGTCTAAAGTTAAAGACGGTGACAGGATCTGACTGTTGGTTGAAGAATCAAGCATCAGGACTTGACTCGGATTGTTCCACCTCCACATTCCTCAGGCTGAAACCGAGCGTGTTGAACTAATGCAGGAGGGTTTATGAGGACGCATGTGACCTCAGTGTTTTGGAGCCCTGTGGGGGGTGTTGGTGTCATGTTTCTGTAATCTGTAGGCCAATCACTGCCAGCTCCTGTAGGCTTTCTCTCTCTCTCTCGCTCTCTCTCTCTCTCTCACTCTCTGCAAGGCCGGCCCCATTCAATCTGCCCAATTAAAGAGCCAGTGCGGGCCTTCAGCGGGCCAAGACCGCGCCGCAGTGCCAAGGTGACGTACAGTCGATTCATTCTTTCCAGCGGTGGCATGTTCCACATTCTCAGCCCAAACTGGACCAAAGAATGGAGGAGAAAATACAGGAGGAGGAGGAGGAGGTGGAGGAGGAGGAGGTGGAGGTGGAGGTCAATGGAAGTGACACGAGGCCAATAATCTGAGAGAAAAAGAAGCTAAACACTGTTAACCCTTTCACCACCGCTGGACTCCTTGTTCCTCTCGTCTCTGCAGATACTTCTTTATGACTCGCTGCAGAATGAATTTAGAACCAATCAGACGCCTCCTGATGTTGTTACGTGATGAATAATAATAAACATCTAAAGCAGCGTTTCTCAAAGAGCGGTCCTCACTGAAGGAGTGAGTCTCAGAGAACGGGGGTTATAGGATAAGTAACTTCAAGATTTTAAAGCTCACATTCAGTTTGTCCACTAAATGTCACATTAGTTTGCGCCTCGTCTCCTTCACTTTCTCCCTCAGCACCAGTGAAGCAGATCAGACTGCGGACGCCCTCTGGGAAACACACACACACACACACACACACACACTCTACACGACAAAGACTGAGCCATTGTGACTGATAGTATGACAGGGTATCATGCTCTCCGTCTCTCTCCTGACGTCCAATCCCAGGAGGCCTGCCAGCGACTGAACACATCGTCAGACACTGGCACAAACTGGCCGCAGCGGGACAGACCGGACATTGTTCTGATACCGGACTGTTACAGGCCTCCGCTGCCGCCCGGAAACTGGCTCAGAGAACGGATCTGAGGAGAACGAGTTTCCATGTTTCCAAAGCCGCGGTTTCACTGTAAAAACACGTTTGTTTGGGGGTTTTTTTGACACAGATCTGAAGACCATTATTACCCTAAACTGAACCGTCCTCCCAGGAAACTCCTTGGAGAGCAGAACTATCTGATCACGTGACCAACAAAAAGCTCCAGCAAATCACTTCTATCCGTTCAGATCTAAACTGCCACAGACTCAAGGTGCAAAATCAGATCTGAAGGCGTGAAAAGTTTCATGTGACGTCAATTTGAAACCCTCAGGAATCTCAGCGTCGCAGCTTCAAATCGATTTTTCACCTGAGGAAATATTTCACCCGAGTTAATATCCGGATGAAGAACGAATGGAAACATTGATGTAAAGGACAAATAACAAACCAAAGCTAAGACCAGTAAACTGATGAAACGCTGTGTCGAGTACGTAGTTTATCCACCAGAGGGCGCTGACAAGTTGACTGTTCAACTGCAAAATGTCGTGTTCGACGTGTAACTCGGCACAATTCTTTTAAAAAAAGAATCTACATGTTTAAGCTTTTAAATGACAATCGATCAGTCGATATGTTGTTATGAAATACCTCATTAAAAATTCATTTATCCAACATCACGAGTGTCTGTTCCAGCTCATAGTAACGTACTGCAGAGGATAAACACTGTTGTAGAGAGCAGAACACGTGTTTCCCACATGAGTTCACATCAGAGAACAAGAGATCTGAAGAGCGGAGAGGCTCACCACATGTTGTCCTGCATGCTAGCTCACTGCCATCAGTGTGTGTGTGCGTGTGTGTGTGTGTGTGTGTGTGTGTGTGTGTGTATGAGAGGCCGACTGTAAAGCATTTTGGATAAAAGCACCATATGAGAAATGTACTGTGTACTCCATTATCAGACATGGGGTTTGTGTGGAGTGGCCCTTTAAGTTCCAGTTTAACTTTATACAGCGTCATTTGAATGAGGTGCAAAGATCAGAGTCACAGTATCAGTATCCAGGTGGAGTGAACTCCCCTGGATACGGAGGATGGTGGTGGCGTAGCGTCGAGGAGGAGGGTCATAAAATCACATCATTGCGCAATAACGGATGTGAAACTGCTGATCGTCGAGCTGCGATACTTCACATCTGCGCCGCAACTAAGGATTTCAATTAATCTGATGATTATTTGTTCAATTAGACGGTTGAATGGTCAACGTTTGAGTTGGAGAATAAGATTTTTGATTAAAATTTAAGAAAAAATCAGCAGCACATGAAACTTTTACAACTGTTTTTGTTTAAAAACGACAACAAAAAAAACCTTGTAAAAACACAGTTTTCCACAATAAATGTTCCACATATGATGAACACCCCCCCGCCCCCCCCCCACACACACACACCCACACACACACACACACACACACACACACACACACACACACTGTAAACACACAGATCTGTGTTCCCATTAGCCGGTGACAGGCCTGTGTTTTATAGACTGACAGTAAACAGAAATTAGCGAGGAGGCTCTTTGAAAGGGAACACTCAGTCTCAGAGGCCTTCCGGGGGAGAGATTACCACTGCGGACGCATAGCTTTATGGGTTACCACGACGACGGGCTCTCTCTGTGACACTAAAAGCCTCTCAGAGGGCGACGCGGCAGCTGATCCAGCGGGGAGAGTGATTTAACGGTGAGGGGGGGGGGTGTCAAAGAGCCACTCGACGTCGGGCAGCTCTGATTGACTCCGCACTCCAGCACATTACACCTGCCGGCTGTAAACCGCAGCGTCTGCAGGTGAGTCACACAGTGAGTGATGCGTTCACTGCTTCAGGAACTCAGGCCTCTTCCTCGTGAGGATAAGTGACGCATTAAATCACGGCCCCAACACCTGGAAACACACTTCACATCTAAGCGGCAGGTAAACGAAGGTCAGGTCGAGCTAAATCTTTCCAAAGACCTTGACATTAGATGATAATGTACTAAAGCTTTAGCCTGTAATATATATTGATTGACCAGTGTGAGCTGGCTGATGTACTTCGACAGTATATCTCCGTCTTCTCTCCCTCTCACCAAACACACAACAGCCAGAACCGTCATTAAAGGTTATTCACCTCATTTCTACTTCCTGGATGAAAAGTGCATAAAAATATCATAAATATAAACGTTAAAAAAAGAGTGCATTGTGGGATACTTTGAGTCGACTACACAGACTAATGAACTATTTCAGATACGACATTCAGCTGAAACATTTACCAGGAGTCTGTCACAGAAACACATCAGCTCTCTGCACACTTTAACTCTAATGTCATGCTCCTGGCCGACATCTTCGCCACAGCAACAGCCACCGAGGCTCATGGGTACAATTGTGCTATTGTGAAAAGTTGATTTGTCGGGGATGAAGGTGGAAAAACAACATGAAATAACTCCGTGTTGACGCGGAAATGATGGAACAAACGTCTCCACAACTCAATTCTCCCATTTTACACTCGACATCAGTGTGAGTGACGGTTTGTGTTTCTCAAACGAGACGTGTGAAGAGATCCAGCTGCTGGATCTGTGACGCCGCCGCCGCCGCCCGCTCACCTTTCCCCTCTGTTTGAGAGGCTCGATGGTGAGGCTGTCGGCTCCGATGTCCACTATGGTGCCCAGCTGGAACCCGTCCGCTGGGTGGGGCGCCCACACCGGCTTCCCATCCTCCATCGCACCGCTCTGCAGGCTCTGGAAAACATGACACACACACACACACACACACACACAGACACACACACACACACACAGAGTCAGGGGTGTGTTTTGTGACACATTCAGGTGATTGTTCATGAGCTGAACTTGTTGCTGTAACCTCACATCATGGCAGCGAAGCAACAGGCTGCACCATCACAATCACAGTCCTACATTCACTTTTGTTGATGCCATGATCCACTGAACGTCACTGCAGGAAAGACGCTCCATGAAAATCCAGTCTTAGATGTTTCTACTTGAATTTTTAATGAAAGGAAGTAAAATATTATTTTTTCAGCCCTGGTATGTTTTTGTCTCCTGGTGATCCCACAATAAATATTTAATGGCTGTTTATTAATAGATTTAAAAACTTCTTATTTCACTGATATTTGCATTTTTAACAAATACAATATTATGACAGGCGGGATTTTTTAATAATATATTTCTATTGTTGTATTTTATGTGTCAGTTGTTTTTTTAAACAATATATAATTATATTATTGTATTTTATGTTTAAGTTTATTATGTCAGATAAATAAATAGATCTTTTATGTTTTATTTGTCACATGTCAACACTGACTGAAACCACCGAGTGCAGCTGAAGTTTATGGGAAAGTCTTTTACTTTTGCAGGTATTTGGTCAAAAACCATAAAGTATTGAACAAACGGAGATGTCGACCTGATGGTGGCGCTGTGGAGAAAATCAGGTCACCCTGGTTTAATCCTCTGGCTAACACGGATGTCTGTATATTTCAGGGCATCGGTGATGTCATTAGGATTCATTCACCAAATTTTCATTAGAATCCATCAAACGGTCGTTGAGATATTTCCGTCTGGACTGAAGTGGCGGACCGATCGATCAGCGTGTGGCTGCAGTTCATTAACATCCACTTTCCTGTTTATTTCCATCAAGAAGCAGCCGGAGGGAGAGAAGACGACAAACCACCAGCATGAGTGAGAAAACAGGAAAAACAACAGACACTGTGACTGAGTGTTTACAGCTCACAGATCATGTGACGCCTCCAGATCATGTCTTACTCCTCACCTACTCTAACTCAATCAGCTTTAAGCATTAATCCAATACTGGAGGAGTAAGTTTATCGCCGGCTCGGAGCGTCCTGACCCCTTAGTGTGAATGAGTGGGGGGGGGGGCACTGGGCAGCAGCTCGCCTGCCAATAAGATCTGAGACACTGAGCCAAGCGCTGTCTTACAGTTTCCATCCACACAGCTGTGAAGCGAATGACAACATGCAGCAGCCCCCCCCCCCCCCCCCCCATGTTGGCTTCCTGCCAAGCTGCAAACTCAATAAGAGCAAGTGTTCTATGGGAACTTAAAATAATTCCCTCCACAGTCGCTGCACTATCCGACTGAGACGCTGAGAGGCTCCCAAAATCAATTAAGGGAATTAAGTCATTATCAGCGGAGAACAATCGTCTCCTTTGTCGGAGTCGGTCCTGGAGCCGGAGGATAACAGGTCTGATCTCCTCATCAGACTCTCGCAGCGCAGTTGTGTTCGTGAGAGCAGAAACCAACCTGACGACATGATTCTGCGTGGAGGTCAGAGACGCCGCCCGGGAGCTAAAAGGTCACAGGTTCAAACCGTGTGTTCGTCAGGTAACCCCGAGCAACGCGCTGAAGCTGCTTCCTGCTGTGATCAGTGTTCTGCATCAACATGTTATTTTAGATGATGAAAGCTAATGTGAGTGGCGGAGGGATACAAGCGTGAGGCGGGAACGCTACTTTTAATAATACAACTACATGCTGAGACCTGAAAGGAGTGAGAGTTAGTTTTAGTTTGTCTAACAGAACATTCATGTTGGACGATTCTGCAGAACTCTGCATTATGTTCCATTACACTTTTTTAATTTTCCAGTTCGTCTTCAAACCGTCTCGTGCAGATAAAAGTGAAGGACATTATCCCTCCTGAATAAGCAGAAGAAAAAGGGCCTGAACTCCGTGGAGCTTCGGCCCGATTCAAAGAGTCTGAAGCCTGAAGGTGGGACGGCTGAATCCAGACCAAAGGTTGCTGGTGACTTATTGTCCCGGCTGTAAAATGTCCCCAGTGAACAAAGCACCAGACTGCATTTCTCTGTGATATAAGAGGGAGCCATTCAAGGAGAGAGACTCTGCCCTGCTGAATCTATCCTCTGGCTGTTGAGTGCCAGGCAGCAGGTCAGAGACAGGTCAGATTCTGCTTCATCACGGCTGTGAGTGAAATCTATGTTGATATATTCGATACTAGCCAGAGCCTGGTCTTTAGTTGCTTCCCATCACGGCACTAAACACACGCACGCAGTCGGGCACGGTGTCGTGCAGCAGGTTAATAAAAACATTTCAAACTCCCACAGGGGATCGCTCTTCTCTAAAACTGTAGCAGCAGCAGCAGCAGCGAGAGCTTTCCACATCGCTCTCCGATCGATATCATTTCTCCAGAACAATGAGTAAGTACAGTCGCACGAAGAGGGTTTGATACAGTCTGACTGCAGCTGCGTGAGTTATGAAAAGACAAGATCAAACCTGCTGCAAACACTCTGCAGCCCACACAGGCCGTCACCGACGCACTGAACATCGACCAGCACACAGGAAGTGATGCAACCACCTCCTGGGCTGTTAAACCGGGTTGAGCAACACCAATAAAAACTCTTGCATGGGTGGAAGATGAAAGTATCACCGGGGGTTATAATGTGGGTTGTTCCACTCATTGATGATTTTGGGGGTCAAACCTCAGAAAGAACTCTTCAAGAGAATCCCTTCACATTTTGTACAAATGTCTGTTTGGACTCGAACTGATTATAGACTTTGGTGGTTAAAGGTCAAAGGTCACTGGTTCATACTTTCTGTGACTGTGGAAAAACAGGGATGTGATCTGAAACTAAACTGAATCTTCACATGTGAGAAGCTGGAGCCAGAGATTATTTGGTGTTTCTCATTAAACAGGTGGAACATTAACACTATTATCAGTTTATTATCAGAATGGTTATCAATTCATTTTCCTGTTGAGCGCCTTATTGTTTCTGCCCTAATTTACATAACTGAGTGACACAGTTTGATTGAATTGAAAGATTATTAATAATAAAACGTTAATTGCTTTTACAAGTTTCTTATCTACTAATGATGAACTATTTTATCAACTGTGAATTTGTGACTAAACCTTAAACTTCTTCTTTCTGTTTGGCTGCAGACGACTGCAGCAAGAAATAACAACCAGAACAAATGAAAAGGAAAAATACAGAAAACAAAAGCTGCATTATAAAATAATACAAATTTAATAACTTAATAGGCCTAAGAAAGTATTTGTAATAAGCGGGTGCCATTCCTTCCTTTTAATCTGCTTGTACATTTGCATATAACTTCACTGAGGCAAGATGCAGTGATACGTATGACTGTGTGCAGTCTTCACGGATCACCCCCAACATAAACTTAAAAACCAACCTCGCTCTAAATTTAACATCAGACTGACACTGAATTCGAAGTCTCACCCAATAATTTCTGGTTTCACCGACAAACTTAAAACCCTGCAGCTGCAGAGGCGGCAGGTCCCAGAGACCCAGACAGCAGCAGCAGCAGGGAGCTAACGGCAGAGCTGAGCCTCGACTGCAGCGCTCATCATCACATTAATGCTTTTCTTTTTTTTTCCCACCAAAGCCTTAAACTAAAAGGGTACAGAACTAATCTATTTCCAGCCACTGGCCTAAATATTAAAATCCTCTGAGCAATTTGAGCTTCGCAGCCAACGTAAGGATCTGTCCGCGTCCTCTGGAACATCGTTTCCATTAACGTCCTCAGTCAGGTGAAAAATTAAAGACGCAAACGGAGCTGAGAAGTGAATATCTGCTGATGATTCCCAGAGCAGCCATCGGAGTGTGAGAGACGCTGCAGACACACACACACACACACACACACACACACACACACACACACACACACACACACACACACACACACACACACACAGAGAGAGGCTTTATGCTAATGGAGGTTTCTGTTTTAAATTGGTTTGAGGATTTTGCCCTGAATGGAGATAATAACTGGAGGGAGAAAAAAGACAAATAAACTGGATGAATTTGTTCTTTTTGCTTTGGTTAAACAGTCGAGTGAATTCACACCAACAACCTGAGGAAATAAGTCTTTTTTTAACCACACACACACACACACACACACACACACACAGAGAGGCTTTATGCTAATGGAGGTTTCTGTTTTAAATTGGTTTGAGGATTTTGCCCTGAATGGAGATAATAACTGGAGGGAGAAAAAAGACAAATAAACTGGATGAATTTGTTCTTTTTGCTTTGGTTAAACAGTCGAGTGAATTCACACCAACAACCTGAGGAAATAAGTCTTTTTTTAACCACTTTCACTTCAGCAGAAAGCAACTTATTCACTGCAGCTGTGTCAGCGTCAGGATTACAACAAGCACACATGTGAATAATCACCACTCAATATAAAATACCATTCACTATTTACACCAGTCACTTCTGTGTCTCACCCTCACAGATCAACTCAAACCAATCAGACAAACGCCACAGACGCTCAGCGCCTCCTGTACGACCAGATGTGATGAGGCTACAAATCTGACTGATGTAGTTTTTTTTTTTTTTCAGAGAGACAGATGTTTTCACACCTTTTCAACATCTGGAGAGAGAAAAGCGCCTCAAGGGGCGACCAGCACAAACGCTCTGAGCGTCAGCTTTGAAGGGTCTGAGTTTTATACCTGAGCCTTAAAACCAGCCGTCAGGACTTCTGGAACTTTGTGATGTCACAACGAAGCAGTCACCAGAGGCTCAGAGCCTCCTCTCTTCTGATTGGCTCACAGACCTGTTGTTACTAGAGCTCCAGAGAGAAGCCTGAGAGAGGAGATGGTTTTTATATCTTCTGATGGATCAACACTTCAAATAAAACACAGAAGAAGAAGAAACATGGAGCTTTTAAAGCGCCTCATGTCCTTAAAGGTTCATTTTTAATTAATGTTTTTATTCTTGTTTTACATTTTTACTCCACTTTTAAATTGCACTGCATATTTTTTTTTGTAACTGTACCCTGTATTTTCTGTAACGTACTTGTTTTGTGATGTGTGTGATGTGATGAATAAATAAAGGATACTGCAATTATTAAAATATTAAATATGTTAATGTGTTCACAGATTGTTGCGCTGCCTCTAAGTGGCAAATAAACGTTTGAGTGCATCCTGCCTTCATGTCACTGTAGAGGGCTTTTAGCTTCACCCTGCTTTGTGGGGAGGAAGCTGGTGAACCGATGTATGATCAGGTGTTAACTGACAGAAGATCTGATGAACGTATAAATGAATCGAAGGCTCCGGCTCTGCACAAATAATCTAAACTTCAGCAAAATTCAAACAGATGCGGTGAGACGTAAGGCCGCCATTTCTGACACAATTAGCAACTTAACTGAATTAACTTGACTTCTAAATAAAAACTCCCTCACCGTGTCGGGATTTGCCTCATATGCAAACAAACGACGCAGAGAGGATTTTTGTTCTATTTTTCTTTCCCCTCTGCGTGAAAGAGGGGGGGCACACCTGTCCCGCACGGCGCCGTGACTGCGTCGAATGAGACGTCCAGTATTTGGTTACAGAGAGTTTACATATTCAAACATACAGATGTTACAGTAGCTGCCAGTTGTTTGCTCTGCCGGGAAATGTCATGTTGAAATGGTTGAGTGTGTTAATCTTTCTGATAAAGGGGCAGAATCACTCACGTATACAAGGTTTATATGAACGTATCTCTTCACAGATCAGCCAGTGTTTCCTCTAAGACGCAGAATAACTGCTGACAGTCGGTGAATGTGAGTCACTGGTGCGAACAGAAAAGTTGTCAAAGCTAAACTCTCCCGTCTGCGGCTGCCTCGGCGCAGCGGCGCTGCAGCAGTGTGAACGCGAGGACGATGAGCATCAGTTCATGTAAATTTTCCCACGATGGGAACAATGTTTGATTCATCTGCTCAGCTGAGTCTGTTTAAACTGCGGCGCTCTCACTCCTCTGCCTCTTTATTAGGCCGGACTCAAACTGAGCTGGGGGGATATTTTTGGGATGCCGTCACGCTGGCAGCTCGTCGACGTGCTCTTTGTGGTATTTTCTTTTTTGCTCCTGGTTAATTTCACCTCACTGTGCCACATTTAAAAGCTAAACACACACTTGTTCAACATCCATTACTGAGCAGCAGGGCCGTGATGGAGACCACTGAGGCCAAACACAAGCCAAGTGAAACACGCCAAACATGTGGGGTCAGACTCAGACTAAAAGGAGGTCGAGACGAAGTCAAGAGTCAAGATCTAAGACTTCGCACAGTTTGCTCCACTGAGTGCCGTTCTGTTTGTTTAAGTCATTTACTGCATCAAGGAAATTTACCAAATATTCCCAAATGTCAGATAAGTTCCTCGTCTCTGCTTCATGTCATTGGAGGTGGAATATCTTTGGATTTACATCAGTTGTTCTGGTAAAACACGATTTTCTGACATTTTAAAAGACAACGAATTAATGAATCACAAAAAAGTGATGAAATGACAAAAATATTCTGAATCAACTGAATTTAAATCATTTCACTGCATGCTGTCAGATCTTTCTTTTCTTTTATATTGTGACAAATCTCTAAGATGGATTTCTCTCAGGGACGGTGGAGATACGGGAATTTGGACTCGGATTTTAAAAGGGACGGTCAAGAATGAAGGGGGGAGGGGGGAAGAACCATGATGCACAGACTCAACAAAGAGCCTGAGACGACGACACACATCTGCTTCCACAGCAAAATGACTGACATTTTCGCACTGATGGAGTCAGCCTTTAAAAGGTTGATGCAACGTGACGTCTCTGGTGGAGAAAGGGGCTCCTGCACCTTCCTCTGATGTTTATGAAACATCAACACTTCACTGGAGCTGCCGCAAATATCTGGACTTGGCGTGACGTTGTGTTGTAAACCGGACAGGAAACAGTCAGCAAACAAACCAGACGTGCAGCTACATGAGCACGCAGCAGAGCTGAAGTGTGTCAGGGTGGACTGTCTCTTTAACAGAAAATCCTTAAAGCCTTAAAATGAGACAACGTGGTGGAGATCAGGGCAGTAATGAAAACAAACTGTGTTTGGTTTGGATGCTTGAGTTGCAGCATCTGTCGCTTTGTGAGTTTGAGGGGACGACACATTTCAAAGCAGCAGCAGCAGCAGAAGCAGCAGCAGAAGAAGAAGCAGCAGCTCTGTGTGAATCGGCCTGCAGTTATGTGTGCCGACCCACTCCTCTGCTGACAAACAGCTGATTGTTGGTTCTGTGTCGGGGCTCTCATCGGCGTTCATCGGGTCACGTGGTGAACAGAGAGACTGTGATGTGTTCGCAGACAAAACCCCCCCAAGGGCAGATCGACAATAACAGAGCAACAGTCCACAGAGACTTCAGCCTGCTCTACAGTCAACTGCACCGCTCACATTTCACTTTATAACACTGTTCACTCCAGAACTACTGCTACATACAGCTGTCCAATCACAAGTCAGATTTGACCGTTGTTTAGTTGTAATGTGTCGTATCTTACAATATTGTTAACTAGAATCACCTCCTCATGGTCGTATCCCTCCGCCCCTCAGACTAGTTTCAGGTTACATCCCTGTTTGTCCAGAGTCATGTTAAATATTAACCATTTGTAAGTTACAGCTAATGTGAGGTCACGCTGACCTTTCACCTTTCACCCTCAAAATCTACTCAGTTCGTCCTTGAGTCCGAGTGAATGTTTTTGCCGAATTTGAAGAAGTTCCATCAAGGCGTTTCTGAGATACCACATCCACCAGAATGAGACGGACGGCGACATAAAACTTTATATTAAGCACTTTTTGTAAATCTATCAAGACAAAGTTCAGGTTTAAGTTCAACTTCATCATCCAAAAATATAATTTATTTCATGTATGGTTGAAAAGATGGACAAATTTAATAAAAAAACACACCAAATAAAACACCAGAGGCCAGAAAAATATGCTGTAACATGAGTGATGAGTATCAGCCAGTAACAGCAGCCTGTTCACAAACACATCGTTTACTCTGCGATCTGGAGTAATGACACCTCGTTAGATATCGGACTTCTTCAGCTGGGTTTGTTATTATTTGATTCACTGGGGGATAATTAACACCAGCCGCCGGCCTCAGTCTGATCTGATCGTTTATTCTCTCACTGTGCAGAAGATTGAGACTCGTTAGTGTCTGAGATGAATATCTTGTTTCCTCCTCTGACAGCGCTCATGACCTTTGTACAGCTGCTGGCCTACATGTTGGTTATCTTTACACAAGATGTCATAATGGTTCTATTTTCTGTTAACGAGCCTCATGCTTCCTCCTCCTCCTCCTCCTCCTCCTCCTCTTCCTCAGCTGCATCGTGACTCTCTTTTAATGGCAAGGCGGATGTAGAAACCAGACAATTCAAATGTGCAGTGAGGTCTAAAATGTAAAGTGATGATCTTATGTCATTACACCTTCAGTTCATGACATCCGAGAGCTCAGTCTGTCGATAGAAACTAGTTTTGTTTTTGTTTTTTTAAAGCAGAAATGTCAAATAGTTGCTGCTTTTCTTTTGTCAGACATGATTTTAAACTGAATCTCTTTGGGATCTGTGCGGTTGGTCGGACAAAACAAGACATTTGAAAGCATCGCCATGAGCTACAGGAAATTATAACAGGCATATTTCACTATTTACTGACATTTTATTGAGAAAAGAAATAATCATTAATCACGAGCAGGATAATCGATAATGAAAATAATTGTTAGTTGCAGCTGTAATGTGAAACCAGTTTAAACTCAATTAAAACGGACTACGAAACTGAGCCTTAAAACCAGCCGTCAGGACTTCTGGAACTTTGTGATGTCACAACAAAGCAGTCACCAAGCCCCGCCCACCTGGACCCACCATCCAAACCTTGCAGGATTTGGTTTCTCTGAGTGTTTTTACCTGAAATCTGCTGTATTTTTATTGGATCACTCAGAAAACAGTCAGCCAATCAGAGGAGAGGCTCAGAGCCTCCTCTCTTCTGATTGGCTCGTGGACCTGTTGTTACTAGAGCTCCAGAGAGAAGTTTGAGAGAGGAGAGCTTTTGGTTTTTACAACCACAAATATATCTTCTTATGGATCAACACTTCAAATAACAATGATAAAAATAATAAAAGCGAAATATGGTCTGATAATGGGAAACATATCATCTACTGAGCTGTGAGTCAGTTCCTATGCTAGGTGGGATCCCTATTCACCTGTCACTCACAGATATAATTCAACCTTTAGCCACTTAAATTTCCTTTGAAACCTCCCTGTTGTGTCAGGAATCTTCTCATGAATGTTACGCAGCATTCTTTGTTGCCCGGCGATTCACCTGCGGCGACCACACCCACAGCACAGCCTCGCCACAACAGGGTTTGTCAGAGGAGCGGAACATGTGCAGGTGAGTCCTTTCACTGAGGCACAAATTAACCTGGCCCTCCCAACCCACACACACACACACACACACACACACACACACACACACACACACCCTTTCTATACTTGTGAGTACTCTTATTATACATAATGCAAAACCTGAACCAATCCAATTAAATGCCTAACCCCAGCTCTTACCCTCAGCCTAAACCTAATTATATCCTCAACCTTAAACTTCAAACAGCCTTTTGAAGCAATAAGAACTGTCCACAACATCCTCACCAGAGCTGCAATGATTAGTCTATTAACCGGCTGATCGACAGATAATTAATCTGCGACTACTTTGGTAAATTATTAATTGTTTAAGTCAATGTTTAAGATTCTCAAATGAAAAATCCACGCTTTTCCTTGTCTTAACTTTATAGTAAATTCAATATCTGTGGCTCAGGAGGTGAGTCATCCACTAATCAAAAAGTCAGCAGTTCGATTCCCGGCTGATTGTTGATCAATTGATTATGAAAATAATCGCCAGGACTTCATAATGCAGAGATGTCCTCACTATGATGGTTTACAACTGACGGTCCTCACAAAGGTAGTAGAACAAGACCACACACACACAAATGTGCCCTGGATATTTTTTCTGATTTCTAATTCAAATGTTCATTTATTCGAGTCACACTTTTATTGTTTATAGATATTAAATCCTCATGACTGAATCTAATCGTACTGAAACTCTGCAAGTTGTTTTTGTGTCATTTTGGGGACTGTGTATCTATACACATATCAAAACATCGAAGACAGAGAAGCACAAATCTTTTTCACAACTCCTTGTCAAAAATGTTTAGGTTAAGTGTTTCAGTAATATGTTATTTATATGATCTTAAAAACATCGATACTGGCCTCAAAGATCACATACGTCTCTGGTGTGACTCGACCGGAGCTTCAGTTTTGATGATTTCAGCAGAGGCGTGGAATTTCTGAAGTGCTGATCTTTTACAAACTCCCTGTGATGCAGTTTAAAGATTTACGAGAGTCATCCTCCTCAAGTCGAAGTCTAACGCCAATAAAATGGGTCATAAGCAGCTAAAAAGTTGTACATTACACACAAGAGTCTTAAATCCTCGTCAATCCTCCTCAGCGTAATAATGAGTTTGAATACTGTGAGCGCTGAGGAGGTTTTAAGTCCTGGTTTTTCCCTAATTCAGATCATCTCTGAGCTGGCGGGAGGTGTGGAGGTCAAGGTGTCACACAGAGGTCACCTTTCAGATGGTGACAAACAAGTCCTCCATAACTCCAGTGGAAACACTCAGTGGTCAGCAGTAGATGGTCCTGGTCAGGGAACAATATGAGGAATCTCACCTCCAGCAGCCTGACCTGAAGTACCCAGATCCTTTACTTTAGTAAAAGTAATAATATACTATTACAAATAAAACTCCTGCATTCAGACTGTTACTTAAATAAAAATACAGGTGTATTATGGAGTAGCATCAAAACATCCAAACACTATCAGAGGAGTAAAGATTACTCCGACATCAATAAGTAACATGTCACAATTCTCTTGTTACAGATTCTTAAATATGTTAAGATAAATATGTAAATATATTTCCTGGTTTCCTTTAGTCTTTAATAATAATAATAATAATAAACTAAAACTGTGTTTGAGTTCTGAACTGTTCATCGGACAAAACAAAGATATCTGAAGACGCCGCCTGAAGCTTGGGGCCAAACAACCAAATGATTGAGAAAATAATCAACAGATTAATCGATAATAAAAATAATCATTAGTCCCAGTCCTAGCCCTGTCTGTCCACTGAGATACCACTGATGGTTACGCTTCTTAGCGAGTTAGCTAATTCCTTTATTGCTGTAGTTACCAAACGGCTTCAGGTGCATCTCCACTGGACTGTCGCCTGATTCGTACGTAGACGAGCAACAGAAAGAGAGACTGGGATTAAATCTGTGATGTGGAGAAACAGGATGCATATTGTGTATGTGGCTAAACAAAAGCGTATTAAATCCCTCTGGATTTTACCCGGATACGAGACACTTTCAATGACAATGCTGCGGTTCAACTCGTTATGTCCTGCCAACAATCTCGGCCTAATCCTGACTAAGTAGTTTCAGTTGTCTTTTAATGGTCATATGGATTATTTAGAGACGTGCTGACAATCTGTTTTCTAGGTATGACGACATGTTAAGAATAAAAGAGATAAAAATAGAGGTTACAGTGCAAGTCTCTGTTCAGCCTCATCTGTGGCTGATAAGATTGACTCATCATGGAAAACTGAAAGAGGCTCGTTGAGAGTTTTAAAAGTTAAAAGTCTGTTTCCTGCCAACACTTGTTTTCTCAGGCTCTCTGTGATCCGTCTCCCTCACAGCAGATTATTTAACAAGCCTGACGGACAGGGACATTATACAGACGCCTCAAAAGGAAAGAGAGGAAGTGTCCAGCGTCACCGCCACTGAGACGAAGAGAGGACAACGAGGACTAGAGCTGCATCAGCACAGTTAGCCAAGGGCATCCTGGGAAATAAACACACACACTGTGTCCACATGAAGGAAGGGAAATTAACCTGAAAACCTGTTTCTCATGTGCACGTCCAGTGAGGAGGACGTCCAGTTACATAACGTCTCCTAGCAACCCGAGCCAGGACGTCCAGTGGAGACAAGCAGGAAATAACAACAGTGAGACGTCTGAATGAATGAAAGTCTGGTCTGATGTGGACGTGAGAGTTCAGAGTCTGAACCTGAACAAGAGTCACCACACCTACTCAACTCTGATGGAGCCATCAATTCAAAGGGAGTACAATGGCTTCAGTTCAGTTTCATGTCCGCTGGTGACGACAGATTCAAGTTAAACGACAAGTGGATTCATTGATTAGCCAATCGACAGATATTGAAACTGTAACTATCTCTTGATGACTCATTAATAAATTAATTCATTTTTGAAGCAAAAATATGAATATTTTCTGCTTTTCTTCATCATCTGTGATGGTAAACTGAATGTGTAAGTTTAAGATGTTAGATGTCACCTTGGGTTCTGGGAGATTGTGATGATTGATCTATAAACCAAACTAGTAATCAATTCAACAGGTAAATGACTGTCTAGTAATCAATAATGAAAATATCTAATTCTTCCTGTGCAGTGTGTATTAAAGTTATAGTTAGAGGAGTAAAACACTCAGAGAAACCAAATCCTGCAAGGTTTTGTATGGTGGGTCCAGGTGGGCGGGGCTTGGTGACTGCTTTGTTGTGACATCACAAAGTTCCAGAAGTCCTGACGGCTGGTTTTAAGGCTCAGTTTCTGAATACAGGCTGTGTGCATTTCTCTGTGGACTGAGGCTTTGATACTTTCACAGTATTAATATAGAAGCTAGAGCTGATCTATAATCACACTACACATGGACACAGACCTTTAAACTGGAGGAGTTTTAAGAGTTGAAAACTCACAGCACAACTGACAGTTTTATCCAAAACATAGTTTGAAGACAGATCTCAAACTCGCACAATAGAAGAAAGCAGCAGTTAGAAGTCCAAGGTTCAGAGCTGTAAACCCTGGTAATGGCTGAAACAAGTATTCCTGTGTCATTTAAATATTTAAGAGAAGTGCTACAGAGAGCCGGATTAACTCCGGTCAAAGTCCTTCTGGAGTGAAGCCACAGAAACGTAATGAGCAGTGTGACAAAGCAGAGAGGAGGAAGAAATACCACAAACATGCACCTTCTTCATGCTTGAGCACCAGCAGTGATCTCTGGAGACTAATAGCTGGAAGCAAAGGAGGGACCGACACCGTGTTATTGTGTTGTCTTTAATCTGCAGACACTTGTCGTGTCAGACCGGGCCTCCTCCCTAAATACCATTACTGAGTGGAGGCCTCGGCCTGACTCTGCACCGGGAGGCCTTGTGTTTCAAAGGTCACTGACACGTGATCCGGCCGGCCTCAGCACACGAATGGGCTGCCCTCGCGGTTGCTACGGTTACAGCCCCCGCCACCATAATGATATAATGATGGGTTGGGCTCATTTGCATGTCGACGTGACGCGACGCGGTGATTCACTCGCAGCTGAGCCGGAGAGGCTGCAGGGAAAGTGAGCATGAAAATACAGGTCTGCTGTCGAAGGCAAGAACTCGTGATTAAAGAGCCGACGGCAGAGACTTCATCCTGACAGCAGGGACCACATCTGCTGCTAAAAATACACTGTGTCTCCAGATCTGAAGATTAAACACAGACACTACACTACAGAACACAATGCAAAGGCTGTAAATCGATCATACAACACCTTCACCTTCAAATCTTAGGAGAAAACTTTTTTAATCCACCTTGGAATTCAGATTTTTCCTGAAGCTCAGTCCCACTCACTGTGGGTTCCTGTGGGATTCAGAGTGAGTTTAACATCTAAAATGTTAAGCTGAAATGCTTTAGAAGTGCAGCTTTTCATTATTGATTAATCTGCTGATTATTTTTCTATTTGAGAAGCTAAAACTATCAATATTTTTTGGCATTTCTGCTTGAACAATTAGTCTATTATCAAAAAACAGTCGCTGATTCATTTTCTGTCATTCAACCAATTAATCAGCTCATTGTTGCAGCTCGAGAAGTTGTGGTAATGAAAGTAGAAGACACTGAACTTCAGGGAGACAGAAGGTGTGTCCAGCTGCCAGGTGTCTTTTCATTCATACACAACACAGATTCAGTGATCCAGTAAAAATAAAACCACTCTGATCTTTCCTCAAACTCGCTGCCAGCTGGTGAAACCTGGCGTCACCTCACAGATCCACCGAAAACACTAAAATATCATCAGTGTTGGAGCTTGTTGCTGAACAAGTCGACAAAACAGAACACGGCAACCTGTGCACATGTTCCTCTGCAAACATATGCACGTTTTCCTCCCACAGTTTCTGCTTGAAACCAGCGTGCAACAGCTTTTAATGAGCATCAAACTCCCGGGGGTCGTTTTGCACAAAGAGAATAATGCAAAAAAATGTAGGTTTATTTTCCGTTATAGCCTCATCTATTAACTAAGATCACGTTTTCATTTCATCCATTTGTTCTTTAGTCTATAAATGATTAAAAACTGAGACAAATGTCCATCACAATTTACCTGAATCCACAAAATCTAATGATTTAATTTCAAAATAAGACACAAAGAAAAGCAGACTAACCTTGACCTTAACCAGTTAATAATCGTACAGTGTTTTTCCTGAATAACAGACATGTTTTCAGCTTTAAAGACTTTCCACTCCACTTTTCCAAGAGGAATACAGTGTGGTTGGTTTTTCATTCGGAGTGAGAAGGTAATCCGACCCGACTCCAGGAAACAACCTAAAAACACAAGGGTTTCTGGGTATAAAGACACAGATGTCGACATGTGATAGCCAGCGGTTCCAGAGCAGACGGAGGGAAAATTATAGAGTTGAGATGATGTGATTTGAACTGTCATGGAGGCTGGATGAACATAAAATGACACTGAAGCGTCATCAGGTCAGGATAAAGTCACGAGGACCAGAGTTTGTTTTCAGTCTCCTGAACCACGAAAACCTGCAACGTCCCAGTGTGAAGCCACAGATCCACTCGTGGAACCACGTGGCTTTTGTTTACAGTCTCTGCTTCACTTGTAATCTGGCCGAGTGTGTGCGAACCAAAACACAACAGAGTCAAGTCTTCCAGGATGTTTGAGTCGCCCCCCCCCACCACACACCCCCCTGAGGGAGAAGGAAAACCCCCCAGGGGGAGGCGGCCGGGCTCGCAGACGGCGTGTAAGTCGACACTCTTCATCAGGAGGCGGTGGTCTGTGGCTCAGTGTGGCGTGACTAATTCACAGCTCACATTCCCCTGATTACAAAGACTGACGAGGGGAGGTCCCAACCCCGTCCTCCTCCACCACCTACATTAACGTATCTTCAGCGGAAACAAGATACGCATGAACCCCCCCCCCCACAGAGGAGAGAGTGGATGATACGATCTGCTGCTGCAGCTTCAGCCGGGTTCGACACCTCTGACCTGACGACCACAGACGTAATCCCGTCTGGAGACAGAGAAAATAAAGAGCCAATCAGAGGCCAGCTGGGAGGGACTAAGATTAGCGACGTTATGATGGTTATGATCACAACGGCCTCCGTGAGAGCTCTGACCTCTGAGACGACGGAGAGCCACAGAATCCAAAACGCAGACAGAAGCCGAAGAGCTTCGTCCAATTTTACAATGAGTATAAACTGACCCACAACACAGAGGCAGCCTGGTCTGACCCATATAACAACCGGCTGATTATATTTATAGCTGCATCACAGATTAATCAATATCAGTGACTGCAAACCACAGGTCAGAAATAACAAAGATGTGTGAGGTGATTAAGAAACAGAAACACCGACACACTGAAGAGACTCTTGTCAAAAACAATTATTTTCATTATCGATTCCTCCTCCATCTTTTTTTCAATTATTCAATCATCTAGTCCAGTAATTACAGGCCAATTGTACTTGTTGCATTGTGGTGAGAAAATCCCACCCCACCCCCACCCCCACCCAGACAACCTGTTCAAGAGAAATCTGTCTTTCTGAAACCGGTCCATGGTGGAAAAAAGTTTAGTCCATGAAAACTCAAGGTGACGTTCTTTCTTCTTTTGTGCCATCGAACGGTTCAGAATTCAAAGTAGATGTGTAATTTACAACGGTGCAAAACAAAGAAATTAAACTGATGATGAAAGTAGAAAATTTAATACTGGAAAGATTCATAAATGATCAGAACTGTCGGCAAATATTTTCTGTCAATTGACTCATCGATGAATCATTGAATTGTTTCAGGAAATCTCTCGTGTTTATGTTAAAATGTCGTTTAAACTCTCGAACATCTACATCAGTCAGGCTCGAGTAGAAAGCAACTTTCACTCAGTCGTCATCACGTCACCAAAGTTTCATAAGATCCAAACCGTCTCCACCATGACGGAGCAAAACTCCCATTAACTGATCCATCACGAGTCCATGTGACTTGTGCGTCACATGTAATCTGGCACTGCTCTACCCGCCACTGAGGAAGACCACAACATGCATTTAAAAGCTCCAGGAAAAGCTAGTAAAGGGTCAAAAACAGACGCAGACATGGAGAACTGACACTCTCAGATGAATCATTGTTTCAATCACAAAGGTTCAGATTCTGCTGCTAACTGCTGTAAATGGCTTCTCATTCATTTCACATCACTTTATTTTAAATTTAAAAAGGGCCGTGACTTTTTCTTTTATGGACATGTCACATTAGGAAAAGCTCAAGTGTGAATAATGAAACTAATGATGGCTGAGTTCCATTTAGCTGCTTCAGTTTCAGGGTCCTGGTGTGTTCGCATTGACAAAACAAGAGGAGCAACAAAATAAAAGTAACGCCCTGAACAACATGATGTAATCCTCTCCAACAGCAGCGGATGAATACTGACTTTTTTTTGTTGAGGATTATAATATCCGATCTTTGGTTTTGATCTGAAAGCTGCAGTTTTATGATGCTGCCTTTACATTACTGCACATTACTGTACATCCAGAGTACACTTCCAGGACATTCCAGGAATTCATTAACTTAAGTTTCCCAACGATTTCACTCTTTTCCTCTCCGGCCAACAGCTGCTTCCTCCTCAGTGACAGAATACAATACAACACAACACAGTAGATGTTTACAGAGAGAAAAAAATACACCTGACATGAATATTTTAGTCAGAATATGAGTATATGGAGGCATCCACACACCTCCTGCTGTGAACTGAAGTTGTCTAATTTTCTGAATCCTCAGCTTTCTCATGTAAACAAGGATCTTTTACACGGATAAAGACGCACATAAAGAGCTGATCCTGAATAAGATGCTTGGACGTGAGCCATCACTCGGGATGCCAAACGCACTTGAGTGGTGACATCTCTGCAGCCAGAGAAGAAGCAAGCACATTCAGACTTTACTTTAACGTTCACGTCCGTATGGTTGTAACATGCTCATCACTGTGGCGGCAAATTCAGCTTCCCAGGAAAGCTCAATATCCAACTAATCCAATAATCATTCAGGATCATTTCCTGAAGAGGACTTTGATCCCCTGAAGTTCCTGAACCTCCCTGAACTCAGGAAGGACAGCCCGGCTACAAGAAGCGATATTTCCTGTTGTGACATAATGTAACTGTGTGTGTGTGTGTGTGTGTGTGTGTGTGTGTGTGTGTGTGTGTGTCAATTCTGCCATAAAAAGATGGACAAAAGTCAAAGTCCCTTCAGACATCAGGAGATTGCTGTTTGGAGAGACCTCCACTTGAATGAAAGACATTTCATCCAGAGAAGAACTACAGCGCTCACTGTGAGAAGAGTAATTAATACCACAGGTGTTACACAGGGCACAGGCTGCATGCAGGTCCATAAAGAGACACTATGGGACATAATAAAAGACAACATGTGCCCTTGTGAGTGAGAATAAAATGAGCATAATAGTGATTTCAAAGCAGCTTCAGCACAAAAACAAGCTCAGGACAAACACAATAAGCACTGAGAGCTCTTACATAATCATGCAACACAGATAGAAACCACAGCACTGGCCGAGCTTGTTCCCTGCATCCAGACCTCTGAGGATGCCACATTATCTTTCATCATCGCTCAGGCAATAATATCACAATGGCCAAACCCACCACCCTCAGCTTTTTTTTCCTTCCTAATGCAAAGCATGTCCATTGATTCTTCTTCCCAGGCTCAGCAGCGGCAGGGGTGCATGTGGATGTGTGCAGGCCGCAGCCGTGCTCGTATTGTGAGACCTGACATATTGGTGCTGCTGCTGCTGTACAACAACACAGCCTCCCATGTCATGTACGCACCAGTGAATTCTCCTCGCAGCTGCCAAGCTCTGTCCCTTCTGAACTCCCTCCGATGTAAAGAGGCTCGTGCTAAATGCTCGTCCTGCTCGCTCGAGCTGTCTAGTCACAATCTCACGCCGAACCGAACCCCGTTCAAAATATGTGAGAGTTTGGGATCGACTAGCTTGTCAGACACGCACACACGCTATGAACAATGAATCATCACTTTTTTTATGATTCAGGAGAGACTTCTCTTCGATTCGGCATGAATATAATCCACAAATTAGCACCATACCTTCATAATCCAACTTTTTAAAAATTCTGTTCGCCGGGTGATTCCGCTGTGTTCTTTCGCGAGCACAGAGCCGTTGGTGGCGATAGCAGCGCCGGTCAGTGTATTAAAAAGTTAAAAGCTCTACTGAAATTAAGGGAGGCACGGTGGATTGTTTATAAGCCGAATTATACAGTGGCTACTAATTATTCAAAATATATATTATGCCATATATTCGACAATACGTGCCACTAATTATCGCCAAAATAATTCAAATTGACGGAAGTTTGAAGGAAGTCTGGCGTCGACTCCTCCTAACAAAGCTTGACAAATCCACCAACGATTTCTGCCGTTAAAAGCATCAAGGTTTTCACCGCTGAGTGCAGGAATGGTAGAAACCAGGGGGCTGGTGTGGTTTAGAGTAAACTGCTAGCTAAATCCCAGTCGTGTGAGGGATTTGTCTCACAGCTCTCAGCTCTGTGTTGACGGTTTTCCTCCTGGGAAAGCTCCAGTGTGTGTTGACAGCCTCCCCGTGCTGCTGGCTGCTAGCCCCGGGACGCTGCTGTGTGTTGTAGCCCGTCAGCTAGCTAACATCACGGTCTTATTGCGATAAATTCTCCCCGGTGCATGTCGCCGGTGCTACCTACCTCGTTTGAGTGTAAGCTCCCGGGACTCCGCAAGCTGCTTTCTGGGAAACTGTGTTTTTTCTTTTATTAAAAAAAAACAATATCCCTGAAAAGAGGTGCACGTCCACAACCGCAGCCTTCCCCGCCGGGTGTCTCCAGATGATCGGTGTCCGCTCCGGCAGCCTGGGCCACACTCTCCCCCGCCCTGCAGCCTCCGATTCCCGCAGCAATCCTGGGAAACTGGCCCCCGTGACGTCACGAGATGGGTAAATTAGTCTCCGGTGGGGCGGGTGCCCCTGCAGGGGGCGCTGTCCTGGTCGTGAGGGGGGAGTTTGTTCACGGTCTGCTGAGCAACAGGGGCATCCAAGGTGGGACACATGAGCCCCATTAGCCCTGAGAGCTTCCGGATCCTGTGCAGGTAAGATTTTAAAGAGAGAGAAAAAAAAAATCACTTTCTTAAAGGAACAGTTCACACAACAATGTGTCTTTAAATCAATAATAGAGGTGGGCAGTACCACAAGATTTGGTTTTAATCCAATACACAGTAAAGCCAAGGCCAGGATCACTGACACCAATACCAATATAAATAGTTTTTATTGATAAAAGCAGCTAATGTACAGTTGATTTACTGCACACAGCAGCAGCAGCAGATGCAAATATTGCAGCTCTAAGAAAAGTGTTCACGTGTCCAGGAAGTGTTGTAAACTGATGGATCCTACTGCCACAGGTATTGATACTCAAAATAAGACTTTATATCAGGGAGATCGATCTAACCACACCTAGATTTACTTTAAAAAGTAGCAAAACATCAATTCATATATACAATAACAATACATGTTGACTTGTCACAGCAGGATAAAGACAGGTGTGGACACAGGACTAGTTCACCTTAATGGAGCGAATTTGACTTTAATTTCAGTTAATCAATTACACTTGTGCTTTTCCTGCCATGACAGCGAGTCACCTCCTGACCATCAGGACAATCATTTCAGGTTCAGTTTTCTGGGACAAGAGGAGCCAGGGATCAAACCACAATCCCTGACATTAAAAGGGACATGTCCATGCATCCATTTTAAATTTTGCAAAAAAAGTTTATAATAATAAATTAACATTTAATTGAGCGCCGACTTCTCTTTAAATTGAGCATATATTTCAATAACATCACTATTTTTCCTGCAATTAGCACAGGAACTTCCTTGGAAATAATTTGAAAATAACAGATTTACTTGCAAAGACTTGTAAAGAACATAAACACAAAAGAATCTCATTATTTTTATCTTCACAGTCTCATGTTGGCTGCTGGCGTATGTGACACTGAGCAGTAATACCTTCAGGAAGGTTGAGGATTAACTGGGATAATGTCAAAGACGACAACAATGGTGCTAATCTCTGTCTGCTGCTTCACTCACTGCCTCTCACCGTACACAAATGTGTTGGACTAATCATTAAAACATTAATGATTTATTAATTATCATGTCAAAGTGGGAAGGTGGCATAAGTTAATTAGTCAGTCAGTTAGTTAGTAATTACCCCCCCCCACCACCACCCCCATTGAGGTTTAATGTAAATGAGCTATTTGTAATTGCTACACAGCTAACGTTAGCATTAGCATTATCAGCTGTTTATCCACCAGTCTTGTCAAGAGCCTCAGTCAATGATGCATTTACAATACAAGCTGTTAGAATACGTCCTCTGAGCAGCGCTACTTCCTCAGGGCAGCCTGGACGCTGCAGCGACTCGGTATCGGAAAGTGACGAAACAGTCCGATTGGGCCGGGGCTAGCTGGTTAGCATGCTGACTTCAGTAGCCTAGAAGAAAAGATGTAACGGAAATAGAGGCAAAACAAGAGAGAGACAGCGCTCAGTGAGTAACTGAATGAAGTTTGATGTCGAACTCACAACGTTTCTTCTAGACTGGTAAGTAAACAGCCGTAAATGCTAAAGTTAGCTATGTAGCAATAGCAAATCTTACAAATAGCTCGTTTATAAATTCCTTCTTTCATTAATAAATGTTTTACTAAAATATGCTTTGTATCATTTTAAAGTGGAAACAGACAACTTTTCACTTTTAACGCCCCCAATGTTTCCAAGTGGTATTACTGTTGCTAAGACCAAATCGCAACATGGCGACCACTGTCGGCATGGTTACTGTCCAGTGTCTATTTCCACTTTAAAAGGTACATTCTGGGCCTTGTTCAAACCTACTGACACAACACATTTTCAGTGGTATCAAAAGGTCATCACAAGGTCCATTTAGTGGCTGGTCTTGAGCTTTCAATCATGTGATGCAAGCTTCTTCAAAATATGGGGGTTTGCTCAGTAGCCCATAGCATTTCACAATAATCAATGTTCGACTGTTTAACAAGGTTTTTAAAGAGACAAAAAAACCTCAGAACTAAGGAAACTCCATCCACTGATGAAGACCATGGAATGTACATGAAAGCCCTAGAAAAAAAAGCTAGAAAGTTAACCTAAAGTTAATATTATTTTTATCAAACTGAATCACTGTTGTGTGTGTGTCACAGGCAGCGACGGAGAGCAGCAAACGAGGGCATTGACTTCCATAAACATCACCATCCTTACCTCAGGCAGTTAATTTATATTTCATGCTTTAATATTGTGAGTATTCACCGTAACGAGCTCCTAAGTGGGAAGACAAAACACATTTCAAGAGTCATGAATGTTTCAGTGTCCAGTAATGTAACACTGGCTGAGTCGTCTCTCGCTGAAAGAATGAGCCACTCGACGCCAGACTGAAAGCCGAGAGCAGCGTTTCATAAGCAAACACCCGAGACCGCAGGAGACACATCTGCATTAAGAACAGCACTCACCTGTCTGCATTCACCTTCGCCTCCTTCATCACCTTGTCGCTGCCTTATTACCAGACAGTAACGCTGAACATCGTCCTGATTCATATTCAGATTTATGATTAAACTTATCAGAGAGAATCAGTGTGACATTTACTACTTTTACAATCTTAAAATTTAGATTTCTTTTTATCCCCTTAACCTCAGTTCAATTCAGACCTGGTTAACCTAGCTTAGCATAAAGACTGTAAACAAGAAATGACAATGACAAGAAATTCACAAATACACCTACAACATCTCTAAATTTAAAAGTTTAAATAAATCTAAACTTGGCAACAACCACAGCTGACGTTAGAGGTTAGACCTGACTTATCTAGTACTTCACATACAGAGTATCTTCTTATTCTCCTTTTAAAATATTGACACGACTCTTAATCCCTGACCGAGGGGTGGAGCCCTCAGCTGGTTTCACATTCTGGTGTCGGCTTCACAATAAAGCTGCGTCCTGATTAAAGGGCGGGAACACTTTAAATCCACAGTAAAAAATAAACAAGTGCTAACCAGGTAAGTTTTCTGGTTTACTGTTGAGTAAAAATAGTGGTGACTGCCCAAAAAAAAAAAAAAGAAAAAGTTTTTATATCAGATGTAACTTTAAATTTACATTCATAATTACAGAAATGTGTTTTTCAACATTTATCCTGCTTCAATTTGTTACATTTTAATTATTTAATTTAACTTTTCCAGGTCCCATGTTGAATTGAATCTGTTTTTTTTGTTTTTCTTCTTTTCTTTTTTCATTGTGTGAATAATTATACAAGTGTAATAAGATTATTAGGTTTATAACAGGAGAAAAGTTTAATCAAATCATGTACAGTGTATACAGTAGATGTCATTTTCTTTTAAATGAGTGCTTTCTTTTATGTGAAGCACTTTAATGCTGCATCTTAAGTTATCTGTAATTTAAAAAAAAAGAAAGAAAAAGATTTCTCACGTAGATCTAAGTTTGAATTCCTTCTTGAGTAAAACTGTACGTAAAACACTTTAATGCTCTTTTATCTACGAGTCTCAGGATTTGGAAATAATCACAAATGTATTCAAGACTTTTCCAGACCCCACACACACACACACACACACACACACACACACAGTCTCAGCTGTATCCATGAGTTTCACAACATGAATAAAAAGCTAAGGCAACAGAAGTGCTCTTGCATCTAAGGTTGTTTTTAATGCTGAAAAATTTCATCCACTCCACATCGAAGAGACACAACAAGCACTGAACTACGTATGTGACTCATGAGCCGCAAATCAACTCTCTGAAAAACGCGTTTTTCTTTTCCAGACGGTGGAACGTTAACTTACAAATAACAGCAACTGTCTCTATGTTCGGGATTATTTTTGTCTTCCTCTACACAGCCTGAAAGCATAAAAAATAACGATGCAAGAGCCAAACAGTATCTTCTGCACAGATTCTCCAGGAACGAAGAACATCTATGAAAACATAACTTAATGGGTCACTGTCATGAATGAGTCAGAAAACAGTAAATTACAAAGGCAGCGGAAAAACTCCAGCATATTTACAGTTCATGTTTTATTCAATACAAATTTAAAGGTGTGTTTGATGTGTGTGGTTAATGGAGGGAGTTTAGGACCGTTTCAGACATGTCGAAGTGAAACCAGCAGCGTACAATCAGGTTCAGCCCCTCCCCCCCCCCTTCTACCCGCTTGGGGGCGAGGAGGAGGAGGAGGAGGAGGAGGAGGAGGGTTGTGGGGTCGTTTCAGGGGCTGATGGGTAGGTTTGGCGGCCGGCCCGTCGACCCAGAAGTCTCTTCGATCTCCGGCTCCTCAGGTGAGCCGGGCGGAGCCTCGACCTGGTCGGGCTCCTCCTTGTCCAGTTCTTGTTGAGCCTGAATCTTCAGGATCAGATCCTTGATCTCCTCGCGCTTCGTCTTCATCCGTTGCTGAGGAAACCACTCGGACAGATTCACCGGCAGATGAAAACTGGGAATCGGATTCTGCACGGAGAAGATAAAAGAAAACGGGTCATTTCTTCATGAAACCAGGAAGGTATGGAACTCCGGAAGGGTCAGTGTCAAAGGATCAGTCTGGAAATGGTCCAGATTTTTCTTACTGTCGACGAATCCCATGGAAAGACTCAATGAATTGATCTACAAGCACCTGTTATCACTAGAGCACCAATATGGATTATTCCGCCACTGAAAATAGTCCCCAACGAATGTTCTAGTTCCTCCTGTTTGTCCAGCTGCTTTAGGAAACTACTATTTTAAACATAATTAACCAGATTTCTGTTTTTTTAAAGCGTTGAGAGAGACAGTAACACACTGTTTGTTTTAGTCTTTAATGAGAAAAAATACACAAACACCTTGTCCTTAAAATAAGAAAAATAAAAAAATCAAGACATTGTGAATGTTATTTCAAAAGTGACACTGGAATTAAAACAGTTTTTTTAAAATTAAATAAATACTTGTATAATGACATCAAAGGTTGGTTTTAGTTTTTTATTAATTTATGTCACAATTTACTGGTTTATTTAGACTTTTTTTTCTTTATTATTTAAGATCATTTTTTCGTTACGGCGTGTTTATTTGATATTTAACAGTTTGTCCGTCGTCTTCTGCGTCATGCGTGAAGAGAAGTTCATGAGCTACATAAAGTTTGTCTTTAGTCTTCCCGACAGTTTTAATGGTTCATTAAATTTAAAATCACTTTATGTGGGAGGGAATGATTATTTTAAGTTCCTGAGAAGAACGACAAGACTGAAAAAGTTCTGCACTGAGGGAATAAGAGAGAGAAAGAAAAGGAAGAAACCTGTGGTGCTGATAAAATCTCACCTCGAAGAAGCTCTCCACATACTGCAGGATGTAAACTCCACAGTCGCTGAAGTTGTCCTGCTGAGGCACACGTGGGCTGGAGCCCTTCATCACGTCCTTCCCAAAACTCCTCTGAGTCCCTTTACGCACCTCCCACTCCACCTCCAGGTACCTAAAACAAACGCACACCGTTTCAGGCAGAGTTCTCCTGATACTCCAAGAGATAAACTTCACTTCAATGATCTAAAAACCAAACTAACTAAACGATTATTATTATTATTATTATTATGAGGACATGAGGGTGCAGAAGCTACACAGCTGATCTGAGACCAGGTGTTCTGTTTACAGGATGGATTTACATGATGTGGTTGAGAAAAGGAACATGAAGTAACTGCAGGCTGCAGCTGAACTCGGGGGATATTTTTAAACTGTCTTTTCCTCGGTGCTGCACTGACACACCGCCTCACCTCCGCCTGCTGCACCAGCTCTCTCTGCTTGTGTTTATTTTGTGTCTTTGATGCATCTTATTATGTAACTCCATCTCCTATTCAGTCCCAGAGAAGCTCATTTCATGTCTCCTATTACATCAGTATTATAACTCTTGTGTGCTGCCTCGTCCCGCCTCCAGTTTCACATGCGCTCTCATTGGATGCTGCTCTTTTCTCATCTTTTTTTTGGCTCCGATTCAAGCCTGTTTTGAAAGTGTCGTAGTGCGCCCTGGCCCTCAGTCTCACACCGTCACACCCTCATGATGTGTCAGCTGGTCTGTGCAGGTGCAGCAGCAGGAACTCACTCTCTCAGAGTCTTCACCACAGTGGACCGGGCCGGGCCGCGCAGGGAGTCCATGATGAGAATACAAGGCCTGAGGAGACACAAGAGTTCAGTCTCAGGAAATGTTCGAGTTATTAAAGTGTAAAACCAAAGACTGAGGAAGACTGACACTGCTTCTTTTCAGGAGCTTTAAACTTGTCAATATGTTAAATTTGGGAAAAGTTTCTGCATCAACTAAAAAGAAAACTTCCGCATTCAACTGCAATATTTCAAGTCAGGAAATATTAATCTGAGCTTCCTGAAAAAGTACAAACAACAACAAAATACAAACAGCTTTTCCCAGAGTCTGGCAAATCAACCTGCTGAGGTGAGTGACACTCATGCTGCTAACTGCAACAACTCTACATAAACGGAGCAGCAGCGCCTCCTGCAGGTGCAGAGCCAGAGGTGCATCCACTCACTGTCTGCAGAGGCTTGGTTTGGACGCCAGAACAGACGTGTCAGAGGTGAGAGTGTCTTCAGCCAGAGTCCCATCCTCGCTGCACTCGTCCTGGACACACACACACACACACACACACACACACACACACACACACACACACACACACACACACACACACACACACACACACACAAGTCAAATCATGTTTAGCTTTTTAATCTTTTCATTTAAAAGCTTCGTGATGAAGGGCAGATAAAAAACAAACAGTTGAGGCACCTGACAGGAGCTTTGGTCGTCAGAGAAGGTGAAGGTGTCGTCGTCTCCTTTTCTTGAACTGTAACAAACACTGATTCTGTGCAGCTCGCCTGGAAATGCAGAGGAAAAATGATCAGTGTTCTTCTTCTTTGTTATTTAAATTGTACTGTTTTGCCTGCATCTGTTCATAAATAGTTTTTATTATGTTTTCTATGTACATGCAGGTCGCTCTCGAAAATGAGATTTCTGTCTAAATGGGAATCACCTGAACAAATAAAAATGTAAATAAATAAATAAATATCAGTAAGACAATATGACCACTAGATGTCACCAGATCCCACACACTGCTCCTTCAAATTAAAGTGGCAACAATTTGATTGAAGTCAGGAACCGTCAGACAAAGATCAAAGATCTGATCAGGCAGATAATATTGATCTGAAATGCTGTGGACACGTCCGTCAGGTGCAGCACTACAACCTGCAGCAGCGTCAGACGGCGACTCACTGGTGTATTGTTGCTCTGTGTCGGCCTGGCCGTTGCGGGACGTGGTGGGAGGACCGGAAGGCTCCTGTACGCCGTCTGTGAAGGCGGAGTTCTCCTTGGCGAGGTCGCCGTCCGGCTGCCCGTCTCCAGACGCCTCGGGGACGCCGGGGGACGGCTGCTCCGAGGAGCTGTCCAGCCCGTCTTTGTCCGGGGACAGAGGGCGGCAGTGGTCCGGGATGTTCTCCTCCGACGTAGGGTCGGCGGCCGAGGGGGAGGCTGGAAACCGGCCTTGGTAGAGCGGGTTGTGCTCGTACATCGGACCCTCCAGGCCCGGGAAGCAGATGACGGCCAGGTACCAGTGAGCTCTGACAAAACAACAGTTAACGTTTAGTTATGAGCCTTTATTTAAAAATGGAGGACGTCAGTCACGCTCCGGGGGAACTCACGACTCGTTGATGGGAACAAAGATGAAGTCCTTCTGGAACAGGTCCACATGCCGAGTCCACGTCTTTACCCTGTTGTGCTTCCTCTTCTGGATTCTGGGAAACCAAAAGACATTCAGCAGTGACACATCTGAACGTGACCCGACTGTTAAAAACATCCTGCGCCGCCGCGGTCGCACTCACGGCAGGTTCGTCGTGTCCGGAACGTTTCTCCGCTCTCGCTGGTTCAGCCTCTTGTAGAAGAAGGAGCTGAACACGTGGATTCTTTGTGCATCTTCTTTTTTCAATTTCTCTAAAACTAAATATCTGAGAAACGACAGAATGAAAACTTGACGTTTCCCCAAAGAATAACACACAGATATTTGTTTTTTATTGTGTGTGAGAGGAAAATACGTACTTTAAATAAAAGTCTATGATAACGTCGTTCAGGAATTCTCCATCATTAAGGCAGTGGAGGTCTTCATTAGTGACTGATATGCCACCTTTGGCTGGAGGAGGAGGATACACCATCAGTCTGGAAGACAAACAACAACAAGAGTTAGAAAGAGTCTCACAACTCGTTTCTAACGAGTTGTGAGAAATAATCTCCTACTTCTCAGGTTAATAAAAATCCATCAGACGACGACGAGTCACTCACTTGATGATTGGTCCGGAGAAGGTGGGCTGGAGGTCGGTCATGTCCTCGTCTTCTTCTTCAAAGTACGTGCTGGTCTGCTGGCGGGTGGCCATCCGTGTGCGTACGGGCATCGCGACGGGCGTCACCGGGGCGACCTGCGTGACCTGAGTGACCTTGCTGACCGGAGACACCTGGGAGATTTTGGGAGGAGTTTGTATTGGCTTCGTCTGCAAGAGAGCGAGCAGTGACGACGACTTGTGAAGTAAATCAAACAGAATCGATCTGTTTTTATTCTCCCCCGAAATTTTCCCACAAATTTGGTCAAAATTAAAACGATGCAGGAAAAATCTGAACCTTAATTTTCACATGAAAACAATCCAATTCAGAACGACTCCAGCCTCTGTCTCCATAATAAACCTCCCTGTAACTATGGTGTGTGGGTTTTATTTTCCCTGAAGCTCGTCTCCTCAGGCACCTCCCCTCCCCTCCAACCAAACACCTCCACCTGACCCATTTCAAGGTCACAAAAAACAACAATTTCTAAATGAATACCTAAAAATATCACAGTCTGTAATCTGCAGCGCTGCACAGTACAACAGGAAGCAGTGAGGTTACCTTACAGTCTCAACTCAGGGGGAAACAGTCACAACAGAGCTGGAGGCTGCTGCTGCTGCTGTGACCCAAAGACATTTTTACACCTTGTAGAACTTCTATATTTTAAGATTATTAGTCTGAGTTGTGTTAATAGTTGTCTCTGTTTTAAAGCTTAAATATAACAAATGAACTGTGTATTGTCTCTTTCTGAGGACGTCACCTGGAGCTCAGACCAGCGTCTCCACCCAGCGCTCACCCACCTTCTCCTGCTTCTGCTTGGTGGCCTTGTTGTAGTTGACCAGGCGGATGTTGGCCTCTTCGAAGGGCAGCTTGGCCGGGAAGTTGCTGAGGTTGTTGGTCCTGCCGATCTCGCCCAGGATGTCCTCCAGGATCATCTGCTCCTTCATCGCCAGCCCGTTCTCGAAGATCAGAACGATGTACTTCTCGTCCGACTCTGACGGCGCAGAGGAAGAGACGCAGAGTTTAACTTAGACTCGTTCCGTTTGATCCGCTAAGGTCCTCGTCTGTGTGACGGCGTGCGGGTGTTGTGTACTCACGGTCCCCGGCGCAGTCGTACCACTGCCCGCCCTTCTCCTCGGTCATGTTGAGCTGCGTGCGCAGGCGGGTGCACTCCTCCGGAGTCGTCTGGAAGAACAAGACGGGAAGCTTTCGGACGCTGCACCACTCGCAGCTGATCAGCTCCGACGCCCGCAGACACACCTTCTCTATGGTGTCGCGCTCCGGACCTGACGGCGAACACACAGCAGGTCTGAGTCAGCCATGTTTTTAAAAACACACAGAGGAGGGCGGCGGCTCCTCCTCTCAGAAACAATGATTTAGGTTTTTAACGTAGGAAAAATACGAGATAAACTAATCTTTATATGTTTTGTTTTGTGCCATTTTTCAAAATAAATGACAAAAACGATTAAAAAAAATACAGTATAAAGCAAAATAAAAGTCTAACAGACACTTCTATAACGTGATTCTACTATTTGAAGTGCCAGTATGTTGACATGAGGATGCATCATTACTGACCAATTATTCTAATTTAACAGATGCCATGCATTTTTGTAAAAGGTTATGACACCAAATACGTGATTTTATTTTGTAGTAATGACCAAATAGTGACAAAAAGTCGAAAGATGAATCAGTTTGGTTGAAATTGAGTCACATGCTGCAGCGTCTCTTATTTTTCTTGCTGGTATTTCAGTGTTTGTGCAGCTTCTCTACACACAGAGTGTGTACACGACTAATCTCTGCTGACCAGCACGAACAGGAAACTGCACAGCTGCATCTTTCTCAAACAGCAGACGGCGGCGGCGGCGGCGGCAGCGACAGCGTTGCCATCACACTCCACTGATGTCTGATCCAGCAGCTCGGCACACTGAGCTTTATTTACCGAGTTCATTACTGCCGGTTCGTACCTTCAGTTTCCAGCTGGATGTGGTCGATGGAAAACTGAGGAGAGAAAGAACAAAACAAGCATTTATTTTTTATTTTTTATTTATTATTTCCATTATTTTTTTTCTGCCAAAGTCTTGTTTTTTTTCTGGACTTAAATCTGTTTTCAGGATCTAAAGATTTTGGTTGGTCATTTTCTCTTTAATACCCCACAGTCGATGGATGAGGCCTTTATTTGCCCCACGTTAAGATCAATTCAGGGCTTGGATTTCTAATTATTATTAGAAACAAACTTGTTTGTTCAATATATTTGTTTTGTAAGTTTTAGATTTGTTGATTTTACATTAAACAGTGGCCTTGTTTGTCGGGTTAATGCGCTTTCGCTGCTGTTTACAGATGATAAAAACTCAGCACTTCATCACTTTCACATTAAAAGCCCTCTGGCAGCTCAGATAACATAATCCCTTCACTTCCCTGCAAGGCTTTAATTGTGAAAGTGTAGAAAAAAAGCAACAGCAGAGCAGAGAGTCTGGGTCATGAACTGGCTGTCACTTTGTTTTATTTCTTTTTTGTTGCATATTAGTGGTAAATATAAACAATATGTTGAATTTACCAAATCAACCATTAAGATGCAGGTATTATTTGAGACGTGGTGACAGTTTGAGAAGAGGATTTATGATGCATAAATCATATATATGATCCGGTTCCAGATCCATAACCTTCAGGTCTTTGTGTTATTGAGTCTGGTGGCCGTATTTTCAAAATAAGAGTAATGAAATACTCACGACGACGGGCTTCGTCACCATCCTGCGTAGAGTTCCTACTCTTACGCTCCGACACTCCAGGATGATGCTGTCACACTTGCTGGACATGAATTTGGGTTTCTTTGTCCTCGGTGAAAACTGCTCGGGGGGCTGATTTCCAAACTACAAAATAAAATTAAAAGAAAAAAAGGGAGAATATGTGACTTGAGGGACGGGTACGTGGATCCTTCTCACATCGTTTGTTTCGCTTCGCTCCACAATCAAATCTAGTTTATTCATGAGGAAACACAGAAAGTGGCTCAGTGGTGATGGATGAGTGAGTCAGAGTTTCTGTTCCCGGGGAGCTCACCAACACTGAGGACGCTCTGAATAAAATATATTCAGCTTCACATGATTAAATACGTCTTTGATTAGAGGGAAACGCCTCAGACTGAGTTTTTACTTCTGAAGCGAACTGGACTTTTGAGGTGGAGGAGGGTCAGCTGACTCCCACCTGATCCTTCATCCGAGCTCTCCGCGGTATCGTGATCTTCATGTTGACGTCCTCGAAGAACTCGGTGTTCATCTCCGGATCCTGATCTCCGGCGCTCTTCACCGCCGCCTCCACTCTGCCTCCGGAGGGCGCCGGCGAGGAGTGGGCGGAGTCCGCGGGTCGAGGGGAAACGCTGTCCAGCCTGTTGACGCTTCCTGTGCTGGCGTTGTCGGCCTCGTCCTCGTCGTCGCTGGACAGGACGACTGCGGAGGGAACAGAGGTCAACAGAGGTCAACAGAGGTTTGAACTGAGACGGGTTCTGATGAGGTTCTGCTGGTTCTCTCATGTGTTTACAAATTTCTAAGACATAATTCAAACTCACAAACACAGACTTGTTGTGAACAGAAACACGCTGAGCGAAGGTACGGTGGCCCTGAAGCTCAACAGCACTGCAACTTGGAAACAGCTGGAAACACATCTGTTGTTGTCAAACTGATGAAGATGTTTTTCTGAATGTGTTTAAGTTGCAGTGCGCTGAGCCCTCTGGGCCACCGTACAAAAAGCTTTATTAACCAGCTCAACAAACCAAGTCCCCGTCACCTGATCCCCCGTCACCGTTTGTAGTTTGATGCAGATTCGAATTAAAATTTACAATTAATCAACTGAATAAACTAATATACAGCTTTATGTTCACATATCAAAAAGCCTTTGAGCTTCAGATACAGATGAAAAAAAATGTAATTAACAGAGTGTGGACAAAACGAACCTTCAGAACGTCTGTGGTTGTTTTAGACGATTGTGGACAAAGTTGTAAAATCAATGATCAAGAACGGTTTATGTTAATGTGGAAGTTTTCTATGTTTTTTTTATTCATTATTATTTGATAAAATACTTTGATGTTTTTTAAAAAGGTGTTTACACTTTACTAGTTCACCAAAAAAACTAAATCAAAAAATAAAACCATCTAAAATTAATTTCTAAGATTTTCCCCTCAGTATAACTTCCTTATATCGCACATATTTGTTAGTCATTTAGTAATTAACTATTGAGTCTATGCATCGAGGTTATAATGCAACTCGTCTTGAATGTTGTACATATTATTTTACTCTTCCTGCAGCAGCGACTTCATTTTAAAACGTTTCCATTCATCAGGTTGAGCTGATCAAAGAACTGTGTCCTGAGTCCTCGCTCATCATACGAAGCCTCGTGTGGAGGATTCTGATTCCTGCCACAAACACAAACCCCGACCTGGATGAGGAACGTTAACAAACAGCAGCTGCAGCTTTAAGTTCAGAAATAATCTGATTTTTGTGTCTTTTGTTCTTTCACTTAAATTCAGTTTCTTCTGCTTTATACTGATGAAGCTTCTGGGAACACAACATCACCCCGACACTCTGATGAGATTTCACTTTTTTTACTGGACGTATTCATCCACTGAGGTACTTTACTTGTATTGGTGGAATAATTTCTGCTTCTGCCATTAGTCCTTGAAAATGGACTGAGAGTCGAGACCAAATGAAAAGCCTTGAGACGGGCAGCGGCGTGTCTGATGAGGAACTGACAGGCTGTCACAACATCCTCCCAGCTCAGCCTCTGCTCTCTGTAGCAGCTCACAGACTCTCGGGGTCGACGACACGCCTTCCACAGCGATGACTGTTTTCATTTAGCCGAACACAGGCGCTCAACACTGCGTCACCCTGCGCACTTTAGATACCGAGGAGAAATATGACTCAAATGTCACAGGAAAGAAAAGAGAGGCTCATCGTGACGAGCAAGTGTCTTTACTCAAATACTGGATCAGATCTGAGCCACGTCTTTCTGTCTCTGTTTCAATTTCTTTACTTTTTGAGCCATTAAATGACATTTTTAAATCATGAATAACCCTCATATTCTTCAGTCTGGCTCCTGAAGCCTGACTGCAGCCATCAGAGTCAGACGGCTGAAAACAGTCCAGAGCTGAACTGAACTGAACTGAACTCTGGTTCATCTCCACCAGCCGTCAGAACCTGGAGCCAAACACCAGACAGACACCAGAGATCTGTCAGCATCGAGTGTTTTCACTCACTGCCTCATGTCTAATGTGTCATGGCAGGTGGTTGTTGTGATTTTGTAGATACTTAGAGCTTCATACAGATTTATACACGGCTCTGCCCGACTGTATATTCACATATTTAAACAAGTGCCCTGTGGAGTTTTCCTGTAAAGCTAAATTTATGTTTAAATTCTCACCAAAATCTCAAAAAACATATGAAAATGATTTTCTAAATGTTTTTAAACTTGATGAAATGTGATCCTGCTGGGTTAAAGAACTATTTACTCGTGTGTTGCTGCAGATCCAGATTTCAAAAACTGTATTTTTGGAGCTTTAATAGATAGAACAGGTTGTTTATCACTGTATTTGATGCTGATGCAGATTGGAAATATCTACAGTGATTTGGAAGAACCTGCTTCCTGTTTCAGCGCGAGTCATTTTAAACGACTTGATCATTTCAGATTCATTAATACTGAACATTAGTTCCTGTAGGAAGAGCCGAGAGAACACGTGATAATATCTTTGTATTGTGTGTGAAATAAAAAGCATCAGTTACCAAACGAAAGGCAGCGAGCGCTGACGTCACTGGTTGTTCTGTGTTGTTGTGTCATCGTTTACGGCCAATCAGCATCAATGTTTCAGTGAGGTCGACTTCACTCGTTACCAAGTTTAAGACGTTTTCAAACTTTCCTGAGAACAAGATAAAAAGTACTAGAGGATTTCCTTCCTCAGTCTTTACTCACTGGGGTCGTTGAGCTCGTGCTGCTGGGCCGCCGCCCTCTTCCCTTTGGGGGGGTTCCTGGCTCCGCAGCAGCTCGACGTCCCGGCTAACAGAGGCGCCCTGCCGTTGTTGAGGGGCAGCAGGGTTCCTCTGCTGGTGGTGATCCGTATGGGCAGAGTCTCCCCGCGGGGCGCCCTCATGGTCGTGGAGAAGCTCCTCTGCAGGCTGTTTGGTCCGGGGGAGGGCTGGGATCTGATGGGGGGTCGGGGGGTCGGGGACGACAGCGTGGCCTGCTGACAGGGCAGCAGCGCCGCGCCGTTCCCGCAGCTCTGACACTTGCTGCTGTCCTCGCTGGGCTTGTTGCACTTCACGCACACTGACTGATACATGGTCGGCCGGAGAGGCTGCCGGAGAAAAACACTTGTTTTTTTCTTTTGTATTTGTGTCTGTGTCCACGTGATGCGGCCTGATATTCTCTCTTTCAGCTATGTTTTGGTCTCCACCACCTCCTGAGAAAAACATCTGGCTACATGCTAAGTGTCGCTAACTCTGAAAACACAGGAAGACGCTGGTGTTCGACTGATGAACGAAACAGAAACTGTGGCATAAAAACAAAAGGATGAGCTAAAAGCGGTGATCAATCATTTACTGCTTCTATCCTCATCATTTGTGCCAACACATGGTTATTTTTCATTTCTATTGGATTCTGTTAATAATCAATAATACAGTTCTAAAAAAGAAAGCATTAAATCTGCTGCCGCTTCACTTTCAGAGACAAAGGACGCTCTGTGATTTTCCCGCTCAGGACACACAGGGAGACTGTGTTTGATTATTTCCCGGACATTTATTTAACTGCAGTAGAAGGAGGAGGGAGACACAGAACGAGTCTGGAGCGATATTTAGGGATGGAAACGTGGACGGATCATTTGGTCTCTATTCTAATTGTATATCATAATATCTGAGGGTCCCATCTTTGAGCTTTAATTGTTTAAATACTTCATGTAGATTTATTGCCACCACAATAAGGATTTATGAATGGTTTATAACAAGTTTATTAATTAGCTTGTTAACACTTTATAAATCATTTATAAGCTGTTATAACACAATATGTAATAATAGTGAGCCCATGTTTCTCTGTGGTGTCTCTGTGTTTCCTCCATCACCCGGAGTTTGTAGCTGCTGCTTCATCACGTTTGTTCAGTTACTAACAATGAACCACCGTCATCATCTTCGTTCTGTTTGTTTCATCATAATTGTCTTAATGTGAAGCGTAAAACACATCATCAGTTATTAACGAGTTACTATGAGGCTCCTTGTACCAGTTATAAATGGTGGTAAGAGTAGTCAGCATCAACTTGATCTCACCAAATAGTGAGCCTGGATCAATGTATGAAAAATGTGTTATAAAGTTTATTTATGATCTATAAAGTGTTAACAACCAACTCAATAACCTGATCATAAACCATTTATAAATCCTTTGTCAGGGTCGACTTATTGTGCAGCGGTAACGATTTATGAGTCTTAATTTGCTGCGTTTAAACAGCAGCAGGTAATTTAATTGGCTCATACTCACTTTATTTGAAGCTGCACTTTTACAGCTTCATGACTCACTGTGTTTATCATGGTGCTGATCAGCTCTGTGTGATTCATCATTCTCCACTGGAATAAATGACATATTATTACATCATAATCTTCTGGATTATTTGAAACCAACTTTTTTCCCTTTTCTTTGAAATCATGAATTGTGAATGAATGTCATGAATGTTTTGTTGTTGTTGTTTATTGTTTGTTTTCTGTGACGCGACCACGCGGCCGGTGAAATGCACCGACTCTCAGCTTTCTTGAAAACGAGACGGTTCGTCCTGTAAAACAATAACATTTGTTCAAATTCCACTGAGTCAGATGTTGTAGATTTGCTTCTAGGAAAAAAGAAATACCGTGGCGTTGCCTGGCTGCAGTTACAAACTATCGTCGTGGCAACCAGAACGTGTCAAGTCGGAGCTAGTCAAGACAAAAAGGGAAAGTTTGATTCTCAGACGGAGGAGTCGACAGTCAGGTCTAGTGTGAGAGTTCAGCCTTGATGACGTTGCGGGGTTTCTGGGTAATGGAGTCCTAACCTCTGTGCGGCTGCTGCTGCTGTGTGAGCGGGGATTCTCTCACCTCTGCTGCTTTGACCTGCGAGGGGAAACTACAGCAGCCCTCCAACGGCTTCCTCTTCTGCTGGACGCGGCGCTTGATGTTCAGGGTCCCGTCTTCTGAAAAAGGGTTCAACCATAAAAAGAAAACAGTCAGGGCCGTGAGTTTAGAGATACAGATGTGTAACGAGCAAACGATCCCTCTGCACAGCTGGACAATCACAGAATGAAGCGGGTGCGAATGTTGGATCCACAGTTTTGGTTTTGGAGGTTTTTCCTGAAGCTACTGAACCGTCTGACGAGAAGCATTAACCTTAATGCACAGCCTCTCCTCAAACTACATGACTGCAGACATTATCTCTCTCTCTCTCTCTCTCTCTCTCTCTCTCTCTCTCTCTCTCTCTCTTTCTCTCTTCCCTCTTCTTCTCTACTCCTCTCTCCTCTCTCTCTCAATCTCTCTCTCTCTCTCTCTCTCTCTCTCTCTCTCTCTCTTCTCTCTTCTCTCTCTCTCTCTCTCTCTCTCTCTCTCTCTCCTTCTCTCTCTCTCTCTCTCTCTCTCTCTCTCTCTCTCTCTCTCTCTGGGCCTTTTGTTACTCACATGTTTTATCTCTGGAATAAAAACAGAAACACAGAAAGTGAACAGCCTGATTTTTTGCAGCCTGATCCTTCTATTCCTGATCCTGATATTCAGGGAGTTGTTTCAGTTACAGATCCTTTATTAGCCGGGCGAGTGTTTCATAAGCTCTGCTCCCTCAGCCAGGAGCTTTGAGGATTAATGTGGGAGGCCTGAGATCTCCTCCCCCCTCCTCCCCCCTCCTCCCCCCTCTGGCAGGAGCAGGGAGGAGGTTCAGCCCAGATCTGCAGCCCTGCAGACACTGCTGGCTGTCACACTCATCATCACATACACAACCTGCTCACACACACACACACACTTTCCACAAATACACAGATACCGATCAGAGCTCATCACACAGACACACACTTCTCTCACAGATGCTGCACACCCACCACACACACACACACACACACACACACACACACACACACACACCAATGATCCAGCAGGAGGAACATGGTGTACCCACTGAAACACAACACCAGCCATCTTCCTGTGATCACTGCCATCCTCCTCTCTTCAGAGCAGTTCAAACAGTTTGATAGGGACTGTGTGTGTGTGTGTGTGTGTGTGTGTGTGTGTGTGTGTGTGTGTGTGAGAGAGAGAGAGAGAGAGAGAGAGAGAGATCAGTGACTGGTGGGCAGTACCTGGGATCTCCGGACAGGTGAGGACGATGCTGTCCACTTCTACAGCCTGCTGTGTGGTGGAGAAGTCGCTTCTGCAGGAGGAGAGACGAGCGTTGGTCAGTGGAGCTGCACATCCAGCAGGGAGGTTTCACAGTCAAGATTCAAAGTTACAATCAAGTCAAACTTTCAAGGATGTTTCAGGACTGTGAGAACCCTGAAGGTCTGAACATGTAGCTGGAAAAATGGATGTTGATAATGTCCGACAGATGCAGCCCCCCCCCCCCTCCCCTCCCCCGATCTAAAACACACCGGCTTCTTTCACTCTGCAAGTAGAGTTCAGTCGCAGCTGGCTGCTGTGTGATGTTAACAATTTAATCAATTTATAGATTAGCCGATCAATAGAAAACTAATCTACAATTCTGATTAAAATATCGATTGTTTCCAGCTTCTCTCTCCTGAGCGTGTTTGTGATTTTCTGCATTTGTTATGATTATTATGGTTAGTCGAGTCTCCTTTGCCTCTGGGAAATTACATTTTTTTTTTGTCATTTTATGCCTTTATTAAGCAGCTGACAGTGAAGACGCAGCGAAGCTCCCTGACTGGGCATCTACTGGGAACGGTGAGTTCATGGTTTGGTGCATTAATCCTGTATTTTTTCATGGTTTTCTGATGTTTTACAGTCAGAACTATTCAACCAATAATCAAGAGATGAATGTGAATTACGTTTCTACGCATGGTGATCAAAGACGACGAGAAACAAGAACATTCTTTGTAAAGAACAACTTGTTCTCTGTCCATCTGACAATAAACCTTTGAAAGAATCTTTAATAAATCAAGAGATGAATCAAAAACTGGTGGTTGTGGATCTAAACCTCGAAGGGAGAACAAGATATTCAAGCAATCAAAGTCAAACTGTCGTCATCTTTTGTCATGAGAAGCAGCAAACTGGGTTTCTGATTCAAACAAACTCGACATGTATCTGAGCCAAAGACCACGGGACGGACACAAGGTGACACTGAGCTCCAGATCCTGTGTTTCAGCACAGCATGAAAAAAAAAGAGCAGAGCATCTGTTCACTTCGGAGCTGAGGCCAGGTGACCAGCAGCCAGAGGAGAGCGAGGAGCTGAAGGTCCAAACCGCTGAATGACACACGGTGCCTCGCTGCTGCCTGTTCGTTTCACTCACAGTTAAATGTACATAACTTTGTACAGAGCAACTTGTTCTCCGTCCATCCAACAATAAACCTTTAAAAAAAGAATCTTTAATAATCAAGAGTTATAATCATCTGCAGCCCGAGGCTGGAGCAGGCGATGTGGACCTGCAGGCAGTGTGGGGAGAAAAACCAAAAACCAAAAACACTGCGCTCGTCCATTAATCTTTTATCACTGACTTCTGCAAAGACATAATGTAAACATTTCATTCAGAACAAGCAAACACAACTGGACTGCAACTTTGAATTAAATAAAATCTATGAAGAAACTGACCTTTATTTACAAAGACTACAACATGAAAAAGTGACTACTGTGAAATTTTCAATCTTTTATTATCTTGTATTTTTCATTAAGGCCCATTTAATCAAACTCAAAGCTGTTTCCATGTTGTCTTCATAAATTCAGTTTCTATTTCCACAGAGCTAATTCCACCTGCACAATGAGTCACATCAGGAATTCAACTTCCACCTAATGACGTCAATCCTCCATAAATAAACTCCATACTTCCCCTAGAACTGTCAAATTAAAAGCCTCGCCGCTCACACCATCTGCAAGCTTTTAATGTGAAAGGGTACGGCGGCCCTGAGAGCTCAACACACGGCAACTTCAGAAATCACCTTCATCAATTTGACGACACGTGAGCTGCAAACACTCACAACACAACCGGGTCCGTCACTTTTTAGTGCCCCCCCCCATTATTTGAAATACTGGCTTTTATATGAGAATTTATGGCACATAAATACAGTATGTGTGTATATGATAACAACGTCACTGTTTTTTGTGCTGCCCGTGTCAACCCACTCATTTAGTTTGAAAATATCTGTATAAATAAAGTTGTAGCAGCTTCAGGTTTGACCTGAGGCGGGAGGTGATTGTACATCTGCACGTCAGGTCGAGCCACCGCAGACGTAGAAGTAAGCACCTGGTTCTACTAACACGCTGCTAATATAATGTGGGAGGTTGCTTTTTGTCACAGTCATGCATAAACTGAACCTCACACAACGAAGGAAATGGAAACCAAACTCCAACCCCAAAGTATCACAGAGTCCAACAGAGATTTCTGCTGACGCACAAACAGAACCTGAGTGAGATGAAAACACAGGAGGTTCTGGAGACACGAGGCGGGAGTGAAATGAGCTCCGGTCTTAACTGGTTCACTGTGAGGGCGGCAGCCGGATCAAAGTCTTACCTTTCCTTCAAGTCGAGGCTGCTTGAAGGTAGAAATCAGAGAGGGAAGTGTCTCATTAATCAAATCAACTCGCGCCGTAATTCTTCTTTTTTTTTTTTTTTTTACACAGCAAACCTCAACAGGACCAGAATCTCATCTACCAGAGGATGAAAGTGATGAACCGAGGTTTAAATTCTTTCATCTGCATTTAAGAATCATCTGATACCATCTTTGTATCATCTGGTCCAAGTTGATTCACTGTCATGCAGTTTTCCTCTTCTACATGCTGTTAGACTTCATGTTTTACTGATTTCATGCAGTCTGTGTAATCCAATTTAACTTGTTTTATTTATTTATTATTTTAGTATTATTCCATCTTTAATGTTTTTAACAAGTTTTAAGTTCATGTCTCTGGTGCATCTAATTTCTTCATTGTAAAGCGCTGCATTTGCTGCATTTGCTGTAAGAAACGTTCTATAGAAATAAAGTTTATAATTATTAATTATTACTACACCTTCCACGGAAAGGCCAACAATACGACTGAGGATATATAAACTCAAAATTACATGAATTCATTTCCTTTTCCAGAGAAACGATTCACTGTGATTTACACAGGAACATTATCTACGGAAAGATAAAATGATGGAAACCACTGAACTCGTTTTTTAAGTTTCTTCAGAATAAAAGTAATCCAGTGATAACTGTCTGTACATCAATGGGTAAACTGTTAATTCTTAATTTTATTTCTAATGATTCCTGTTTGACAAAATGCAAATAAGTATCAGCTAAAAACCAACCAGGCTCCAGTCTTGCCGACAGCGAACCAACTGAATCCATGGCAACATTATATTTCCTGTTTACACCCACTCATTATGTAGTTCCAGAAATTAGAGCATGATAATCCTCTAAATAGAATTAAGAAGCCGAAGAGCAGTGTGAAGTGGGAAAACAGAAAATCAAATCTTTCTTTCCCTCAAGATGAAAAACCAAGAAGCAGCAGGACGGAGCTGAGGCGCTGCGTCGACCCGCCGCGTCTTACCTTTGGACTGGTTTCCTTATTGCAGAGGGCATTTGTGCGTGCTGAAAGTGCCGCCCTTGTAAGACGATTCCCTGTGACGGCGTGGGGCTGATGATGAAATAGTTGGTTCTGTTGGGCATGGGGGAGGACGTTGCTACTGTGAGAGGGACCTCGCTGCAGAAGGAGGAGGAGGAGGAGAGCGACAGTCAAACACACTTCAGCCTGATGGAAAATAAACCTGTTGACTTCAAAATGAGGCTCAACGATCGATAAAAATGATGATTTGTCCATTTAAGTCTCAGGTTTTGTCTCTTAGGCCACATAACTCCTGATTGGTGGAGCCTAAAAGGAGGGGCGGTGCTACTCTGCACATTTTCAGGTATAAAAACATAATAAATAAACATATGTCTGTTATTATTTAGATTCTGTGTTCTCTTAAAAAAGACTCTGTCAAAGTTAAAGCAATAAATACAGCATTTATCTTTAAACTTAACTTCTTCAGTGGTGTTTTTTGTGCATTTATAACATTTCTAATATAGTTAATGACATACTACCATTAATTTGAAAAGCTTGATAACCAGTTTCATTATAAACATGGCATTTGCTCAACTGATAGAAATATATAAATGCAGGAAACAGCTCTCACATTCACCTGACTGGACTTCATGAGCCTGTCGTGTCTGACGATAGAGTAGCTTATTATAATTTTGTTATGTGGGAAAAACCCACAGACTATATTTCCCAACCAGCTGGACATGTCGGAGCTGTGAAACAACAGCGCAGTGAAAAGCAGCAGCAGCAGCAGCAGAGTTTGTGTAAACAGCACATACTGTACCTGAGCTTTTTGGGTCCCAGCTTGTTCAGAGGCCTCATGTGATTATTTGGCCGGTTTTCATACGTTCTCAAGGGATCAGAGGAAGTGAAGTGCCTAAGGGTGGGAGACTGGAGAGACGACACACACATTAATAACACAAGAGAAGGAAACTAAACCTACACTCATGAGCCCAAACGTTTTCGCCACCCCTACAATAATACTCCATCGGTCCTCAGAGTGGCGCCAAAACATCTCCGACCCGCCAAGACAGGGACTCCACAAGACCTCTGAAGGTGTCCAGTGGGATGTGGCAGCAGATGCTTTAAATTCAGTCCGTTTTTGAGGTTTTACTGTCATGAACTGATGTTTTAGTTCAGTTTTTAAAGCTCCTCCAGTGTAAAGGTCTGTGTCCATGTGTAGTGTGATTATAGATCAGCTCTAGCTTCTATATTAATACTGTGAAAGTATCAAAGCCTCAGTCCACAGAGAAATGCACACAGCCTGTATTCAGAAACTGAGCCTTAAAACCAGCCGTCAGGACTTCTGGAACTTTGTGATGTCACAACAAAGCAGTCACCAAGCCCCGCCCACCTGGACCCACCATCCAAACCTTGCAGGATATTTGGTTTCTCTGAGTGTTTTTACCTGAAATCTGATATATTTTTATTGGATCAGTCAGAAAACAGTGAGCCAATCAGAAGAGAGGCTCAGAGCCTCCTCTCTTCTGATTGGCTCACTGACCTGTTGTTGCTAGAGCTCCAGAGAGAAGCCTGAGAGAGGAGATGTAAAACTACACTTCTTATGGAAACTAAACTTGAAAAGTGAAACGTGTAAAAAGTGGGACCTTTAAATAAAATGCTAAATGTGAAAAGAAATGTCACTGCAGTCAGGAGGAGTCATCCTCTGGAGAACATGAATGTCTGTACCAAGTGCCACAGGAAAACTTATCTCACTTTCACCGACATTGTTTTTTTCTTTTTAATCAGAAGTAACAAAACCCTGACGTCTCTGTAGTTTCCTGTTTGGTTCCACAGTGGATCATCTTTACACTCGTTTGGATCTCAGAGCAACAGACCGACACCCTGGACTCCCACACATTTACCCGACAACAACGACCACAGCAGCAGCAGCAGCCTTTGAAAACGACTCCCATGGCGCCCCCAGCAGTGTTAGCTCACGGACTGCTGGGGTCCTTTGGGTGCCATCGCTCTGCAGCACCAGGCGCCAGCCAGGCTCCGGCAACGCCGACACCGTCTGCTGGGCTGATCGGAGGGAGCCGCACGGCCCGCTGGGAGTCACCGATACCAGGGGTGAGAGTCGGGTAAATGAGGAGAGTGGAGGGGGGGTGGGGGAGTTCAGGGAGAGCGGTTTACCTTTTTCTCCTCGGGGGAGGTGGGCGGCTGCCTGTCCATGTCCTCCATGCTCACCACACTCGCACTGAGAGGAGACACGAGGAGGAGGATGAGAATCACGTGTGAACTCTGGTCGTACAGTTTAATGTGTGAGTGTTTATATCAGTATGAGGTTTACATCAGTGCAAACTGGACATCGTTGGGCTGCGACCTGCTGTGTCACCTGAACTCTGGGAAACTGGAGTGAACGTTTGTTTTTTTTACCATTTTCTGACATTTAATTGACAGCAACTAATCCATTAATCAAGAAAATAACCTGGAGACTAATCAATAATGAAAATAACAATTAATTACAGTATCTACACATTGAAAAATACATTAATATGGGTTTAGTGTTCCTTCTACCTGGATGATCATGATCATTTTATCATCATGTGTATGGAAAGTGCTGTACAAATAAAGTTTATTATTATTATTATTATTATTATTATTATATGTTAAGTTCAGTGTGGGTCAATGTATCACCCAATAAAAACAACACCGTCCTCATGTTTCTACTGTAAAATCTCTCTATGTCTAAACCTGTAACGATGATTCAATAGTATATTTATTTAAAAATGCTTAAAGTTTAAGTTCAGATGAAATCATTATACTTGATTCCACCCCCTAAGCTCTGATTGGTCGGTCGGAGAAACAGACACAAATCAAATCTACTTAACTCCATTACTAAATCTGAGATGTGTGTGATGATACAGAGGAACCAGGTGTGGAAACTCTCTCAGACCTTTTCCTTCTAAACCGATTAATCAATTAGTCCATTAACAGATCATTAAAAACGATTCTGATGATAGATCAATTATCATAGTTATTTATTGAACAAAACTGCTTCTCAAATGTGAGGATTTGTTCATTTTATATCCTTGTAAATTGACTGTCTTTGGGTTTTTTGGACGGTCGATTGGACGAAACAAGACATTTAAAAGCTTCAGGGAAATGTTGGACATTTTTACTATTTTCTAACAATTTATAGTCCGATCAGATTGATTGATAAAGGAAATAATTATTAGTTGCAGGCCTGCTGCCTTTAAGAGAAGATTAAACATACAAAAAAATGAATGAAACCATATTTCACAGCTGATTTTACTGTTTTATCTGCTCATGTGAGGGAACCTCTTCAGGCCCAAACATCCATTCTCACCATCAGGCGACACGCCGGTCCAACCCAAGCAGATTCCAGTTTGTACAAATGAATGGAGGATTTACATGCAGGCAGTGTTTTATGTGGCTGCACGGATCTGTACTGCTGCACTAAAGGGCCAGTGAGTATATCATCAGAGACAGGAATAGCCTGCTCATCAGCAGAGGTGTCACTGGGGTCTTTTTCCTGTGTGTGGAGGGAGAGCTGTGTGGTGGGAAAGTGATGCAGTGCAGCGCTGCTGGTGCTGAAAACGAGGGCCGGAGAAGTGCTTACTCATGTCTCCTTTCCTCTTCACTGTCATCAGAAAGAGAAAAGCTCCAGTTGTGCTTGTACCCTCCATCTCGCCTGGCCTCTGATCTATCCAGGGCTTGAATTGAATGATAAAACCAGACTGACATCAGTGACATCAGGGAGACAAGACCAAGACCAAAGACACAGGCATCAGCTGAAATGACCATTTACAGGACGCCACGTTTCAGGGCTGATCATTTCAACTAGATGATGAAAAAAAAACTGGTGATAATTAGCAAAGGGCAATCTTAGCTTCTTTGCTAACTTTGCAAATATTCAACTGCAAAAGCATCACTCTATAAATAACACAAATACACTCATGTCACTGCGGTAAAGTCACATTTTACATTCAATTTCTTTCTTTTTTAGTCAAGGATTATAGTCAGAGAATATAAGATGATATCAGTTGGATAATAACAATATCCATCTGTAAATGAAGGTTAAAATTATAACACTGAATATCAGGATTTGTGAAGTAAAAAGTACTGCACATGTGTAAAAGTATTCAGCTCTTCAGAACCTGGAACCTGATTTCAAACCGAGCGTCTTTATTCAGGCTTTTACCAAACTTTCCAAATCTGCGAAAAATTCCTGGAATTAAAAAACAGATCAAAAAAGGTGACTTCAGCATTTTTCTTCAAAACACAGGAAACATCATTTCCAATATTCTGAGGTGAAGGCGAAAAACGCAGTCGGAGGTAAACAGGTTTTTCCCCCCCAAGTGTTTCTCACATCAGTGTGACTGAGACGTATATTCGTGGATGATGCAGACTGACAGAGCGCGACACATAGAAATATCAGAAACAGACAGAAGAACAATCATCCAGCACAAAGCTCACAGACGACGCCTCCACGACGACGCGAGCTGAGGGTAACGTCCATAAATCGTTTCGTCGTCGCCGTTTTTAAAGCAAAAATACCAAATATTTAGCTTTTATTTTTTTATCTTTATATTTTATATCTTTATTGTGTTTTTATATTAAATTACACTGTATGTTGCTTTTCCATTCAACACTGTTTTTACACTCATGGATTATTTACATACAGTACATTTAGTTTCAGAGCTTCGTTGAGAGAGAGTTTGCTCTCACTGGCCTTCCCTTTATAAATAAAGCTTTGAATGAAGATTCAAAGTCTATTTTTGTCATACATGACATTGAATAAAATATCTCTGGCTTGTGGACTGTTGGTCAGACCAATGAAGAGATGCAGAAACGTCCCTTTGGGTTCTGTGAAGCTGTAATTGGCTGTTTTGTAAATGCAGGACACTAGAGACAAACTAGGTTTAAGGTCAATTAGAAACAGTGTCTCCATGACACAGTTTATCCACTAAAGATCACTGACGAGTTGGTTTCTACTCTGTAAAATGTCCCACTCAGTATATATTACATTTTCAAAAATTACTAATCAACCGATATATAATTACTCGATTTTATCAGCTTGTCAGGTATCAATAATCAACATCGACTTCAAAATCCCAGCACTGGTCGGACTTCACTGTTGTACTCTACGTTATAAATGATGCGCCTCCCAACGATACACCTGTCCACTGGTATCAGCAGGTGAAATCTGACCCTGACGTATAAAATCAGTGCCTGTCTCACCTCACCGGTCCATAGCAGGACTCCTGTAAGTCCCGCCTGGTGTCGCCGGGGCTGCTGGGTAACTGAGACAGAGGACTCTGATGCCAGAAAGATTTTTGCATCTTTCCTTTTATTTATTCGTCTCAAGAGTCTGCATGGAGATTTAGCTGAAGGTGTACGTTGATTAAAGCCTGGTGGTGCATTCATGTGCAGCTGTGTCAGAATAATAACTCCCCTTGTGTGTTGTGCAATAAAGAGTCAATTATCTCAAGTCTTTTTCCTCAGTTCTGGAAAGTATTCACCTCAATCGTTCGGCAGTGAAGTATCCAGCAGAAATCCGCTGTTTTCTGTGAGCGACGGCCAAGTGGCGCCTTAACGAGCCAATCAAACTGCACGAACGAAGCTTATCTCCTTCCAGCAGCCGATTGTGGGTCGGCACAAAGAGGAAGTCCAGCCCCTAACGGTGTCAACAAACCTTCACTACAGACCAGAGGAGCACCGGAGAACTGTGAATCTACAGTGTGAGATGACGGCTGATTCAGATGTTGCTGTCAAACAATCCAAATTTTTTTTCTTCTAGAAACTGAGGACAATAAAGTTCTTCTTAAAAAAAAAAAAAAGAGCTCTGCCACTGAAAAGTGCTGTAATATTAAAGATCCAGTTATTGTTTCCTATTTGAAATAATACAAATAATCCTAAAAAGTCAATTTTATGGCTCACTAACCAGAAAACTCATCAGCTCGTGGGACGTTTACTCCGATAACCTCCACAGAGCAGGTTCCTCTGAAAACTATTTTAATTACATTCATGTTGCAGTTTACATTATAAAATAGTTTCACAAGACCAAGAATGGCTCGCTGCATTTCAATCTTTGTTTTATTTAATGAGTAATAATAAACAATACATATTTAAAAGATACAAAAACAAAATCTAATAGATACAGACATGACTGTGTTCTCCAAACAGAAGCAGCTCAATGTCTGAAAACAACAAATTAATTATAAACCTGGGAGAAATGTTTCTCTTCAGGGTTCACCTCAGGTCAGGAGTTTCAGAATGATCAATATCTTTTGTTCACAGGAAGGTTTTGTCTATATTTAGGTGCAGCTTGTCATAATTAGTCATTTTTAAAGAAGAGATCTTTACGTGTTCGTAGGTGAGGAGCATCATTAGTATGTCCTTTAACGGAAACAACGAGTCTGTTCATCAATTTGCCACTAAACATAAAATAATCAGCATCTATGTTGATAATCAATTAATCATATCAGTGATTTTTCCAGGAAAAATTTCTCACTTGCAAAGATTTGTTGCTTTTCTTCGTCATAAAAATAAAAATAAAACCATAAAATGAAAATATTGGCTGGATAAAACAAGGAATCTGAGGACGCCATCTTGGATTCTGGTAAATTACACAGAGTATTTTTGAACTATTTGACATTTAACAGACAAAATGATTAACAGAGAAAGAAATGAATTAAACCATACTACATAATAAGTGTTCATTATCATCTTTTACTGTTTGATTTCAGTCACTGAACAACAAATGTCGCTGTCCGTCTACTTTATTTTTGTTTGATTTGTTTTCTTGCATGTGCAACTACGCAGTCGCACATGCCTCATTGAAGAACTGAAGAAAAGTCAACAGAAAAGTCTGATGGTTCAAGGACACCGAGACCAGCTCACCCACCAAAAAAGCTAAATTTATCCGGCATGTTGTTGCTGCGTACGTCTGTAACGTCTGCTGGATGTCAGAGTTACTGTTTTACCACAACGCCGTGGCTTCCTACTTCCTCCCAAAATCAACTGAGACTTGTGGACGTCAAAACAACAGTCAATAACAAAACACAGGACTCAGATGTGGAAGGATTTCCTTCATTACAGCAGATAGTTAATGCAGTAAATATTATTGCACTTTGGGTTCCACTCTGAAGCTCTGTCTCAACAAAACATCTCTATCACAGTGTTAATGCATGTTATCCATCTGGCTCCCAGCCCAGCAGGTTACAGTCCGACTAGATCCAGTCCCCGTTCATTAGTACATGAGGCTAAAAGCTGCTGCTTCCTTTTCTTTCCCCTAAAAACCAACTTCTGGCCTTCTGGGCCTGTTTTTTCCTCCAGGCCTCCAGCTTAATGCTGCTGCCTTCCCTGTGCAGCTGCAGCTGCTGGATTAACAGACTCTGAGGAGACGGGACCAGGAGCTGAACATTTAGGGGAAAAAGCTGCAGCCTGTTTTTTCTTTAATGAATTATCCATTCAGGGGCTTTTAAACGACAAGAACAATAATCTTCAAAAGTTTAAAATCATATACGAGATTATGATCTCCGAGCTCTTCTGCCTCAGCTGGTTCAGTCGTCTGGTTCAATCCTGCACAAACCTAAATGAGCCTGTTCTTATCTCCTCCTGTTAATAGACCGAGTCAACCCCACACCCTGCTAGGTTCATGTTTTGCTCCATTTTCCAGCCTCATCAAATCACAACAACCCCCCCCCCCCCACATCCCATTAATGTTAGTGAGGCGACATTTAGATTCCTCCTGAGCTTGAGTTCGCTAGTTTCTTTTGTCAGCGGAGGGCAGGACGGAGGATTTCCTGCAGGACAAATCCATGATAGGAGATCTCTGACGACAGCTACAGCGACACAGACTCAGACTGAGGTGAGACAGCTTTCACATGATGTTCAAATCCATACGGCCTGTTGTCATCCAAAGCTGCACCCAGCGCTCAGAGGAAACCTAACCCATCTATTTATCAAACGTCCAGTTAATCTACTGAAAACCACATGATTCCTAATGAAATCCTGGGGCCTTTTTCACCAAAAATCTGCAACATGCCAGCTGCAACCTTTTCAATTTGGACGTTTTTCAGGGTGTTGGCTCGTCTTAGACACTACCAATGGACCGAAGCGCCGCTGGTTCAAGTCCGGCTGGGAACCTTTTGTTGTATCTCTCCCTCATTTCCTGTCATCTCTCCACTGTTGCTGTCAAATAAAGACATTAAACACCCCAACAACAAAAAATAACCCAACAATAATACCTATTAATTCAATATATTTCGCTAATTAAAACACAACAAACTAGCAACAGACGCGTGAACGTGCTAAAGCCCTGAACAACAAGCGTTTGTGAAACATGATCATTAAGGGTGGGACACTTTAAAAGACTGGATGTTAAACAACAAATGCGAACTTAAATGTGTGGTAAAGAAAGTTGGCATCAAATGATCAGATTAATAATCTTGTTTAGTCAATTTCAGACCATAACATTAGGTTACATTCCTGTCAGCTGCTTGTGTTTTCACAACAACTGAGAACATTTTGTTAAAGAACAATCATGGCTTTAGTCTATATTTCCCTTATTGTAAACAAATCCCATGAGAAGACCCAAACCGACAATGTGTTAGCCTGACACAAAAACACCTCCTGACTTCCCTACTCTGTCTGTCGCTCTCAGCAACAGCCTCACTGGTTCTTACTAACAAATGTATTGTTTACTTATTAAATACAGCTCTCAACACTGTCGCTTTAGGAGGAAATAGTTTGGAATCAAAGACGTTTGTTGAGAACTGTTTTCAGCAGCAGATTAATCCACATTTGGTCCAATAATGAGTATTTACATTTTAATAAGTCTGTGTGAAGGAATATGTCAACAACATGGCTCACTGAGGTGTTTTTAATAGTGTTTGGAAACAACGAAGCTCTACGGCTCAGAGGAATCAGATATATCAGACTGACTGTACTCGCTAGAAAGAGACATTCAATGTTGGATTTGGTCTTTTAATGGGATTTGTTGCCAAGAAGATGAAATATACATTATCGCCAGACTTATTCTGCAATATTGTCCAGGTTGAAACGTCCATACCAACCTAGTCAGATTAAACAGATAAAAGCAAGTTCATGGGATTATCTGACTATTAGCTGATTATTCTCATTGTTGATTAATCTGCCAATTATTAACTTTGATTAATCCCTTAATCTATGAAACATCAATAAAAAACTGTCATAAATGTTGCTGATACAATAACAGATGACAAAGAAAAGCAGCAAATCTTCACTTTTGAGAGGCTGAAATCTGCAAATATTTATATATATAATATTATTATATTTTATTTTGGTTGAAACGCAACTTAAATGATTAATAGGTTATCAAAATCAATCAATTAATCGACCAGTCTTTTCAGCTCTGAAGTCAGGTATAGACCAAAGTATTGTTTTGATGCTTAAGTAGTTTAAACCAATACCCAGCCTTATTTCTACAGACGCATCATGTCTAACACATTATTTAAATCTGATTTATGAGATGTTGTTAGTTTGGCCTCTTTGTGTTTTTTTGTTTTTTTACTTCAAAATTTTACTTTTCTCTGAAGCATATAGTCGCAGCTCTGCCTGACACTGCCATGTTGTTCATGCTGTTTTCATTTAATTTTTTTTTACATTTTCAGGTCTATATGCTGTACACTGTGAATGTGAACATCATAAGTAATGACAGTGACAGCATGAAACACTGGGAACATTACTGCTCACTAGTTTTTACTGTTAATATCAGATATTAGCCAGCTAATATTTGAAGCTAGTAAGTTAGCAGGCTAGTTTGAGGACTGTGGAGCAGCCTGGGTTTCGGGACAAACGCTAGAGGTTTTTATATGTATTTTTAAACAGTTTATGTATTTGTCTGTGTTGTGTAAACGTTATATGGGGGCCAACAGCCTCGCAAGACAGGAAGGCCTGTCACAGCTATCGCTACATCCAGCTCCCACATTGCAGAGCCAGCTAACCTCGGAGCTAACGGTGCTAGCTCAGGGTTGCAAGCCCAGATTCAGTTTAAAATCCACCGAAACGTTTCGGACAGACCCCCCCTCCCCTCCCTCCACCGCCACCGCCAACGCTACCTCCGCCGCCGCCACTAGTCCGTCTTCCCCCTCCGGAACCAAAGATGTGGCACTGTCACCGGCCTGGTGGTTCGTTTTAACCCCGGCTGCCCGAGGATGAGGAGAGAATTAACAGCAAGCGCTGCGAGGCTAACGTTAGCCACCTAGCCGACCGTGCAACCCGCTCCGGATACACACATATTTTGGACCGATTATGTGCAGACATCAGCGGAGCAGCGATCTGCCTCTGCGAGCAGGGATCCCGAGGTGCTGTGTGCGGGTAAAATGGCTGCTGGCCGGCCGGAGCAGCGGAGCGGAGTGTCACGGCTTACCTTCAAAGAAAAAGCTTCTGTTGTGGGCCATGTTTATTCCATGATCCTGCTCAGATGACAGTGTCGCTCATCGGAGACCAGAGCAGCGGGTCGGCGGTGTGTAGATGCAGACTGCTGCTCCGACTCCCGGAGGAAAGTTGGCGACAGAAATCCACCTAATTACCGGAAGTCTTAGAAGTGTGGTTTCAAAATAAAAGCACCGTGACATTTTTCTGATTCCCGAAGAGAAACAGTAAATCCAGCCCCTGCAGCAAAAGTAAGATATTGTGTAACTACTGAGGGTTTTATTGAACATTTTAAATCCCAATCACACTATTTTATTGGCCAACCGTGTTAAGCATACAAATAATTTGACTAATTTCTCTACAGTATACACAGCCTGCTCAGTTTAAAAGTTGAATATCATTTTTAGGTACGGAGGATGTTTTTAGTGTTACAGGGTTATTGCATAGGGATATAATATGTAATATTTATAGATACTTACTAATCAATAACAATTATGTTTGTCTTTTGAGGTGTTGACTGCACAGGATTTTACAGTTGTATGCAGAAGTGTGGTTACACAGGCCTGGGCACACTTCATCCTAACCTTACATGCATAAACATGAATATATTCTGGGAATGCAGAAGCAGAGGTGCAAATAAATCTCACATTAAAGACCAAAACAGTGGCAAATGATACGATTAATATTTTTGTCACCATGTTGCTGTTGTTATTGATTTTATTTGCAATCTATAACTGTAAGTATGAAAACAACTGGAATTATCTAGGTCATATCAAGAGAAATAAAATTAAAAAAAAAAACAACAACTCAGAAAATAAATTAAAAGGTGGTTGGATAATTACAGAAAAAAAGTGGCAGACCACACCTAATCTAACCATACTCAGTTTTATTTTGAAGGTTATTTCCGGAAGTGCAGTGTCTTAATTATGGCCAACTTGGTAGCCTACTGCTCTACATAGGCACAAGCCTGGAGTTTCAACAATACTGTATATATGTCAACTTTTTATCGTGTCGAAGAACCACGGTAGGAGCAGTTTGAAAGGGATTCTCTCACACTAATGTTAATCCCTAAAAGAATATTAGAAACAAATAAAATGACACTGTGGGAGATTGAAGAAATAGAGTCACAGAAAATAAAACAAGATGATAATGTCACAGTTGAGGAATCATGAGACCCTGACAGGAACAGAAATATTACATGAGATTAAAGAAAACACCACACACTGAAACCAAATCACCTCCTGTTAATTTCCATTTTTTCAATCCCAACTGGAGCATTTTGTGATTTTTTTTTTCATTAGTTTGACGTGTATCCTATATCAAGATCATGTGATAATCAGAGATGAATTCACTGAATAATAATTTATTATAAGAGAGAGATAAATAAATGAATACATGGAAAAGAAAAATGTGCAGGTTATCATCCTCACACATCTCAGCTTGCATGAAGAGATGGTGACAGGAGCTAGATGGCGATGTTCCTCACTGAAATCAGATGAATAATCACCTTCAGTACCATGATGTCACTGCACATATCTCAATGGTCCTCTGAGTTTATTCTGGCTATATTAAAAGGGTTATTTTCGACTCCTCATAAGGCTTTCTCCTTTTCCTTCGACCTCAAATCAATTGGTAAATAAGATTTTCTTCTTTTATCTCTAAGAAGTTGATAAAATTAATAAAAATTTTAATTTTTACTCACCACACTTCTTCTCCAAATTTCTTCATACTTAAATAATTAGGAGTTGGTTTCAGGGTGCATATTAAATTAAGTTGTAATTTTGCGATCAGTCGGTTGATCATTTGTCTGACAAAATATTAGAAAATAGGAAAAATGTTCCCAATATGTTTATATTATATGATATAAAACAGAGGTACGTTATTTTCTGCATGTAAGACCATATATCAACCAATTATTCACAAATAGTTCTTCAGAGCCCCGGGATGATCTGAAGAACTAAAACTGGCATTTCTCCATTGGTCTATCTTGCCTGTCAAGGTTCCTATAATGAGGAGGTGATGATGTCACCTCTGAAAGAGGGGGGGCTGTGGAGCTGAGGGGGGTGGTCTGTTGTTTTTTAGCTTGTATCTTCCAATTCAGTTTTATCTTGTTTTCCACAGTATTCTCCATATAGTTCTGACAACATATGTGGACAAACATTATACTATCTTTTATGTCAGATTCCCAACTATACAGTGTATTAATAAGTCAAATCTTAACATACCACAAAGGTCAATGAATCTTTACCAGAAGTGACGGTGCAACGGAGCAGATGAAGAAAAATCCTCCTTCAAACTGCCAGTAATCAGCTGGATCCTTCATCTGGGGAGAAAAGAAAAACAGGAGACACTAAGAATTCACTGTCAAGTCCTTAATAAGTATGATTTAATTATTATTTTTTTACCATTACTTTAATAAAGTTTAAACAAATGTTATTTAAATGATTTGTACTGACAAAGAATGCTCTGACTTCTGTGGCTGCTTTCTAATGTTCCACCGGACTAAACATCAAACACCTGAAGCTCATCTTCACAACTCTGCTTGTGCTAAAACAGACACGCTGTGCACCACCCTATGTAGGAGCATACTGACAATGTGCCCTGAAAATAATGGCCAAATATGTGGGCCATTTACTGAAGACCAAGGTTTCTGTTGGTCAATTTAAACAACTTGCTATTTAAACAATGTGTGAACTGGATGGAAAAATGAACAACTGCATGAGTCTGAAACTGTTGTTTTCAGAATACAATTGAAACAATCCTCCTCTTGGTCACAAAGCACCTGCTGGTCTGGCTTCACAGAACATCTCAGACATGCTGTTATTTTACAATCCCAGCAGATCACACGCTGGAAATCTCCATGTGCCCAGAGCATTTTCAAAGTGTAGTGAGATGCTTTAGCATCTGTGCACCTGAAACAGTTTACCTGCTGATCTTAGACTCGCCCCGTCAAATGTGTTCTTTTGAAACCAAACTAAAGACCTTCCATTCTTAAAAGCTGGAGGACGGTGCTTTGAAACCAGAAGCCCTTCATTCTGTTCCCCACCACCTGGTATGTATTGTCGCTCCTGGTTCTTCAGCAATTATCATGATCTCACAGGTGATGTGCTGCTGTGGGTCCTTGGCCGTGTTAAATACAGTTGGAACACACCAAACAATAGTCCAGTTATATCTCAGAGCTGTTACTTTTGAATATCTGACATGTTTCTTACTAATAACTTCCATGCTGTTGACATCAGTAACTGCAACACTCATACTTCTCAGGGAGGGTTCTAGTACAGTGACGGCCATCTACCCTACACACATCAATGTTCACATTCACTTCAGATCAAACCAAAGATATTTATCACCAGTGAGGAAATCAATCTCTTTATATCAGGTGTAAATATGTGTGTTTGGAAGAGTGCTACCTGCAAGGCTGAAGGAAGGCCTGAAGTTGCTGATACTAAAAACCCCACAATGCATCACAGCATCTCGCCCGGCAGTTGTTGATCTCAGCAGACTGGAAAGAGACAGAGGAGGTCATGTTTATCAAATTACTTTATTGTACTTATTTCATAACTAGTTAAGGAACACCACATTAGAGATGAAGATAGCACCTATGATCAGAGCAGTATGTTACTTATGAGGATTTAAAAAGAAAAAAGGCAAATAGTATGATGAACTGTATATATTATGTTACTGTATAGAAGCACAGAGAACTTAACATAAACTTGGATTCATTCATTCATGGTGTATTTGTTTATTGAACACGGTTCCCTGAGCTGATGGAATCTGATGGCCACAGCAAATGAATTGTCACTGTCAAATTTGTACTGTTTTCTTTTATGGTATATGGTGCACAAATACACAGCCTAGTAAAGTCCAGGCAGGAAGACAACAACAAGAAGCACCTGGGTTACTTTATAAAATACTGTATAAATAATACAGTATTTTGTCTTTACAGAAATGGGGGATAAATGTAATTCATTATTATTGGCATAATGCTTAAAATAGAAGTTTGGCTGTTAATTCACAGATAATTTTACAGACTTTTGTACACAATTTTTAAAAAACAGGAAATTACTGTGAAATTCTGTTATTTTCTTTAAAATTAGGATTTTTTTTTTACAGTGTATATTACTATACTATTGCTCTAATCAAAGGTAAATACCATTGAAACGTGATGCAAAGCTAAATGTCTTTATAATATTGATACAGCCATGATACTTATATTTTAGATTTGGCAAAATGCCTTAATACTTCCAGCATATAACTCCACCTAAATCCACAAAGATTTAGAGGTGTTGCTACACGTACCTGCTTCGCCTCTGCTTCCAGTCTTTATTTTAAGCTAATTTCTTCTTGGCTCCAGCTCTGTACTTAACACACAGACATTAGTATTGATCTTCTCGTCTAAATCTTGGAAAGAAGACAGATAACTGTATTCCCTGAAACGTCTAAGCGTCTCTTTAAAGGTCCCATACAGACAATAAGATGTCCATGTGTAGTGTGATTATAGATCAGCTCTAGCTTCTATATTAATACTGTGAAAGTATCAAAGCCTCAGTCCACAGAGAAATGCACACAGCCTGTATTCAGAAACTGAGCCTTAAAACCAGCCGTCAGGACTTCTGGAACTTTGTGATGTCACAACAAAGCAGTCACCACCTTCAGCTACGCCCCCAGCATGCTCTCAGGCTCAGAGCCTCCTCTCTTCTGATTGGCTCACCGACCTGTTGTTACTGGAGCTCCAGAGAGAAGCCTGAGAGAGGAGATACCACTGAGATGGTTTTTGGTTCTTAAAACCACAAATATATCTTCTTACAGGTATCAAAATTTCAGATGAAACACAGGTAAAATGTGGGACCTTTAACAATAGGGGCTTGTGTCTCCAGCTCTGGCCTCAGATGAGAGCACTGAAGAAATGAGAAGGTTATATCCTCAGTGTAGTCTCTCCCAGGCCTGATATTTCACAGTGAAATGTGCAGAGTTGCAGGAGCAGCTCATTAGAGTGAACTGAGTCATGGCTTTCCCCTGTGTTAATGCACTAGGATGACTATCACACAGCAGTTCTCTCATTCATCTGCGGCGCCTCCAGAGGTTCAAATTAATGGAACATTACAGATAAACAGGGAAACGGAGGCAGCTGTATGTTAGCTTTGTGACTGCAGGAGGAGGTCCGGGTGTGGTCTCAGAATACGTCATTTATTATTTCAGTGGTGCAATTTTTCCTCACTAGTAAACATTTAAGTTACAATTTAACTCTCACAGACTGTGAGCACGATGAAAGGAGCATGTTCGGTCATATCACTAGATTAGACTTTTGTATTTTTGGTTGTTGTGGTGATTTCATCATAAAAACCCACCTCAGATCTGTCCAAAGGTAGAAATGCAACAAACACAAACAGCCTGCGAGATGGATTCAGGAGCTTCATCAGTGTGACACAGGGTTGTGTTAATAGAAAACACCTCGCTGCCGTGTTGTACTCTTGTGTTTGTTGAACCATCCATCCACCACAACCTCCTCCTGACGTGGACTTTGTCTCTCTTTATATTAAGTCACCGACACTTTTCCCTTTGCTCCTGTCAAAATTCCTACGACCATTAGATGTCGCCTAGCAACAAAACGTAACTATGGGTCGTAACAACCTGCTGCACAGACGACCTGTGGGCTCGTTTCTTTACAGAAAGATAAATGAAAGATTGACATGATGAAGTGAATAAAGACAGAAGTGTCGGACATCGCTTCATGATGCCTGAGACTAATGGATGACTCGAGTCAAGTACATCTTGTGTAACACTGACCTCCTGTCAGTGTGTGGGAGTGTGAACATGTCGCCGTCCAACAACTGTTTTATTTCTTGGATTGCTGTGTCACACAACAACATCACGTCTGTGTGAATCTGGCACTTTCAGAAGATTGAACATTTCCAGGAAGAGAAGTGAAAACTCTGCGGAACACGATGACCTCCAAAAAAAAAAACTGTGTGTATGTGCGTGCATGCTTAAAAATTATATAAGCCATTTTGGCTACACTACTTTGCTTTATGAAATGATGTGATTATTTTTTGAAGGCTGACATGTTTTGAAGTGTTGAAGGACAAAACAAAAATTCTTTTAACTGTTTATTCATAAAAAATATCTTTGTCCAATCTGTGTCCGATGAGTAAAGCATCAGAGGCGTGAGGTTCAGCACCACACAGTCCGCCCTGTGAGGCCGGCCAGGCTTTAATGTCAGCAGTGTTGTGTCTGCTGGAGCTGGAAGTCACACTTTGAAGCTCAATTTCTCAACGTTCCTCCGTTTATAACACTCGGCTCAGACTCGCTTTTATTAGGAACAAATGTTCTCGTATTTACAGCGGTGAATAAATCATTTTGTGTTTTGAAAAGCCTCCTCTGGCCCTCGCTCGCTCCAGCTTCGGAAGAACTGCTGAGATGGTCAGGAGAGCGGGTCCAAGTGGATTTTTTTTTTTTTTTTTTTTTAAATGAAAACAATGAATAAAGAGGAATTAGAGAGCGCCCACACCCTTTCATTTACATAACGGAGCTGCACTAAAACTCTGCTGAAGAAGGACATATAATGTGAATAAAATAAACTTGTTAACTGCTGTTAGCTGATTTCTGACATTAATAAAAGTCAAAACGCTCTTTTTCCTGTACATCTTTTTATTCTAATGCTTTATGCTCTTGCTCTATTTGCCATGATCAGGTCCTGAAAAAGTTTTAAAGTTTATTAAATTAATTTGAACAAATACCAGACCTTAAAGGTTTTTCATAGTGTTGCTATGTCAACATAAACCAAACCTTTGGCCCAACCTGTTTCAACCAGACTAAACTCTATATCTTTTAATCCTGTTTGGCTTCTAACATTAAAGCACATTTGCATGACATGAGCAACTTCACAAGTTAATTAGTTAATTGAAAAGTAAAAAAAACCTTGAGTTGCACCTGTGTGACCTTGAATCAGTCATTTTTTACAGTCTATTGTTTTAATTTGTCTTATTGATCATTCTCCTCTTAATCTCTTTATTCTTGACATTGCCTCTTTTGCACGTCTGGATTTAAACTTCATTGTTTGAACTCTGTTTTTTTATATGTTGTTGTGTATGTGTTGTTGTGTTGTTTTCATATTGTTGTATTTTACCTTGTATGCAGCTGTTGTGCTGTTTCTTATCTTTTCTTATCTTACGTATTCTGTATCCGCTCGTTCCAGCTCTTGTATTAACACAGAGTCAAATATCCAGATCCAGAGCTTGTGTTTACTTCCTCAGTAAATGTCAGAGTCCAGAGCCATGACTGCAGCTCTGTGAGCCTGTGGCACAGCGGTGCTTTGAGCTAAGTGCCGACATGCTCACAATGGCGATGTTAGCATGCTTGTTAATCAGGGATCATGTTCACTATGTTCACCATCTTGGTTTCGTGTGTTAGCATGGTCACACGTGCCAATTAGCAGGAAGCCCAGCTAAGGCTAACGAGAGTGCCATTACTGTTAGTTATTATAATTCATTCGGAGGACGACATGACGATTCATCCAATAGCTGTTGATACAGATCAGTCAGAAAGCAGAAACGTCAACCTCATGGTGGCGCTAGAGGAGAAGACAGGGGATCACAGAGATAGACCGGTCTGTAGTGTTGGTCCAGTCTTGATTGTGCTCATAGTCTAATGCAAGTATTATTCTTTCACTAAAATAAACACTGACTCATTTTAAGCCAGAAACACTCCACACCGAACCCCCAGGCTAACCCAGTCCTAAAACCAATGTTACCGTGGTAACAATCAGTGACACGATTCTTCTTTTTATTGTTTCACTCTTCAAGTAAAACGTCTTTGTAACTGTTGAATTCTTGCAAAAGACAAACATTTTCTGCTGCGGTGAGCAGAGCTGAGCTGGTTGGATACGAGTCGGCCATTTTCTTTTTTTTTTTATATTGAAAAAACAGTTCATTGTACCAGAGTCCGACCTAAGATAGTCAAGAACTGAACTGCTTTATGCAACAGATGAATGTAGACTATCTGAGGTCCGTTCCATCTGAGACACAGTCACAGTCTGTGTTTGTGAAGCCGGCCATCCTCTGGGGAGCATGAATGTCTGAACTAAAGTATTTGTTAAGTTGTGAAGATCTTTCAGCCCGGACTAAAGTGATGGACTGACTGAGAAAACAACTGATAAACTGAAACGACTGATTTCAAATCATGCAGCTCGACATGTTCGGCCACTTTGGGACCTCGACCAGAATTCAAAGCGAAGGTTTTGTGGCTTTGAGAAATAGAAACCAAAACAAGCTGTTCAACCAAACCTGCAGCACAACTAACGCAAACCTCATCAAACCGAGCTGAGCCGAGCCGAGCCAAGCCAAGCCCCTGGCTGTGAGCGGCAGGAGGAGGAGGAGGAGGAGGAGGAGGAGGAGGAGGAGGAGGAGGAGTGGTCAGGCTGCTGGACGGGGATGATAGTTCAGCTGTTGGGGGGGTTTGGAAAAGCCTCAGTCAGTCGTTCAGCTGCTAACACAGACTGAGAGCACAGGTTAAATATAGAGCAGACTCTCACTCCTGACCAGACTCAGAGACAGAGGGAGGCTGAACATCTTGTGGCGAAAAGAAGAACTGATTTTATTCAAGGTGGAAGGAAGAGTCTGTCTGTTCTCATCTCTCAGCTCTGAAACTACTGCTCTCTCTCTCCTCAGTTTTAACTGTTCCCTCTCTCGCCCCGTGAGTTTACAGAGCGGACACTGAAGAGGACGAAGCTTCACGCTGCGACTCCAACTTTGGCAGAGAAGAAGAAAAAGTGCAGGTTGGATTTAAGAAGAAAAGGAGACAAAGACATTTCAGACTCTACTCATATAAACACAGTAATGTTGTGAGTGCTGACCGGCGAACCAGAGTCACTTTGGGACTGAACTGATCTGAAACACCTTGGAAGAGCTGAGAGAGCAGGTAAGACAGAGTGAGTTCACTCAGCTGTTTGTTAAAGGCTGACTGTTGTTTACGCTTAGAAAAGTTCAGTAGACAAACTTCCACTGTTTGTCTGTTGATGTATCTGTAATAATCAAACATAGATATCAAATATAATAAAATATAATATATTAAAAGAACATGCTTATCACAACTTTTGAATATTAAACAACAATAATGTAATATCCTTTGACCAGGACAGTGTTATGATTTGTCAGTTTTGTGGATGAACTGATCGACAGATGTTTGATAATTGTGAGACTGTTAATTGAACACTGATCAGAAAAATAATGTTTAGACATTGTTTCTGGCTTTGGTGACGTTAATTATTATTGTTATTATCAGCAAAAGTGTCAAAAGTATAAGTTCTGATATGTCCCTGTCAGTGTTATATATTATATATGTTAATATTGACAGTTGACTCAGCTGCAGTTTGGCTGTGGAGCTGATTTTATACATTGTTGAGTATTTATAGGTTTTAAGTGTTTTTAAGTGTCAGGTAACTTTTACTGTCATAAACACACTGTAGTTTCCATTTAGGAAAATATGGCAAGATGAAGTAGTCAAGTAAAGTACATGTACCTGAGTACACTGCTTGAGTACTTAGTGACCACCACTGGAAAATAGTGTAAATATATACAGCGGCCAAAACTGTCAACAAATTATTTCTGTTTTGTTGTTATTGTTTTGTTGCTTAGCGATTCACCCTGAGGTATATTTTTATTAACAGTACTTCATGAATAAACTTGGCTCACTGTGAAGCAGCCAAGTGTGCTGGAGCCCCCGACCCTCATGGGGCTGCAAGATTTCAGGCTCAACACGTAGCAATTAATTTGTAGTAATCCCATTACTCACACATTTTGTTTTAGTACCAATAAAGCACAATTAATTAAGTAATATTAACTTTTTTTTTCCCAAATTCTTTTATTGATTTTCAACCATGAGGCATTGTAAGGTGGAGACGTTCTCACGTGTTCTTCTTCACATTAATGAACTTATTACAATATCACCTGCACCGTCACATCATCTCCAGATTATTCTGCAATTACATGGCACATATTCCTAAATACACTTGCTCTTTGTCAGAGGACAAACTAGTTGCTATGTTCTAATCGGGGAGGTCAACAGTTCATTGTTGCCCCGGGGCGCCCCAGAGACTCAGTCCTGCCCTGGCTGTTACTGTAACCCCTGTGATGAATAGGTGTCCTGTTAAAGAATTTAAAAAACACATTTGTTCTTTTTTTTATCCCATGTAAAGTTCATTTATATGGTCTGAAATCACAAAAATGTATCTCTGAGGGCTTTAAAGTCTGTACAACATTTGACTTGACACAAAAACTCCAACCAGATGCTGCAGATGTTGTAAATGCAGAGTTGACAGAAGCAGCAGCAGCAGCAGCAGCAGCAGCAGCAGAATTACAACATGGAGACAGAATGACATTAGTGAGTAAATAAACTCCCTAAAACACAATATCAAGTAAATATTTGGTATAAATAAGTTGAAGCGTTTCAAGTGAGGACTGTGATATGTGTTACTGGAACTGAAGGTACACCCACTAACCCACGCTGAGTGTCTGAGTGCGTTCATACTGACTCATGAATGGAGTCTCTGTGAGACACTCGCTCAGTGAATCAGTGACTTTTTCTTTCATTTACAGCCCAGTAAAGGCTCGTTTCAGGAAGCGGTGCATTAGAAAGCATTAATTTAATAGATCTTTTACCAGAGTACTTAAGCTCTGCTCTCTGGGGGGGGCGAGCTGCTCTTTACTGATACGGAGCCGGAGACGGAGACAGAGCTGAGATGATGCAGCAGAAAAGCACTGGTGGCGATGGAGACGAGATCAGAACGTTGTTAATATGAGGCACTGACCGACTGCAGTAACAACAATCATATTAAGTTCATCACGTCGCATCCTGAGAGACAGGTCTCATAGATCTGTGTCAGACTGAACAGCATGGGTTTTGAGGCAGTGAAGTTGTACAGTTTGGTGAATGGTAGTGCCATGATGGTAAAAGCGATGAGAAGAGCACGAAGCTGAAAACAAAATGAAGTGCTGATTTTTAAAAGACAGTTTGAGGAAACTATTTGATTTATTTAAGAAGCAGAAACAACAAGCAGATGATTCAGATATTCTGGGAATCTTTCCAGCAACAGGGCAAATATGGAGCATGTTATGGTAAAGTTTGTCCTGAGGACAGCCAGTGGTAGAGCGAAGGTCATGGGGTCATTGAAATCCAAAAGGGTCTTCGCTTTGGTCTCAGGAATCCACTCAACATGATTCATGGCAATTTGTCTTTTTTTATAATGAAGCATACTGTGTGGAAAGTTGATATTTTGACCTCAGGGAGCCACTGGAGGAAAGGTCATGGTGTCAGAACAAAGCGGCTCATCTATGCACAGTCCCAGCACAAGACAGAAATAACTGGAATAACTGGGCTGCCACTGGATTTTTCCAGGGGAAGGTTTGGGTGCCAATTAGTGCTAATTAGTAATTTATAAAAAGTGATATTTTCCACTTTGTTTCAGTGACATTGTTGGATGAAATTAAGCCGTAAATTGATGAATTAATTTAAATTTGGGAATTGCTGCTGCGCCCTTTTTGATTGGAGGTATTTGGTTTGAAAGTTGACGTTTTTGCCAGATGGTGGCGCTAGAGGAAAGGTCAGTGGATCCTGAGGGGAACATGAATGTTTGGGCCAAATCATCCAATAGACTTAATCCTAATGAACATGTCATCAGTTAATACTTCTGTCCTCTTACACCATTTAGTGAATGCTCGGTGTTTTGCTCAAGGGCACTAAACCTGTTGCATCTGGACGTCAGGACAGCGTGTCCCTCCAGGCGACGGCCTGTGACGACCCTCCTGGTTAAATTAGGAAAATGTGGCCCAGTTGATCTTTGTAAAAGCCAAACAACAAACAGAGGGACTCGACCTCCTCTGTGTTATCGTACCCAGCATGCTCTGCCCTGCCCACGTCTCCCGGGACCTTTCTCTCCATTATTGGCTTTTCTTTTTTTCCCACTGTTTTCATTGCACAAGTTATTTTGAATCCCCTCTCTATGAGCAGCAGAAACCAGGACCTGGGGCATTGTGGATTATTTCTACTGAAGACTTTCATTTTGTTTCATTTATTTATTTTCATTTGAATGTTAAACATGCAAATCCCCCTCTGTCAGCCTGTTTGTTTTGTTTATCTGATCCCGGAGCAGCGCTTAATCTGCACATGTGCACAGGCTATGCTTGTTTTACATTACCAACCACCCTCTGGACTGGAATAGAGCTGACCCTGTTTTACACGTTGCTTGTGAAAACCAAGATGGATGCAGTCAGATTTCTGGTTTTATCTGGATATGAGACACAATATTAGACAACGATATTACTTTATGATGCCTGTGTTCAGACCTACACTGGCCCTTTGGGTTGATGCTAAATAATGGGAGTAAAAATGACAGAACCAGAATGAAGAGGAAGGATATTTACAGATGGGTGACACAGTGACCTTTATTGGTGTCTTAGACGACTACGATCCTCCAGGACGTCTTCAGTGTTTCTTGTCATAGACTTTCCAAGTCTCTGAACTCTTCTTTCATTCTTCCATTTGCCTTCAAACTCAGTCACAGTGTCGCTGTGTTCTCCAGCGGCAGCCCGAGTCCAACTGATAAGACAGGAACCATGAGATCATTCTGCTAATTCAGCTCAGTAATCTGTGTGGGAGGCTAACGGGGGGACGTTCAGCAGCGTCTGCCCCCTTGTTTGGTTTCATAACAGCAACTGCCGTTCCCATGACAGCACAACAGGGACCAGAGAGGAGCATGGCGATTGTTTGCGCACAGTTTTCCTGCTGCGTGGAGAACATATCAAACAACGGATAACATCATGATAGATTACGCTGAGAAGGACGTGACGTTGGAGTCAGAACTCTGTTGGGTTGTTGCAGGTTGTCTCAGCTCTGGACACATCAGTGAGATTAAGAGAACTTCGTCTTAAGACATAAACATGATCAATAGATTTTCTTTCAAATTAAAGCCCGAGCATCCTCCTGCACTTTCGTCCAAGTTGCCATCAGTGTTGCAGATTTAGTTTGACTGTTTTCTGAGTGATCCAATAAAAATAAAGCAGATTTCAGGTAAAACACTCAGAGAAACCAAATCCTGCAAGGTTTGGATGGTGTGTCCAGGTGGGCGGGGCTTGGTGACTGCTTTGTTGTGACATCACAAAGTTCCAGAAGTCCTGACGGCTGGTTTTAAGGCTCAGTTTCTGAATACAGGCTGTGTGCATTTCTCTGTGGACTGAGGCTTTGATACTTTCACAGTATTAATATAGAAGCTAGAGCTGATCTATAATCACACTACACATGGACAGAGACCTTTACACTGGAGGAGCTTTAAAGCACTTTCAATGTGAGTGATTGGGGACAAAGTCCACAGTCCTCATTTCTGTGCAATCATGAAATTTAAAGGTTTAAGATTAAGTAATAAAAGCATTAAGTTATAAAATTTAAGTGGCTATATTCCAGTTTTAGAACAAAACTCCCACTGTCATGCCAAAAAAAGATTTTAATATGTGAGTCATTACACGTCCCAGTGTGAGCCTGACATTATCAGATTCTTGTCAAACTCAAGCTCAGCTCTAATTTGAACTCAGAGCCTCCTCTGTGATACGAGAGATTTCGTGCATCACTTACCAATGTCTCTGTCTTTATTGGTTTCTGAAGGTCTGCAGAAATAATGGGAGCCCTCTCTGAGGCCACTTATGGGATGGTCAGAGCTTATTCCTCTCTCATGACTCATTTCTCAAGCCGGTGACAGGCTAAATTGCTGGTGGGCTGACCACCAAACAGTTGAGATCCATCATTGTTCAGGAGCTAAATGGCTTGTAAAAAACATAAAAATGACGTAAAGTGAGAAGTGGTCTCATGATATCCTGCTCACCATCTCCCTCCTCACCCCACCCCACCCTCCTCTACTCTCACAGTTTATGAGGGAAGTGACTTCATGCTCATTCCATCTGAAAGGCATGTGAGACTTGGCTGCTGGTCGGCTGCATGTTGGGAGTGATGTCAGCTCTCTGGACTGGTCACCGCTGATTAGAGCTCTTGCACAAACCGCTGGGAGTTTAAAAACCTGCCTCGTCTCAGACCAGGAATTTCCCCCCGGTGACTGACGTGGTCCGGGAATATGTTCTAATTTGGAAGGTTAAAGCCGCCCGGGGCGAGATTTCAATGTCAGGGTGAAAGGAGAAAAGAGAGGGACGCATCCCATCCTGAAATATATGTTAAGATAAGGTTTCATGATGTCTCTCAGTTAATGAAACAAAACGTCACCATGAAATCACAGTTTCCTAAAGAGAAACAATCTGATTATCTCTGCTTTAACAAAATGATGTACACTCAAAGACATCTTAATCTTCAATACTAGCCTTCAGTGTAAGTGATAAAAGTGCCAAAAACTATCAATGTAGATATTAATGTCATATGCTAAAGTATAGAGGAGCAAAGATTAAAATCCCTGCATAAGTATAGAGGAGCAAAGATTAAAATCCCTCATCTCTGTCAGCTGCTGAGATCATAACCACCCCTTCCTTTCACACTAGCACTCTTGAGGTCTTTTTTTAAAAACACTTTCGCCCCATCCTGTCTCTTAAAAATAACAATTGTAATAATACTATATAGTTTTGAAGGGAGGAGACATAATCGTTACCTGGAGTATGTTGATTCCCAGTGTCTTTTGGTTGCTGCAAGCAGATATTGTAGGAAAAGAAATGAGAAACATTTTGCGGCTTTGGAGACACGTTCATCAAAACGTTTTCTCCTTTTTCTTTCAAGGTTATGTAAACGAGATTAAACGAGATTAAACGAGATTAAATGTGTGTGTGTGTGTGTAGTAATCTGAGTTTCTTTGTACTCTGTAGTTTTGACATCTCGTTTGGAAATGCGGGATGTTCGTTCGTTCGAGTCCCTCCTGTTAAACCGTTGGCCTTCCCGCTGTTTAAACACACGGGCACCACCCACAGGTGAGATGGTACAGTGCAGTGTGCAGCGTTCAGGTGAAAGCGACCTGAAGAAACCACTTTTTTGTCGTCAGTGTCATTTGCGCGACCGCGGATGAAGGCTGTATGTCTTTCCCAGTCCGACCATGGAGGCGGTACTGGCCCGGTTTACAGAGAGGAGGCCCCAGTTGGACTCAGAACTGGTTTTTCTTCTCCTATATGTGTAAGTAACTTTATGCTACATATTGTTACGTGTCTGTTTTCATTAGTGGCGGCTACAGTAGTTGGATAATGTTAGCTAACTTGTTTTTACCCATGTAATAATGAATGTGTTCTGTGTTCTGCAAATGTTGCTATCGCTAGCTGGCTAACTGTTAGCATGCTAGCGCGGGCTAACGGTTGTGGATGGGTCGTTTTTGTTGGCTCTCGTGTCCACAGGGTAACTTTGTTCAATTGTGCCTCTTGTGTGTTTAATGGCCGCCTTCACTCGGCTCCGTAACACCTTGCTGACCGATAACGTGGAGGGGGTGGGGGGTTGAACGGAGGCCGGAAGTGTGGCCGACGACACCTTTGTTTTGGTCTGAGATGCTGGTGGTCTAGAGTGACATCTAGTGGCCGTGACGGTCGTTTACAGAATCTTTAATAATGTAATCCAGATTACAGGAAGTTTCACAATAGTACCATATAACTGTCAAGTGTAGCATTGGCTTTTGAGGTTATGTTGCATCATCAAGGACAATTAAATAAACCTGCACATATGAAAACAAGTTTCAGCAGGTTAAACCTCCTCTGTACTAATATATGGTGTGTTTGTTTTTATTGAGATGCTTCTTGGCTCTGTCTTCGGGTGCATATGAAATAGTGGCTCATCGATCAAATCAGTGTTTTATACATGCAGGACTGTCAGACGACTTAACAACAGCTGTATTGTGACCGGCCATATTAGTAAAGACAAAGGCATGTAGTGTGCAGCTGGCCTTAGAGCTAAGCATCGGACGTGTCTGAGTGGTTACTCAGTTACCTACAGCAGATGTAAGTGGCTGTACTGGGCTGCTCCAGCTACCAAATTTATTAAACCTCCCTTTTATTTTTCTAAGTGAGGAGCTTTCCTGCAGGGCTTTACACATGAAGACGGCTCTCTGAAATAACCTGTCTGCATCAGGTCCAAACCTCTGACCCAGTTTTCACGCTCGGTTTTGCGTTAAACTGGGCTGCATTTATGATTTCTATTTTTGTAGCGGCCTCTTCAGAGCCCTGCTGCTCACTCATCTGTGGAGCCTTAAGACCTCCATGTAAGGTGGCAGGTAATGATGGCGGGGTTCGCTGCAGTTGAAAGGCAGAGGTTTACCGAAAACCTGATACTGTGAATAATCCTGTCTCATATAATGTAAACTGTGTAGTCAGTGGAGAAATGGAGTAAAAAAAATGAGATTGATAAGGTGATAGTGGTTTAGAGACATGATGGGTATAAAAATGTGAAATAATGTAATTTGTTATCATAATTATATCAGATTTCTTAGGGAAAAATTTACATTATTTTGACATTAATGAGTTTGAATTTTTTCCCACGATGCCTTTTGACTGGATATTGTGAGTGTACTAACTACAACATTGCATTTTACATTGGTGATTATTCATATTTATTAATATGATCGCTCTGAGACAGAAAAAGACATGTTTGCAAAGGTAGCATTAGCATTTTTTAGGACTTTGGCAAAATTCAGGTGTGATGAATAAAAAAAAAATGTGATTAATGCCTAAATTATAGCACCCCCTTGTGGTGGACATGGTTATGACAGCAAGACAGATAAATTGGCCATTAATAGCTTAACACCAATTTACTGATTTCAGCACAGCTCGGCGAAAGATAATAAGGTTTTGAGGTAGTAACAAATTTACATAGTCTGTGTCTACCAGAGAATATTTTTTATTTTTCAAATTACATGTCGATAACAATTCTTTAATTACCAAATTATGTTGACTGAATGTATTTAGCTAACATATCATTAATATCACAGATTTTTTATTTGTATATTGACCTCGAATGTAATAGTAAATGTAATAGGTTTTTTTTAAACATTAAACAATGACACTGTAAATTCACTTTTTAAATGAGGTCTCCTGCAGCGCAAGGTGGAAAATTAACATTGAAACAACAAATACATGACAAATATTAACAAACGCAGTGTGGATCCAGCACTTTTGCAGCACGTAGCACGGCCACAGGTTTATACAGCACCTGTGGGTTTTAAGGCCTGATCTCAAAGGTGATACTGATTAAACCTGCAGGTTTAAACAAATGAGATGCTTTGAAAAAAATAATGTGATTATGAATATAAGGTCCAGTATAAAATGACTAATGTGACTGTGCAGGACTCCCTACAAACTGCTTTGCAAGTAATGGCAGCTGTCCAAATTCACCAAGTAAACTTTGTAGTTCTTCAATTTTTCATGTGCAACATGATTTAGGCATGTAGATTCAAATATGACTATATAAGGGAAGGATCAGTGTTGTGAGGAGGTTTGAAGAGGTCTGGCCTGTCGTTGTAACTCACCATAAGGGGGAGAGAAATGCGGTCAGTCATCTGTGCTGCAGGAGGGTTTAAGATACTCAAGAGTCCTCAGAGGCAGCAGAGCCAAACAAATATACTCCTGTCATCCACTGTTTATTTCACTCAAATTTGTGTTTGACTGTATTTGTTAGATCTAGAAACAGATACTGATTCAATCATAGATCTCATTATTCCGTAAATGCCTCTGATGTTACGCCTCACTGCTTTGAAGAGCTTGATACTAATCAAACCAGTCAGACCTCTGCATTTATTTATTTTCATACACTTCCTCAAGTAAAACCATACCATTGTACGATTGTGATGCATTTATGAAGCAGCATAAACGATCCTTTATAACCTCACAAAAGCAGATATTTTCAGTAAAACTCTGTGCTAGATTGGCCCATATTGATTTGTCTGATTTTATGCAGTGTGACACAATATTTAAAGTATTTTCAGTGCACTTAAAACGTTTGACACAACTCAAACGCAGTACGAAAAGGTAGTTTTGATGGGGAACCTCCACCAGCCACCAGCCAAAGATTTGTCTGGTGTATGAGCTCAGCTGGCAGGGAATTACTGACTGTTTGGAGGTTTATTTCTATCCAACTGAGCTTGTTAAACAGAGCGAGTGTTGAGAGAAATCTTGGAGGTAATAGCTACTGCAGCCTGTGGATGAAAGTCTGAATTGTGCAGCCGTCCTGAGGAGAGCCGGTTGACTGACCGAGAAGTAGCAGGCAGTTCGACCTGTGTGTGAACCCCGTCACAGTTCAAGTGTGTTCACAACAGAGAGATTACATTTAAAAGATTTTTCAGGTTTCAGATAGGAGAGGTATTATTGTAGCCCTGAATTCTTCCCCAGTCATTCCGACTTTGGGAAATGAGAAAGCCACAATTCTCCTCTAATATATCTTTTTTTAAAAATAGATATAGAATATATCACATACATAGGCCTATATCAAAATTAAATGAAATATCTTTAACTACAAAAGCCACAACTCGTTTTCGTTTGTTTTTTTTGTCCTTGTGACAGAAGCTTGACTTTAAATCTGCAATTACTTTTTTTAGCCACTGCCTCCTTGGCAGTAGAAACAACATCAGCATTCATTTGGAGTAGTGTTTGTGTCCGCTTGATGAATGTAAGTCCAGTATTCCCTCTCTTTTAGCTCCATGTTTGGTCTCCACCAGCTCCTGAGAAAAACATCTGGCTCTTTAAGCTGCTGAATGCTCCACTACGTTCACCAACAGCTAGTGAGTTTATGGGCATTACTATGTGACTTCCACATTGTCACATTGTTTTAAAATTGTTATAAAATATAAATTAGATCCACTTTCAGAAATTTAAAATAAAAAACATAAGCTAACCTCCTCAGATCTCCAGCTGCAGATTCTCCAGCCGGAGTCATATCGGTACCAGATAACCTTTCCACCCAGGTCAGGGTGAGATCTCACGGTCACATGCAGCTTTAAGGCCTGGTGAGCTCAGACAACACAAAGAGGTGCCAACTTTACACTTGTCAACAAGAACTTTGATACCTCTGGTGAAGGCCTCATGACAGTAAATCACACTGAATTATAATAGCAGCATAAATACCCCAAATCATGTTTTGCACTACATGTCAAAGTGTAAATCTGCAGTACAAGAAACCGGTGGAGTTTTGTTGCATCAGCGTGTTGCTGAGCTTTAATGAATCCATGGAAAACCACTCGACATTGCAGGCTGAAATATATTGTTCAGTGCTTGACTAATATCAGGCTATCAAGCACTCGTGCTTGAAATAGTGACACTTACAGTTCCGGCTTGAATGTCACTATGGGCTCACATTACCATCTTTAGCACGTCATAGCGATATCAGAAATAGAAGGAACATAAGCTGCGCTCATAGGCTGGCACGTGTCTTTAAAAGCACTGTTTCTATATTGAGATTTAAGAGTGAATATCTTGAACGTACCTGCTGAATGAGTTTAAAATAGTCTATTTGTTCCACCATTACATTCCTCAGCTGAAGTGCGCCATTGAGAGTTGAAGGGGACTTTGTCCTCAGCTGCCCTTAATGTGATTATTTCCTGTTGAAATGCGAAGCTGAGTCGAGTATAATGCCATGAAGGACCGTTTTAAGTATAAACCAATGGAATATTATTGAGAAAAAAACAATTTTAACACAATAATGATATATGATCACCCTATAAAGATGTTGTGAGTTAGCAACAGCTGCTTGATTTACACATCCAGCTGTTACAGAGCAACACTGTCACATCACAATGGTGTTTGTGACCATGTGAAGAATCCAATATTCACTCTCTTTCAGCTCTGAGTTAGGTTTCTACCAACTGAGAAAATATCTGTCCCAACCAAAACAATGAGCTGAAAGACACTAAAGTGGTTGCATAACCCAGGTGTTTAATCTCTGTTCATCACTACATTTGATCTATTTAAATGGAAAAATACAGATTGTGCAGCTTTAATTGCACCACATGCTAAATGGTATTTTATCCATTGGTTCAGCAATTTAATGTCAATGAAGGTTAATTTACTGAATTTCATTTCGTTATTTAAGTATTTTGGCAAATCAACTAATGGTAAAAAAAAAAAAAACTTGAAGTACTTAGGTCTTGACAGATTCAGATTAGCTAACAAGCTAACACTGTTCAAGCAGAAAACCAGTCTTTTGAATTAGCTTCTAAGTTGTAAATAATTTTTCATATGACAAATGAGGGATGGATTAAAATAATTTATGTTTGCATGGACAGCCAATCAATGTAAAGAAACAACCTCACTGTAGCCAGCTAATTGTCAGCGTATTACTTGGGCCACCAATGCTAACATTGCTCTAGTGCTGCCATAAAGGTGAGCTCATTATGATACGAGTGATGAGATAATGAAGAGGGAAAGACATTGTGTTTGTTGTCAGCTTGTGTTGTCATTAGGTAATCAGAGAGAAAACAATTACTGACCACAGAAGCCAGAAATGCTAGCATGATCTATATTTACCCCTGCATGCATCATTACAATATGAGCTGACACTAATACAAAGAAACACGACCTCAGTAGATGTTTAGTTTCGCTGCTCTGACACGGGGGTTAGCCATATGTGACCTCTTTTTAGCAACTGTTGATGGGTTTTAAGCTAACTCGATAAACAGTCAGCGAATGTTTATTTACAACAAGGGTTGTTGTGGAGGAGAGTGTGAGAGCTGCAGCTGTGAAGTAAAATGGAGGTTCAGGCATCCGTGGGATTGCTGATGGCTTATAAAGTGATAGCCCTGGAGTTTCCCCTTGTTGGACCCTGGACACAAGTGGGGAGACCCTAAAAATACCCCCTTTTAAATTTCACCAAACAAACAGCTGCGACTGGTGCACAGGGTCCAGCTCACACATGAAGGCGAAGGTCTGTAGCGTTTACACTGTAGGAGGCTGTACAGCAGATACGTGAGAGTACCTTTTTCAAACTTTCCTACAACTCTTGTTTTCTTGTTGAACTTGTGCCGCGAACGTACCACCGCTGGCAGCAAAGTTGAACCCAATATTAACTTGAATACAACCAGCAAAGCTAATTTAATAGGAGCTGTTTGGTTTCACTTGGTTATGACACAGAAAGCTAATTAAGGCAGTTGGTCTGTTGTGACTACAGTGAGAGTGGGCGATCGTCCTGTTCCAATCTGCCAACATTGCGCGAATGTAGCATATTATATGATACTGTTAGCATAACGTGTGCTAGTTTTAGCATTACTGTACTATAAGCATATTAAGCAGTGTGACCTGTTGACACTATCCTCTAGAGATATCAGGAATTTCTAACAGTTATTCCCACACAACAATGTAACATAATAAAAGTGGCTAATTTTATGCTATATATTTAAGTAGCTAGCGATGGGCTAAACCATAATGGAGTAATGGATTAGTGTTAGTGCTAGTGTTGCATATCTATGAGTATGTCAACATTGTAATATTGTGTTAGCATGTAAAACCAAAGAATGTAACACTGTTAACATGGTAAGTCATCACGGGAATGTTTATAATACCAAGCTAACGTGCTTACAGCTAGCATACTGTTGGAATTAGGTAGGCTAACATGGAAGTGTTCGACCTGAAGAGTTAGACCAGAGTCATTAGGATTCGTCTTCTGGGAACAATGAATGTTTGGACGTAAGTCAGTTCATCCATAACATGTTGGACTGACAAACTGCTGAACAACAGACTGACTAGCTATCTCTGCTAGCACAGTTAAATTGCCTCAATTAAGCTTTTTTGTTGCTCAAATATATTAGAAAGCACCGTGTCTAAAGAAAAAACAGAATTATGATGCATTTAACTTCAGTGTGAATTATTAAGTCACTTTAAGACCACAAAGACATTTAATCAGGACGCATAACTCGCTTTGGAGTCACCTCGATCCCGGGTTCAAACCTGTGACCTTCTCTTTACTGGATGAGCTTTTTAACCACCAGGACACCCTGTTGCCAACATGCCTCCTCCACCACTTAACCGCTGTTGGTCTCGTGTGTCGACCACAGGCCACAGCTGTCTGAGGTTTTATCCAGGCTGAGGCGTAAATCAGGGAGACCGGCTTAGCCTCATCGCGTCTCCATAAATATCTCTTCCCCCAGGGAGGACGAAAGATGCAATCTGCAGTTTACTTGGCAGGTTATATTTTGGGTTTATTTACATTTGTTCCATATGATTTGATGTGTAGCATGAAGAGCTGTCACTGCAGCGGTTACCGACATTACAATGTCAACAAATCAAAACCTCAAAATACATGTAAGGCTTGTAGTTAGTCACTGTGTATTTACTGTTGGTACATCCAGTGGTAGAAGAAATGTTCAATTATTTTACTTAAGTAAAAGTAGACACACCACAATTTAAAAATACAGTGTATGATTAAATATTCTGCATTTAAAACTTAAGTATTATCAGCAAAATGTACTTAAGTAAAAATGTACTCTCTACACATTCTGTCAATATTAAATTTTTATGTTATAATCTTTACTATTATTATTATTATTGATGCCTTAACACATAAGCCCCATTTAATACTGTACATGACTGCTATGAAGCAAATTTGACTTTTTTTACATACGTACGAGTGGCTTAACAAAGCCTTGTATTATACTTCACTGTAATTTAAAGTAGAATAAAATTTAAATACTCAATTGAAGTAAGTTCCCCTGAATTTAACATAAGTACAGAACTGCATTAAATCAACTTAATTAATTTCCACCAATAACTGTATCAAAACACACTAAAGACACTAGAACATCTTTGTAGGAAATAAAACATTTATTGAGTTTAAAGGTTCATGATTGATATTGGACATGGTAGTTTGAATATTTTTTACTACATTAATTATTAACAAAAAGTACTGGTCTGTATTTGAACAATTAGGTGATTATTGGATTAGTGCATTTGTACATTGATATGTTTTCATTATAACCAGTGTTTTCATAATTCATTGTTTCACTGTAGCATTAGAAAGCCCTGGACCAAAAGTACAAGATGTCCACATACTTTTGGCCATAGAGTTCCCAGTAAACCGAAGAAGGAAATAACAAAAAGTTCATATTAATTTAGTGGTGGTTTTGTCGAATATTTACGTTCCCATGACATCACGGGGTCTTGGTGTTTTGGCGATGGTCAAACCCTCAGAGCAGAATCCTTCATCAGAGCTTGACTGTTGACCTCATCGAGGTGTCGCACGGATGAGGTCACCGTGTGAAATGACTCCATTAGTCAGAGTTCCTCTCTTGTGAAGGTAAACTGTTTACACAGATCAGTTTGCTTGTCTGGGACTGGACACGCCGTCGTGCTGACACGCAGAGACTGAAACACGTAACACTTTGGCAACGGGAATGAAAGTTCTTCACAAGCTGTAAACAAACCGTCTCCATTTAACAAACATTGTACTCACTGTTTACTCACTCACTGTTTAGGATCAATTAAATGTTAATGATGTTAATTCTGAAACTTTCAGAAGCTTTGGCTCATTTTAAGCTTGTTGTCAGTGCATTTTTTAAAACCCTGTTCCCTAGAAAACACTTTATATCGTACTAAACTTTTTTTTCCCAATTACATTGTGGTAACAAGCGTAATCGCTGCCTGGATCTTTCCCTGAACTTAATCAAATACTGTGAGTGCCATAAACATAATCAAAAAAAAAAGTGTAATAAAGCTGGAGTCACTGCAGGTTCAGATATTCTGCTGGAAAACAAATGAAACGTGTTTGTCAGTGAACATGTTACTGATGCATTCAGTATCAAGATCTCCTCATTATGTTAATAGAAAACATCATCCTGCCTTCAAAAGCCTTCAAAGCATATTTTCTGTTCCAAATTACTTGTATGTGAACATAATTTCTCGGAAACAAAAAACCGTCGCAGATGTTCAACACATCCCGTCCAATTAAACTGCCTCTCTTAATCAATATCTCAGTGGTCGATATCAATGCCATGCTTTGTCCTTATGTTTCAGCTCAACACCTTGCTTTGACAGGAAATGCTTCAAAATATGACTAATGCCACACATCTAAGAGTCTGAAGTCGGCACCGGCCGCCAGATAGAGCTCGATAAACACATGTCATAAAGGAAAAGAAAGCATAAGGTCGTGACAAAAGACAGACGTAACAAACTCAAGAAAGCTGGGCAACAAAGAGAAGGTTGAAGGAGGCATACGATCCTTCGAGATGTCATGACAGCGTTAATAAAAACTCTTAGCAAACATCAAAGGTCCATCCAGACAGAAAGACCTCAAATTATTAAGAACCCTTCCTTAATTTGTCTTTAAAAAACCACAAAGTTGCATGTTTGCATGTATGTGCCATTTTGCGTGATGCATCTGAGCGTATCTACTGTAAATTAGCTCGAGGCGTGGACCGTCTCCAGACTCCCGTCAAAATGTTCTGCCTCTGAAGGCCAAACCTCCAGCAGCTGCCTCAGGATTGTCTTGGCTTCGTGTTTTGCCCACCCCGGCTCTACCTTTCCTCTTCCAGTTCACCGAGCTGACCGAAAAAAAAAGAAAAAGAAAAGGACAGCTCTGTGGTTTTGACGCGTGGGAGATCTTGGCATCTCCCCTGAAACAACTATTAATAACAGGCAGTGGTAATGTGGTTGCTACCACTTCGCTGCCAGGATTTTCTCTGGCTGAGTCACGGCCCGCTTTCATCCAGACCTGCAGCCTCGGGGAACTTTGGCCTTGTTCGGATCCAATAGCCCGTAAACCTGTTCTTTCACCAGGACCCCCACCCAGCGTCAGGCCGCACAGCTGTTGGTTTCATCGCTGTTTGTTTGTGATCAAAAGACGTCTAATGAGTGCACTGGTCACCTGACTCTGTTGTAATGTATTGAACCCAGTTCTCACGTTTATATCGACTGGTAGTTTATGATCAAACAGTTTGAATTGAAACAGACAGTCTGGACTTTTGACCTGTGTTTTTATCCTCTAGGATTTGGCCTTGGAGTAAATCAATGCATATACAAACATGACATTATAACTATCGTCATTACTTATGACCTGACTTACTGTTTTACTTAAGTATGAGACACAGATCTCAGAGGGAGGAGGTCGGGATGTGGATGGACGGATCAGCAAACTCAGACTTTCTTTTCCTACCAACCGTCACCGTTATTATTTATTTATACCATGACTATGATCGTTCTCTAACCTTAACCAAGTTGTTTTTGTGGCTGAACCAAACCAAACGTAAACCATGAGATCAACTCAATACGTTACATTGTCTTTTATTTCTATCGCCCAGGCGGCTAAATTTGTCTTTGAATTATTTTAGTTTCTATGACATTCAATCTTAGAACATTATCATTTTTATTATTATTATTATATTGCTGCTTTTTTCCAGCATGGCTGCTTGTTAGATTTGAGCCTGTGAAGACCTCTACCACACGGCCATCCACTTCTACACCCTTTCTTTTCGCCTTGCCAAATGCATTACATATAAAAGGTGTGATATAATTATATAATAATATAAATAATTCCTGCAGATAAAGTTAGAAAACATATTATTTAATAGGAGTTTAACCCCCGGAAATCTTCTTCATCACGATTGTGTGAGCGCGGTTTGATCAGATTAGATTGGCAACATGAGGAAACATCTCATCATTAACTGTTATCGTATGTTTCACGTATTTGACCATATGTTGCCAAACAAATGGGAACATAACCCCCATTTCAGACGAGTGAAACCAGCAAATACAGATACTCAATACTCAATAACACAAATCCAGAACTGTCGTGTCACAAAACCAAAACTGCTCTAACAATGTCAGAAGCTGATTGAAATGTTCTCTGTATCCACACACTGCCACACACTGAGTTGTTTGCCGTTAAATGTTTTAGTGTCTCACAGTTTCCAAAACATACCGCAGGTTTTTCAGTTTGAACTCCCAGGCAGCTCTTTTTAGGTGCCAGTTAATTTCCTTACACGAAGAACATCATGTTGCAGCAGTTGAACTTTTTATGGGTACGATTGGTAATCCATCATAGTGAACATTTCATCGCCTTCATTTTCTTGTCAGAGTCAAGATATCATCACTTGCTAATGTGGTTTTCTGGTGCATTCAGTGGTGGAAATGTAAGACTGTGTTTCCAAAACACTTTGTATTAACGAGCGAAACAGGAAAATCAAGCGAAGAAGGGAAATGATAATCCAATATGGATGTGGTGGAAAGGATAATGAAGAATTTGTTTGTTTCCTGCCCTAAAAATGTGGCTCAGAAATCACAAAGCGTCCGCAAACACACCAGCAGTGAAGACTTCTAAAGCGAGACTCATCTTTAAGCTGTAATACTGCACAACAAAACGTTCGCTGTGATGGATTACCTGTGTCAAGTAAGATTTAAGTTGATTTGAAAAGTATACTGAGACCAAACTAAAACTAATGGCTGCCTGGAACAGAAGAAAAATCCTTTTTCACAGTTTGGATAACAAACATCTGCTTTTCTTGGATCTTTGTTTCATCTGTTTTGTTCCTTCTCACAGGTTTAAAAAAAAATAAAAAATGCGATCCAGGACCTGCACCATGGAGGGTCCAGACGACGGACACATCCAGCCCACTAAAGGTTTCATCAAGCAGGAGGAAAACACACCAGAGCTGACGAAGAGGAAGATGAAAGTCCAGCGAGAGGAGAATGACGGCAGGACGGGGGGGACAACGAGAAAACCTCAGAAACCCGCAGAGAGGAGGAAGTCAGCGACGGCGGATCTGACAAAGGAGGACCTGCTTCGCCTGCTGGGAATCATGGAGGGAGAAGTTCAGGTGTGAATTAGAACCACATCCAATGTGTCACCAGCTGCTGCAGTGATGTGGGGATCCTAAAAGCCTTTGCACAGATACAATCAGGAGACTTAGAGCTTTCAAACGACACAGAATCTGTCAGGTTTGTGTGAAGACTGAGCCCAGACCATACAGACCATAACAGACGTAAAGTTCCTCTGCGCTACCAAAGACCAGAGTGATGGTTCAGGACTGATGCTGTTATTAACCACATCAACCCTGTGACTAAGACTTAGTAAGAAAGAAGGAGCAGCACGATATTCCTAAAGTTTTAAATCATAAACAAACGCACTATTGTTCAAAACCCTACACACCCTACTACAGCTTAAAGGTCTAGTATGGCCACTGGAAGCTAATGTAAGCTAATGTTAGCAAACTTTAGATAGGTATCGCTGTGTGTACTAAATCACTATATGGTTCTATATCCTTTACCATTGTCCTGTGATGCCACTTGTTTTTAAAAAACGTTAAACAAGGTCACTTTAAAGCTGCAATAATTAAGTTTTTAGACACTTAAGTTGAGCTCAGGAACTCCACAACGAGCTTGTTAGCAAACAGCTGCTATTTACACATCCATCAGACAGACAGCAACATGATCACTGATCGATCAACAGTGCTCTTAGGTCTGTGTTTGGTCTCCATCAGCTCCTGAGGGAAATATCTGTCTCTTTAGCTGCTAAATGCTGCACTGTGTTCATCAGCTGCAGAGGTTCTAACAGAGAGAGTCTGATGAAAACATCTGCTGCCGCTGGAGACGAGAGTCCCGAGACTGAACCGTAAAGTTAATGTGCCAAAAACCAAAACTACCAGCTAAGAGAGGCTGAAAACCTCTGAGAAAGGAAGCGTTTCATTTACAGCAGTGAACATGTTGAGACTAATTTTCAAAAAGCCAGAAATTTCAGAAGCCGGTGAAGTAATTGTTGAGTCACTGGGCTTGATCAATAACCCTTCTGCTTTTTAATGACCAGCATGTTCAGTTACAGGTTTATTGCTGGGAGAGCTGGGGAGCTGACTGAGAGGTATTCACTCATTCAACAGCTTGGTGTTCCAGAGCAGCTAAAGATGATGGACGACTGAAAATTGCAGATTTTTCAGAAACATCCAGTTAATCATATGATTCTTTTTCCCCACAGCAGCATGGCGGGCGTGTTATAAACTCATAAAAACAGCAGCGTTTGTGATCAGCGCTGAGACATATTGACATTTCACAGCGTGTGATGGGTTAGATTTTGAAAATAACCTTTGCTGCCTCGGCTGCTGCTGCTGGGTTCCAGTCTGATAATGATTTTCTAATGGAGGCACATTTATAAACTCCTCTCCGGAGAGGCAGGATGCTGCTGCCTCACCCCTCTGTTTCCATCCTGCTCATCTGTTTGGGCGTGTTGAATGTTTTCCATTAGCGATGGGACGGAGAAATACCCAACACGGAGCGACGTTTCACACAGGAAGAGCTGTTTTTGTTCTGCTTTGTTTCACACAAGGGCTTTCAAATGCACTGAAATGTAAAAAGACACAGACTCTGTGGTCGTGGAATATCATAAAAAGATAATTATAACTGTCATCCCCATGATATTAAAATAGTAAAAAGGGTGTTTGAAGGAAAATACATGAACACGGCAGTGAAATTTAATAAGAAAGAGAGATTTGCTGCAGCATGACGCACCCATGAGGCGTTCATTTAAAGGATAACTCTGTTGATATTCAATATTTTTCTTATTGCCAACTAATCCCATGAAAATATGAAAACCAGCTCCATTATTTACAGAAACTATTGCTGTTGCACTGGGCAGAGGTTCACCGTCAGGAGAGGCAAACCAGGCAGATGCTTTGGGCCCCCCACCCAAGGGCCCCTCACCCAAGGGTGGCCCCTCATATCGGCACATTTTCAATGACAACCATAAAGACACAATACATTGCGTTGCTGCTGCCCCAACTCCCCCCTAATGTGGGGCCCCCGATCATGCGTGCTGCAGCTAGCATCTATCGATTGCTTACATATGAGGCATTCAGGGGACATCTGTAAATTGTAGCATCTGCTAATAGTCTGCATGTGTGGGGTTCTTCAATGGGCTTCTTTGCCTGGGGCCCCCCCCCCCCAGAGTGTAGGATCGCCAGTGGCACTGGGAGACGTGTTCCTTCATCACCATGAACACACACACACACACACACACACACACACACACACACACACTGAAGTTTATTTTGACTCGGTACCACACACACCGTCCTGCTGCCCCAAATACTCACTAGAGCATAAAATGTGGATTAATCCGCCGCTGAAAATAGTTCTAAACAAATGCATCATTTCCTCCCTTGATAAAAAAAACAGTGCGTAGCTGTGTTGGGAAATTAATAGAATTAGAAATAAACATCACACAATATTTAAAATATGGATCATATAAATAAAGTATCTATCTATCTATCTATCTATCTATCTATCTATCTATCTATCTATCTATCTAAAAGATCACCCATTAAAAATATCAGAAGATTAATTGATAAGGGAATCACATCCTGGTTTGTCTCCTCAGCCTAAATGGTTAAAGCAGATAATCCAACCTCCACCTGTATCAAACAAATCCAGGTTTCATCATGTCCGCCGTGTCCTGTGCAGGAATGTGTGTCACGGCCTGGAGTGACATGAGATTAGAGCGAAGGGAACAGCTCCCTCTGCTGGTGCGAGGCTGGAGGAGCAGGAGACATGTTTCACTGCCGATATCTGTGGATGTGATGTCAGCGTGAAGGGAATCGGTGAGGTAATACTTGGATCCACGTCAGGGCGGTTTGCAGTTTCACATTCAGGCGATGTTGTAAGCTGAAGTCACATCACTGTCACTAAACATGTAGCTGATGTTTTCATGCGTTTTGTCGGTTTATGAGAATTAAACAAAAGTATGTTAGAAATAGATTTGGTTATTATTTTCATTTTTATTAGTATTATAATCATTTGGTATGTTGGCATAGTTAGACAGCCTCATTACCAGTTATCAAGTGGTCAACTATGACCTCTAGTAACCCCATCAACAGGCAAACAAAATAAAGATAAAGGAAATTACAGTTTCCAGTGCATCAATACTAATGATGAATAATTATAAATGTATAAAGCAACAACCACATGCAAACAAATTTCTCAAGATAAAAACATAAAACAATAAAAACGGACACACAAATAAGCAAAGTAAAAAAATATGTGAAATATTTAAAGAAGATTATTCTGAAGCTTTGTGTGTTTTTAGAAGTGATCAACATCCCCAATCAACCAACGGTGATCACAGGAAACAGATTCCTACAAAATAAAACCATAGACAAAAACAACACACAACTACACTCCACTGTAAACTGTTAAAACGTCCCGTTAAAGAAGCAGTTAGTGTGTATACAGGACGTTAAAGAGTCTGCTGTGTCTCCCCAGGCCAGAGAGGACGTCATCGGCCTGCTAAAGACAGAGAAGACCAGACCGGAGACTCTGGAGGCCCACTACGGTTCAGCTGTCCCCGCCAAACCCCTGCAGGCCCTGCAGAGAGACGGACTCCTCGTCCACAGCAACAAGAGCGCAGACGACGTGTACGAGAAACCCATGGCCGAGGTGAGGAGGAGAATAAACTGAGAAATGTCAGTCAGGCTTAGACCGACTTAAAGACTCAGAGGGGAGTCGTGAGACAAAAGTTTGGCAGAAAATCCCAAATTACGCAAAAAAATCTTTTGTTTTTATGCTTCAAAATCGAGGAGTTTGAGCAAAAAAAGCTTTTTTTTTTGTTTCATAGCGAGAGCAGCTGGTTATACACAGTACATTCTCTATTATTTAACTGTATTTTCTGACATTTATGCAACTGAAATGAAGTGGTTCTTTCAAAGAAAATCAATAACCGACTCAGAAATTTGTCTCTGTTCTTTCTATAACTAAAACCAGATTACAGAATTCTTTCCAGTAAACTTTCAAGGAAATGACAACAACTTTATGGACCGATTAAAAAAAAAAAAAAAGAAAGAAAAAAAAAAAGCAATACCATTTTATTCCTCAACATGAAAGTGAAAATGCTGTTTTAAAGCTTTCTCCACGCTGCCAGGAATAAATTTCAGGTGGAAAAATACTGAATCTTGATGGAAAAACACTGAAATCTGTCGGTTAAATCCCCCAAATTCCCAGAAAAAAAACATACTGAAAACATGACTGCAGCGTCCTCCATTATAAACATTCACTAACATGAGTACAGTCACATTTCAGTGGCTGAATATGAAGCACAAACTGTTTTTAGAGAGGATATATGGAGTCCCAATGTTGTCTAAACTTTTATTTTGGTGGGCGCACCAGAGCCTAAAATCTTTTATGTGTTGAATGGCAGTTGAAAATATAATTAGCCATGCTCAGTGAAGTCTGCAGGGTGTGATACAGTAAAAAAGGCCGAACAAATGTGCAGAGAGCGTGAAAATATGTGAATAAAGCTCTTAATTGTGCGGAGCGAGTCTCTCCGCTCTTTGTCAGCGTGCACCGTGGCCAATGGTTCGGGATCCTGTGTCGGCAGATGCGGCGTCAAGAGCGCTGAGAGTTGTTGGTCATAATGAGTGTTGACGTGTCTCCCCCCGTCAGTTGGACCGTCTGGAGGACAAACAGAAGGAGACGTACAGACGGATGCTGGAGCAGCTGCTGCTGGCCGAGAAATGTCACCGCCGCACCGTCGTGGAGCTGGACAACGAGAAACGCAAACACGCCGACTTCATGAACAAGAGCGACGACTTCACCAACCTGCTGGAGCAGGAGAGGGAGAGGTGAGGACCGGTGTGTGTGTGTGTGTGTGTGTGTGTGTGTGTGTGTGTGTGTGTGTGTTGGTGGAGTTTATATGATCCGAGTTATGAGTCTTATCTTAGTTTTCATCATTTACATTTTTTTTGATTCCCGCCTCTGAGTTTTGGTTCTGATATCAAAAAGAAACGTAGATACTTTTTATTTTTCAAAGTAAGAAAAGAATTGAATTATTTTCTGAACTTCTCTAATGTTAAAGAATAAGGCTGGTGTTATTCTATACTTTCCTTATTCCCAGCGATACAATGAAAACCCACAGTGTGTCAGTCTCTCAGCACTTTCTGACCTCCGTACTGTCTGTGGCGCTCAGCTACTGAAGGTTTCAGTTGATTTTAACCTATAAAAATCTCCTTGACAACAGTGACCCGGTCAAAAAGACGACAACAAAAGTACAATACAATCAATGAGATGATCTGAGGCCTTGCCCTGTACATCCCAGTCTTTATTTTGATCGGGAAACAGAGGGACAACTTGGGAAACGGGTTAAAAATCTTTTTTTATTGTGCAGCAGGTGGAATATTTTTACATCTCGATGGTTAGAGGAGTGTTTGAGGAACTACTGTCAGTATTTTTAAATGGCCGACCATGATGCTGTGGCTTCCTGACGCCAAGAAAACAATCACACTCTTCATAAAAGTTGATAAAGAATATTTATGCACATATGTGAATTTGAATTTGCAAAAACTCTTCCGTTATGGGCTGAGCAGGTTTCATAACCTCTGGATTCTTGGTATCTGTCAATACAAACACGCGTTTTGATACAAACGTGCCTGCACACGAATCGAATTCATCATTTCTGAAAAACACGAATGTTTATTTGCGTGGCAGACGGCATCAGATAAGACCCGGAGCAGGGTTCTGGATGATGGATCTGATAGGAAGGGTGATGAATCGCGTCTTATCGAGCCATCGCAAACACACAGCATAGTCACGGCTGCAGCTGAAAGCCTTTAGGTTCTGAGCTGTGGGAGACTTTCAGACTCTCCCCTCCATGTTTTCATTTGATTACTCTGTTTATTGAATTATTAAATGATTGCGTTGGGTTTTCTCAGAGAGCCGACCGAAGCCCGTTCAATCCAGATGTGATTCTGTGTCACTTGGTTATGCAGCAATACATTTTATACTTAACAGTGGGAGTGTGTTCAGAGTGACATGTGCCAGTCTCACAGTAAGTAATGATGACATCACCTTGACAATGAGTTGTCACGGATACAATAGAGTGTGCGTTCAACAGACCAGTCACATACTGTCTTGTTGAATACATGTAGCTTTATTTTGCTAGCTGTACTTTGACGTTGGAAAGATGGACGTAGCTTCTGCGGCGTCACCCACAGGTTTCTGAAGAGCGGTTTTGAAGCTCAGAGTGAGCTGTTCCACCGTCGCCATCTTGGCAGTGGCTGACTCCGCCCCCTAACTTCCAGCTAATCCAAAAATGGAGAAAGAGGAGGGGCAAGTGTGGAGCTGAGATTTACATATGCTCACCCACCTGTCACTTAAAGAGGCCACGCCCTCAATGCTCCATAACTGTAAACCTAAATAAAATGTAAACAGGTGAGTTTTATAAACAGGTGTCATGAAGGAGGAAATCAGCTCTAGAGACCAAAACAGTTTTTGTATCAGGCTTTAAACATGTTTATTTCTGCTGTAAAGTTGCACATTTTAACATGGGAGTCTATGGGGACTGACTCACTGTTGGAGCCAGACTCTAGTGGTCGTTAGAGGAACTGCAGGTTTCGGTTCTTCGCTGTTGGCGTCACGTTTCAGCCTCGGAGGTCACTGCTCGCTTAAAACCAATAAAATACCAACGTTAGCTGTTGTCATTATTCTACATCAAGTAAACGTTGTCATTCGACGTCATCCTGTCACTGAATTTTGGTCACCTGACGTCACAACCTACATTCAACCGCATATTAACACCTAACGATGTTGGTGTTTTCAGGGATGAAGTTTTTATTACGTTATATAAAACTTATTGGCTTTTCTTTTCTTTTCATCATGGCTGACATCGTTTCCGTCCTTTGACCGTGTGTAAAATTTAAATGTGGACCTTTAAAGAATCAAGAGTGCCTCTCATTTAGAGTGTTGTGAAGAGCCACACCATGCTATGAAAATGTTCAGGAAATCAGGGACTAAGAAAAGAAAATCGGCCCAAGTGTTTTCTTGTATTGTTAGACATGCTCTCAGATGTCTCTGGTCATCTAGCGAGGCACCCTGCTGTACTGTGGGTCACTTAAACATCCAGAGAATCTGCCTTCAGTTTTTATGCTCCTGGTTGCAGGACTATTCTCCTTGTAGATTTTAGACGTGTTCAGAGTTTCCCTTCTTACAAAAGCAGCATTCAAACTTTTCTACTTTCTGTTTCTTCAATAACAGGCATTGCATCCGTTGCTCCCGTGTGCCTTCGAGCTCGTTGTGAACGGTTGTCATTCCATCTTTTGTCATTCTTCTCTCTTTCCCTATTTTCTTGTAAACATCCTGCCGATATCTCGTCTGCAGACCCCGCTCATACTGTGATCTAAGGTTAACACAAACCAGCCCGATGAGGGACATGACCAGAGAGAAAATCTGCACAATAAAACATCACGTCATAGGAAGAGTCACTCACATCTGCTCGCCACGCTCCATAAAACTTCAAATACTGGAGCAATGCTTCAGTGCACCTCATTCACCTCCACTCGATGTCGTATCTCTGTTCACGGCTCATAACAACATCCTTCAAACATCTCTGATTACCTTTATTTACTCAGTGAAGGTTTGATGAGCGTGAGTGCAGCGTTTGTCTGCCGTCTACCCGCTCGCTGCGCAGGCCCGTCTCTGCTCCCAGTGAGCACTGGGTTGGTGATTTTCACAGGTCAGAGTTAAAACACATCTGCAAGTCAGATTCTCGCTGATGAGATGAGCTCCGGCTCTCGGCTCCGGCTGATAACACATTCCTGTCGGCTGCCGTCGGCGTGCAGATTCACTGCAGGTGATATCATGAATGTGTCGACCCTGAGCACAGAGAGGGTGATGTCATTCCCCGCAGAGATCCTGCTGGACGATTACCGGCTCTGTTTGCATAACAACTGTCATGGCCTCGTCCAACGACACAAGAAAGGCTTTCTTTTTTTTTTTTTTAGTTGTCAGAAACCTGCTGTGAAAAATACCATCAGCATTTTAGTGTAGTAATACTGAGTTTTACTGTAATCATGTGTGTGAAAGTCTTTACTCTTTTAAAATCTACCCAGCAAAGACTTTATTAGTGATACAATACATATGGCCGACAGAAGAGCCAGTTGTTTCAGCTTTAACAACACAAACTAAAATGAAAAACCCTTGGATGGCCCACAGAAATGTATTCAAATCATGCAATACATCATACTGGAGTCAAAACATGCCTCAAAGAGCAGTAAAGCCACACCATTGGTTTCCATTCATTTTTACAACATGAAAATCTTAATTTCTCGTTATTTTTTCTTCGTTGACACAGTAATGCAGCGCAAACTCACAGAACTCATCTGTCAACTCATCAACGTCTGGTTTTCATAAAGTACAGAAATGAGTGGAAGTCGATATCAGTGTGGAAAGGTCAGGAAATACATGAATAGATCAGGTGTGACGCTACTCAAAACATACCTGTATAAAGCAGCTTTTAATTCTTGACTTTTATCGTTTCTACTTTTGGTTTTTACTTTTGGTTTTATTTTCTTTTGTCTGCTTTATTGATCTCCTTGTTTTAACAAACGTATTTGTGAATCTCCTTGTAATACTTGCCTTGCTAATTTACACGTTTCTAAGTGCTGAAAGTTATTATTATTATTATTGTTGTTGTTGTGATTTGTAGTTAAATCTGCAGCAGCTGATGTTTCGACCACTTGTAGGCAGCGGAAACAAGAGCACGACATTAAAATATTTAACAGATTAACACAACTTTATTATTCTGGTTATTTTCAGAGAAAAGGTTTTTTTAAAAAAAGGGCTGGAGGAGACCAAACACAGAGGTAAAAGAGCGGGAACACTGGACTGACATTCATCAGGTCGACACAAACACAGCTCCACGTGAATGATCATGTTTCTGCTGGATGTGGAAATGGGCAACTGTTTGTTAACAAGTTCATCACACCAACTTAAAAGGTGATGAAGTTTCAATGTTGATCACAACTTGTTTCCAAAAAAATAAAGAAAACCGTTGCAGGTTTAAACCGAGGCTTGTGGTGCCAGGAAATACGATGGCAACGATGATGACGTAAACTGTTTGCTGTTTTTGATAAATTCAGAATTAACATTGTTGTTGCTAAACGTAATCTAAGCAGCATTAACATAAGACAGGGTTACAGCAGGACAAAAAAACTGAGCTGTATCATATGGAACAATGACTTCTAACTGCCAGGTCACCCTGAGGCCCCTGATCCCAGTCTGGTCGGGGTTTCTGCGGGCTGAGAGGTTAGGATTTAAACCAGTAAACCATGTCTGCCCTCAGAAAAATGTAGGTTTGATTCTCTGTAATTTCACAGCGGGGAACGATTCTGCTTCATGTTAAAACGCAGCCTAAAAAAAAAAATCCTGTGTTTACCCCCTAAATAGTCAACAACAACTGCTGAGCCTCCTCGGTGTCAAAGCGTCCTCGTTGCCTCGTCTGTTCTGAATGTTAATAAGGACGGTAATTATTCTGACTATAATTAGCTGCAGATCAGCATATTCCGGTCTGAAGTGTTTGCTGCGGGCTCAGCGCGGCTCGGTTTTATGAGAGTTTGGGGCTTTCTTCACTCCCTCTGACGGGCTTCTGTCAGCGCTCAGGCTATGAATAGATCCGAACAGGGAGAGCCATTCTGCAGAATCCCTGCTCTGCCAACGAGGTTATAACGACAGATACTCTGAGTCCTGGGAGCCGGGGGGAGAAATCTGAGCTACACGTCAGAGGAATTATTAGACTTTTACAATTTTTAAAGCTGCAATTGGCAAGAGATTTGTATCAGAATCCACTCGTTCATGTTAATCTGTTAATGGAGTCTAAATCACAGAGGATTGCAAAACTCCTTCTAACTGAGACGTTAGTGTGATTCACTTTGAGTATATCAAATTCTGCTGTGAGGTAGCAAGACTTCATCCTCGGGCCAGGGGTGTGGTTTCAAGTGTTTTTAAAGTCGACAGTCTGGATTCCCAAAAGTCTTTCTGACCTGATAAATGAGATTCTCTCAGGTGAAACAGCCCGACAACTATTAGAGAGATTCCAAGGCAGCGAGGAAAAGGTCCCAGATACAGTCGGACAGGAACAGTTCGGTGCGTCGACAGATTAATAGGAACGGGGCAGGTGCAGGTTCTGGTGCAGGTAGAACTGGCTGGACCGCGAATGTCCTCCTGTAAAAATAACGAGCCCTCAGGTCGTCTGTGCAGCAGGTTGCTATGACATCGTAGTCAGGTTTTGTTGCTAGGCGACATCTAGCGGTCGTAGTGATGATGACAGGAGCGAAGGGGAAAAGTGTCAGTGACGGCGGATAAAGAGAGACAAAGGTTTGTGGTGGATGGACGAATGTGACACAGGAGAGCGGTGTTCGATTCCCACGTGAAACCAGCTGTTTATATTGTAACCATGGCAACAGAGATCGTCTAACGTTGAGGGGTTCGTATCAGAGGGTTGGAAAAAACGACCTGTGGTTGTTCATGTGGGAGGAGTGGTTGGTCTGACACCTGACTAATGGGAAGGGACCAGTATGATACTGGTGTGATGACTGAGTGTGGTGGCAGAGTGAAGATCAGGTGACAGAGAGAGGCGGGAAAGTCTTCGGGGCCACGCGGTGGACAGGTTGTGAATGTCAGATCTGAGACTGAGAGTCACTTCAGTTCATTTAACAGTTGTTGAGAAGAAGAAGAAGAAGAAGAAGAAGAAGTGGATAGCGAGATAATGGGAATATGTTTTTTGTAGTGTTTCTCTGCTGTTGTTTCTTTCACTCTGCGTTTACTATTGAATTTCTGTGGGAAAGAAAATTCATAGTAATATTCTCCTTCGGATTCATGCTCTTGCACTTCCACAACAAATGGCATCATCATGTTTTGCTTCTGTCACTGAGAATGACTAGAAGATATCTCTTGTCATGTGTGCAACAGAAGATGCGGTACACAGGCGATTGATGCACAAAGTGCTCTCCTGTCCCGGTGATTGTTATGTACGACTTTGTATTTGGAATAATGAAGAGCAGTGATGGAGAGCCTCTGCATCTGTAAGCTCTTTGCACTGCTCATATTTGGCTCATTTAGGAGCCTCTGAGATGCAAACCACAGGCCTCCTCTGCCGTCTGAAGCTATGATCTCACACACATACAATCCAGCCACTATGGGGAATTTATATCCATGTCCGCTGCCTTTGCACGATACAGGGGGATTATAATGAGAGAGGCTGTGCGAGAGTCTGGCATTGTCCTCCTCGCCTTGCATTGTTGCCCTGTTTCTATGGAAACGCCGCTGGGCTGCAAGACAGACAGGAGACAATTATTTAAACATTTTAGGAAAAGGAGAAAAAAATGTTTGAACTTCAAAGTTGCTTCATGAGTTATGTCATACCTGCTGTGCCCCCCCCCCCTCCTGAGGGAAACCACAAAAGCAGGTTGGAAAGTAGAGGAAGAGCCTCCCAAAAAGCTGCCCCCCCTCACCTCCCACAGGGCTTGAACCCCCCCCCCCCCCAGTGTCCACATTAGGGCAGCGGCTCTGTCCACAAATATGGAGGGGTGGGTGACATCAGCAACCAGCAGAGCGGTGCTGTTTAGCACAACATCCACCTTTCTCATTGTCCACTCATGACATGTTAGGAATGTGATGGCTAATTCCCCGCGGAGCCCGGGGCCCCTCCCTCCCTCGCTCCCTCCCTCGCTCCCTCGCTCCCTCCCTGACCCTGTGAGACTCCCAGCAGCAGCAGCAGCAGCAGCAGCAGCAGTCTGCCTCCTGCTCAGCTTTAAAAACACCCTCAGATATGGATCAACCTGCCCTGCATCCCAACTGGTTGGTAAGTTGAGCAGAGTTTCTGGAGAGACGTTAGTGACACAGGAGGAGCTCTTTGTGTAGAATCGGTGTTTGATACGGACTTTGAAGAGCTCCTGTCGTGCAGCGCTGAGACCTGTTTATGTGCTCAGGAGTCTGATGTGACGGTGCGTGTCCCATGGGAGAGACTTTCTCTCAGGCACTCACAGACTCCTGCAGAGATTAGTTAAACATCCACAGACATTAACTCAGGCAGGTTGAAGTCTCAGAACTTTGTTGGCAGCTCTGCAGAGCCTCGTATTATCACTTCATCCTGCCGGTTTCATGCGCTGAGGCAAGTTTAAATCTGTCAGAGTGTAACAATCAAAACATCCACAAAGACTCTGTGATTCAGGAAGTAAGATATCTACAAGTGCCAAGTGGAGTTGCATTATTTATTCTTGTCTGTCTTTTAAAGGTGCGTTTGTTTGTTGGTTTGTTGGTTTGTTTGTTTGTTTGTTTGTTTGTTGGTTTGTTTGTTTGTTTGTTTGTTTGTTTGTTTGTTTGTTGGTTTGTTGGTTTGTTGGTTTGTGTGCATTCAGAAGAAGAAGAAGTTAAAACACAAGGTAAAACTCGTATTAGAGACTCGGCTTTGTGAAGCAGATACTACAGTGTTGTTGAACTGAGATGCAGTAAAGGTTAACGATGATGAATTTCTTCATGTTTTTAAAAAAAAAAACATCTGGAGATGAGAACACGAAACGACTGTCAGACAGAACGCAGGCGAGAGGCGAGAGGATGCGGCTGGATGCATGTCATGAATCTACTTTATAAACTGACAGAGACAAGAGCAAAGAGGCTGGAGGTAGATCAGTTATAGGCTGAGCTGCCACACACACACACACACACACACACAGAAACAATCCAGTGGTCGTGTTTTCACAAATAACTTCAAACGTTCGATTGCGCCTTAAAGAGACTTTAACATTAACTGGAAATCGCTGACCTCCGGTGGTTTAATGTTTCACCTGGCTGCAGTGATGTTCAGGTGTACTCCACGACCCTGTGACATCACCGCTGGGCGTTCAACCAGAGAGGGCAGCAAAACGCCGCCGGTGCAGTCTGCTGTGAAGTTACTCTTCCAGAATAAAATATCAAATCCAGTTACTGAAGGTGTCAGTGTGAAACTAATGTTGTGCAGGACAAAGAAACAAGCTGTAAAAACGTCAGAATGATCATTTTGACAATCATGGAGTTAAAATAAAACATAAATCAAATTCTGTCCAGGTTATTATTATCAGTCTGTCGACCGGCTGTGATCAGCTCGTGATCAACCCCACACTGACCTGCAGCTGTGATTCTGGACAGGACGGGCTGATCTCTGTCAGAGAGAATCACCAGAGTTCAGAATCTAATGTGCGTCTTTTTTTTTTTATTTCCTTTGTTCCCTCCGTTTTCCTGCTGCTGCCATTTGTTCTGCTTTCCTGCTTCATGTCTGCTTTGGGTCTTTTTTTTTTTTTTTAGTAATGCATCAAATCTTTCTGCCTCTGATACAGGAATAAAGGCAATTATAGTTAATGGTTTTAATTTGGTGAGCAGATGTCCTGGGAGGAGTTGTCGAACATGAGGATAAAGGAGTGCTTGATAATAACTGTTATTTTTCTGCATCCAATGATTGGTGATTGTAAACATGTTTGTCAACATTTTGATGTGAAATTGTTTCAGGATTCTTCTGTTAAAATATGTTCGCTCACATCTTGTGTTTTACTCTGTCTGTGTCTCAGACTCAAACGGCTGCTGGAGCAGGAGAAGGCCTACCAGGCTCGTAAGGACAAGGACCACAACAGGAGGCTGGAGAAGGTCAGAGCGGAGCTGGTGAAGCTCAAGTCCTTTGCCCTGATGTTGGTAGACGAGCGGCAGCTGCACATCGAGCAGATCGACCAGCAGAGCCAGAAGATCCAGGACCTCACTCAGAAGCTGCAGGAGAAAGAGCAGCGATTGGCGGTGGCGACCGACGCCGCCAAGGAGGACGGCCAGAAGGTCCTGAAGCTGGAGGCCGAGCTGGAGCACAGAGCGGCCAAGTTCACGCAGGAGCACGAGGAGATGAACTCAAAGCTGGCCAACCACGACTCACAAAGCCGACAGCTGAGGCTGAAGCTGGCGGGACTCGCGCACAAGATCGAGGAGCTGGAGGAGAGCAACAAGGCGCTGCAGAAATCAGAGGAGGACCTGCAGGAGCTGAGGGAGAAGATCAGCAAAGGGGAGTGCGGCAATTCGTCCGTCATGGCCGAGCTGGAGAATCTGCGGAAGAGAGTGCTGGAGATGGAGGGCAAGGACGAGGAGATCACCAAGACAGAGACTCAGTGCAGGGAGCTGAGGAAGAGGCTGCAGGAGGAGGAGAACCACAGCAAGGAGCTGAGGCTGGAGGTGGATAAACTGCAGAAGAGGATGGTTGAACTGGAGAAACTGGAGGGAGCTTTCAACAGGAGCAAAACAGAGTGTTCTCAGCTTCACACAAACCTGGAAAAAGAGAAACGTGTGGTGAAGGATCTGGCCGGTGACCTGGACACGGTGAAAACCCGGCTGAAAGAACTGGAGTTGTCGGAGTCGAAGTTTGAAAAAGCAGAAATGGTCTTCAAAGACGACCTCATGAAGCTGAAGTCCTTCACCGTCATACTGGTGGACGAAAGGAAAAACATGGCGGAGAGACTCAAACAGGAAGAACAGAAAAGTGATGATTTAAGTAAGATGTTCAAGGCAGAGCAAGGCAAGGTCACAGAGGTCACGGAGAAGCTGATTGAGGAGAGCAAGAAGCTTCTCAAATTCAAATCAGAGATGGAGGTTAAAGTGACGATGCTCGCTAGAGAGAAAGATGAGCTGAAAACAAGACTTGCAAGTGAAGAGGAAAAGTGTCGGGAGCTTAATAAGAAGATAAGTTGTATGAAAATAAGAGTGGACGGACTGGAGGAGACAGAGAGGGAAATGCAGAGGAAGTGGGCCAACAGGGACAGTAACAAGAATCCAGATGAAGACAACAAAGTGAAAGAGCTCACGCTAGAAATAGAAAGACTAAAGAGCAGGCTCAAACAACTGGAGGTGGTGGAGGGAGATTTAATGAAAACAGAGGACGAGTACGATCTGCTGGAGAAGAAATTCAGAACAGAGCAGGACAAAGCAAACGCCCTCTCTAAGCTGCTGGAAGAAATGAAAAGTCAGATCGCCAGAAACAAAGCGATAGAGAAAGGCGAGGTCATGAGTCCCGAGGCCGAGCTGAGGATTCGCTGCAAGATGGAGGAGGCTAAAACCAGAGAGCTGCAGGCGGACGTCCAGGCCCTGAAGGAGAAAATCCACGAGCTGATGAACAAGGAGGACCAGCTCTCCCAGCTGCAGGTGGATTACTCCGTCCTGCAGCAGAGGTTCATGGAGGAGGAGCAGAAGAGGAAGAGCATGAGTCAGGAAGTGGACGGCCTCATCAAGGAGCTGGAGGCCACCAAGCGCTACAGTCGCGCCTTGAGGCCGAGTATGAACGGCAGGAGGATGGTCGACGTCCCGGTGACCTCCACAGCGGTGCAGACGGATGTGATCGGCGGTGAGCCGGCTGAGGATGAGACGACGGCGGGCTTTATCCGAAAATCAGTCCTCGAGGAAAACCACTTAATGAGCAACCTCAGACAGCGGGGTCTTAAGAAGCCCACAGTCCTTGAACGTTACCCTCCGGCGTCTGCAGAACTCGGGGCGAGAAAGTCCTGGGTCCCCTGGATGAAAAAGAGAGAGGCCATCACTCTCACTCAGACCCCGTCTCAGAAGACCAACGGGACGTCCTTGCTCCCACCGGAAATGACCATGTCCCAAAAGCCGGGTCAGCCGCTGCACATCCGAGTGACTCCGGATCACGAGAACAGCACGGCCACGCTGGAGATCACCAGCCCTCGAGCTGAGGATTTCTTCTCCAGCACCACCATCATCCCGACGCTCGGCCTTCAGAAACCTCGCATCACGATCGTCCCCAAGCCCACGACCGTGAGCTCCAAGAGCAAAGCCTGCGACGCCGTGGGAGGTCTCGATCGAGCCAAGTCTCCGGTCACGATAACCACCATCTCCAGGGCCAAGAGTCCGGAGAAGACCAGCGGCAGCAGCTCCGGCGGCCTTCAGTCTCCGGTGTCCATCATCACTGTCAGCACTACACCTGTGGCTGAAGCATGTGCCTCACCTGAGCCTCACGAAATCACCGCGACCCGCACGGTGATCAAGATGACCCCGGAGAAGCAACCGGGGCTTCCACCTGTCAGGAAATACAGCGCCAACAGCAACATCATCACCACAGAGGACAATAAGATCCACATCCACCTGGGCCCACAGTTCAAAAGGCCGTCTGAGGGATGTGGCGGTCCCATGCTGAAGCTCAAAACTCTCGGTATGAGCTCAGAGAGCAAAGAAGCGTCGACAGGAACGGTGCTCCGGTCCCCACGGCAACCCGCAACGGGGAAGACGACCCCGAGCAAGATGACGAGCAGCATAACGATCACACCCGTCACCTCGGCGGCCTCCAGGCCCACACAGTCAGTGGTGAGAGCGTCCTCCATCTTCTCCCTTTCTGAATGCTTTGACTCCAGTCACAAACAAACATGTCTGAGTGATGTCTCATATTTTTACGTTTCAGTTGCTTCTGAAATGTTTCAAAATGAAATCAGGTGGTGTGTGCTGCATAGATAGCGCTCTCTCCAGGTATAAAACAGCACCTTTATGATATGTGACCTCACTGGTATGAACTAACACCGGAATGATCTGACATGCATCGAATGCAGCTCTGCAGAGGCGTCTCTAAGACGAGCACAAAACTCCCAACTGGCAGATTTCCTCCTTTTAACCAAACACGGGCACAAAGTGAACAGTTTGACCTCCGCACTTAAACCTTACACGTAAGATTACAGATGTTCAAACCTCCAGTATGTGACCGAACCCGACGCACATTAATATCCAAGAGAGTTAACACTCACACGGGTGTGAATGGGCCCAGTAAGCTGTGATTTTGAGTCTCTGTAGAACGCTGTAAATGTATTGTACAGTATGTTAAACACGCAGACCATGAACCACAACAGACCACGGGCCAGATGCATAAAAAAAGAAACCAAGAGATCCAAGTTACAGTGAAGTGAAAGTACAAAAGTAGACGAGACGCGTCATTTAACATCGAATAAAACCAACCTGACGGAGCTTCACTCGTCATCGTTAGAAGTTTTACCGTTTACAACTTTTTTACAATTCATGAACAGAAATAATTCTGCTCCGTGTTTCCTTCAGCATCATTTAATACCCTGATTATTTACTGTGAATCATCCTGTAACTGTTTGAAACTATTTCACTATTAATAATCAGAGTCTTAACGAGCCTCTGGAGCCTCGTTAAGACTCTCTAGTCTTAATAAATGAAGCTCAGAGTGAAACAGGACTTTACATTAGAGTGATTGTACTAAAGTAAACTGATGCCGTTTCACAGTCAGTGAAAGTCTCTGTGTCTGATCACTGGAGACAAACTGATTGATTAAGGGAGAGTCTTCATCCACTTATGGCTAATTGAAGTGGGAGTGGAAATGAGGCTGGTGCACATGCGCCTAATTTCTCAATGAGAGAGATTCATAAAGTAGAACAGCACAGCTTTATAACTGATGAAGAGAATGCGTATGAATCTTCCTGGTTTAATCTACAGAGTTTTATGCCTCTGGCCCCTGGAGTGAACCTGGAGTTGTAACCTTGGCAACGAGACGTCTTTGACTTCCGAATCTCAGAAATCACGCTTACTGTGGCGTCCACCTTCTACCTACAGCACAGTTATATAAAACTCTCTTCCTGTGTTTCAACTGCTCGCCTCTGTGTCTTCATGTTGTTTCCTTGTTTACCCTCCAGCCCGGTTCGGATGTGCAGTCAGCTCGGAGCGCCGCCACACGGATCCCTGTGTCAAAAGGTATGAAACCCAGCAGCAAGGCGGTTCTGGGGGTGTCGGCGGTGGCGAGGTTAGAGTCGCGGGCCGAGAGCCAGTCGATGAAAATCGAGCTGAGGAAGGCGACGGTGTGCGGCTCTGCCTCTGCAGCAGCAGGCAAGAGCTGAGGGCTAAACACGCTGCCATGGCAACGCCTCAATGTGATCATCTCATGATTGAGTTTGTTGCTGAATCTGCTGCCAAATGTGAGACACAGGCCACATCAGCACACACACACACACACACACACACACACACACACACACACACACTGGGACTCGGTGTGTGACGCTGCAGCTTCCAAACACGAGTTTCTATCTTCACACCTTCAGTTTGAACTTTACATGTTGTCAGATATTTCATGTAATTAAAAGAGCAGGTTTTTAAGGGTTAATGTTTATGCACCTGTCTTTGCATGTGACAGCTCCATTTTGATTAACTTCATGTCGGCCGTCCTCGGCAGTAGGTTCTAGACTTTTAATCTCATCAGTCATATTCTTCATAGCATGTGTTTATTTCACCACAGCTTATGGAGGTTTCCAGTGGCCGGAGCACTGTGAACTGTTTGTGGAGAATGATTTACTCATCAACTGTGACAGGCACCAAAATAAAAACTATTTATCTCTGAACCAAGTACCACCATGGCTTTGTAGCTTTCATTTTATGTGTGTGTGTGTGTGTGTGTGTGTGTGTGTGTGTGTGTGAGAGCTTACAAAGGGGTGACTATCAACCAGGAAACCTCCATAACATTAACCCATGCAGCTGAACAGCCATGAAAACTAATTTTCAGAGCTTACACGTTCACGTACGCTTCATGCGACGGTTCCATGTGTGAAAACAACACGTCGTGGAAAAGAGAAAATGTAACTAAGTGTTTAGTGTTGAGTTCACACCTCAAACTATAAATGTTGTCGATTGAAATACTTTGGATAACGACAGAAATGACAGGAAAAGAACAAAAGAAGATGTTTCTGATTAGGTGTCGGTGGGTTTCTGTAGACTGACATTAAGATTTGGAGTCACACACATTCTTATCTCTCTTCCACCACGAACACACGTCCACAGATCTGTGTAGAAATCATCGAAAAAAAGACGTTCTTTGTTGCTTCAGAAGTTTTTAGGTTTTCTTCAGTATCAGTGATCCAGTGACGGCGCTCTGCGCATCAGTGGGTTCACTGCAAACAGGAAGTGCTGATGGCTAATTCACACTGTCAATGATGACGATTCGTCAAAATAAGAGAAAAGTTATATTTAAAACCTTTAAAAACAAATTAAAATGTTAAAGATTATTATGTGTGTTTGTATTTAGGGTGAACTGACCCTTTGTTATGTTTTGAAAAACACGGATTGAATGAGTCGGTTCCACATTTGTACCTGAAATAAGTTAATAAATGATTTAATTTGACTTCGTAGGTACAGTTCAGGTCGACCACAAACATTTTCCATGAGTGACATCACTGTTTTAAAGTGAGAGTAGTTGGTCTTGGTCCAGTTTTACATAAAGATCTGTGAGTTCTGTGAAACTGAGCAGAGACAGTGATGCATCAGGGAGATGTCTGTGTTCACAGCTGCATCATAATGTCAACTTTTCCTTCAAATATTACTGTAGATCATATTTAATGTTTTCAGTATCACTTCGGAGACACACTGAGCGTCTAGCGCCCTCTCGTGGACAAGTACAAACACAGCACGGCCGGGTCAAGAGGAAACTGATGCCATTTATAAATGTGATGTTTCTAAACTTATAAATGATGAGACTGTAGCAGCCTCACACTTTGTCTTAATGGTTGCCTCGCTGCAATATCTCATTAAACACAAATCAATAAACCACATTATCTGCAGGCTGTGATGTTTTCTAAAAGGAGAACAGAGACCGGAATAAATGATTAGCTGTCAACAAACTCTGCTGCCTTAATTAGCCGCTAATAAGCAAAGAGCCAAGAGGGAGAGAGGGAGAGAGAGAGACAGAGGGAGAGAGGGAGGGAGGGAGAGAGTGGGAGATGCTGATGTAAGAGAAGGGGGGGGGTGCAGCATATTAAACAATGCAGAGAGGACAGACAGAGATGGTTTGGTAATAAGAGTCTGGAGGAAGCATCTGGAAAACAGGAGGGTAAACATGAGGACAGTGTCAAATGCTGATTCATAACAAGCTGAGTGTTTTTGTTTCTGCTGCAGCGTGTTGGCCGTGACGCCCTCGAGGCCGCCGCTGCCGCCGCTGCACGGAGACTTTGGTGGATCAAATGTTTCTTCCTGGGAACAACATCAGAGGCTGGGCAGGATTGTTAAAATCCCATCAGAGCCTGGTCATGCCATGTCCCTCTTCCTCTGGGAAAACTGTAGAGGAACCTGGACAAGGACTTTCCTGCTGCAGTGAAGCTGCATCTCAAACTTTTTGTTTCCTGAATAAAAATGTAGAGATCAATATCAATATCATATCAATATTGTGATAACAATTAATGGCCAACTGACTCCAGCTACAACTACAGGCTTTTACCTGTCTGGGCCCATTAGTGTCACACTCTTTGTTAACTGCCTCAAATATTCAACAATAAAATACAGATCATTTAGCTTTAATTTCCATTTAAGTGGTGTGACTACATGGATTACCACCGTGGAATAATTCACCAATTCTCACCAGTCAGATGAATTCCAGTCTGCTGGTAAAGTATTACACCTGTGTTTGACACGTCAACCCCAACACTGAGCTCTTGAAACATCTTCAAAACCTTGTTTTATAAATTCAAAAACTCTCCCTTTGTTTCAGAAATATCGTTGTCTTCCAGCTCCGCTATGATCCACTCAGCTGCTGGTTGACATCAGTTCGTTCCTGACACCTAAACACCTAAAATATATTATATTACATGTTTTATCAAATAATTACATTCATTCTTCAGAGAATCATCATAAATAAATATGATCGTTGAGGCAAAATGAGGAAACCAGATCTGTTGTGATTCTCTACCACAGGTTCAGTGATGGATTCAGCCAGCAGCCGGCGCTGAGCTGAGATCTGAGGGTGTCTGATGGGAGATGCTGTTCTTTTATCTGCAGAACCTCATCAAGACACTGAGACAGAAACGTCTCTTACATTATACAAGACATGATACAAACAAGGCTGCAGTTTGAAATGAATAAAGAGCAGAAAGGATGTCATCTGCAGGTTCTATACTGTATGTGCGATACGCAGTTTGGAATATCTGAAATTATGATACGTGAAAGATATCAGATCTATTTTCACATGTGAATTTGGCACAAAACTGATCAATTTCCATGAGAATTTTTGGTTAATACATATAATCAATAGATATATTAACTATCATCAATGCCACATGACAGAAAAAGAATCAGAATAGGTTCCTTTTACCTGTTGGCTTTCATTTTCTTTTTTTGTTTGAAAATTGAGGATTATGAAATTGTTCAATATATATATTTTTGGCATGAAGTATTCCTGAGCTTCTGTTATGTGTTATATGGTTCTGGACAGCTGAATGTGGTTTATAGTTGGATTTTGAAAGTTGCTGAATTACATAGGTTGTACTGAAAGTAGGAATGATAATGACAGCAATGACATGTGAGATTTAAGTGTATTTGATGGTATAGGAAATACAGTATAAGGAATGAACCATTTGCATATTATCTGTGTTTATCAAAACTGTTACACACACAAGTACAAATTCAGAATTTGAAGTTCTTCCGTGTTTGTTTTCTTCCCAAAAAGCCACTTATAACAAAGAACGTGTTTTTCTGTTTAAATTAAATTTTAAACACACGTCATACATATTCTTTTAAGTCCATGTGATTATTTTCTGATTGCTGTGATAAATCACACAGAAATAATGATGCATAATGACTGACCACTTCTTCATGATGGAAGCAGGTACTGAATAAATACTGAACGTATACACTCTGAACTGTTTGATCGTGGATTTGTCTGTCAGTCTATAATAAATAAACTTCCATCAGCGCTGAAATTAAAGATTATTTTATTAGTATTAGTCATTCATTGTTTCTTCCTGTTCAGCTCATTTTTTTAATTCGGTGTAGGTGTCCTTAAAATATCCCACTGTTTGATAATTGACTGTAATAATTATTTCCGACGGCACCTGAAGGCAGCAACCGAATCGGTGAGGTCACCGCGCGTTGCGTACACTTGTTTGTAAACTTCCTGGAGGACCAGCAGTGGTTAGCGTTTTAGCTAGCCGTTTGGTGACTGACGCAATGGACTAAATCTATCAAATATTTAACAAACACAAATGACATTACGTTAGCAACGTAAATTTGTAACTTACGTCGCTAGTCGTCATATGTCAGAGAGCCAGTGGGACGTTAAATCTGGTGTGTTTACACATTAGTGACGGTGAGAAGCTAACGGTGTTAGCTGGCTAAAGTTAGCAACAACTTCGTAACAACGATCAGCAGTCATGATGGCGTCTAGCTACAACGCCAAAGACGAGGACGGACACATCACCGTGTCCGGGCCCGGTGGCGGCAATCTGCGGAGCAAGAAGCCAGAAAACACTGCGTTTAAACAGCAGAGACTTCCGGCATGGCAGCCCATCCTCACTGCGGGCACCGTCCTACCTGCTTTCTTCATCATCGGACTCATCTTCATTCCCATCGGCATCGGCCTGTATGTAACGTCCAATAACATCAAGGAGTTCGAGGTAACGTTACATGACATGTCAGGAGTAAACAGTATCAACCATGGAATAAATATGTAGTTATAAATATGTAGTTATTATTTCTACCCAATACCGCAACATGATGCACCACTCACGCCAAACTCCATTAAAAAATTGTGCGTTTTACTCAGGCCGCATTTGTTGGCAGTTCTCCGGGTTTTGTTGTATGTGACAAGACATTTTCTGAAAAGCCATGTTCATCTAGAAACGTGAATAACTGTCTCCAGTATAGGAATGTACGGACTTCACCACAACACAGTGTCTTTTAATGAGAAGTCGTCAGTTATTGTCTGATAACCACAGTCAACACGAAAATGAACGATTTTGAAATGAAGTTTGGCATGATGCTCTTTTACAGAAGAGAACATTTCATGAAGACTGAAGAATGTATAGAGCTGCAACAAATAGTCGATTAATCAATTAGTCGACAGAAATACAATTATTAACTATTTTGATAATAGTATAATGATGCACAGTTTAATACTTGTTTTAAAAGCAAAAACACCAGCAAAGATTTGCATCATTCTGGTGTAACTACTACTTTGAAAAGTGTTAGATGAAATTTTCTTTACATGTATATGCTGTGTATTTATAGAGAGAGAGTTCATGAGTTTTCTTGCTGCTCACAGATTGATTACACAGGAGTCGACATGTCCAGTCCCTGCTTCAACTGCTCCCAGAACTTCAGCTGGAACAGCACGAGGCCGTGTACCTGCACAATACCTTTCTACCTGGACCAGCCATATGAAGTGAGAAATATAGTTTTGAGATTCGCAGATCTCCAGAACTCTCACGCAGCCAGTGTGATTGATTAGACCCTTTATACTCTTTCTCTTAATCAACAGAATAACGTCTTCATGTATTACGGTCTCTCCAACTTTTACCAAAACCACCGTCGCTACGTCAAGTCGAGAGATGACAGCCAGCTGAATGGAGACACTGAATCCCTCAAGGTATGAATCACTTAAATAAAATGTCTCTGTAACACATGACTGAGAGTGACAGAGCTGCACCAGGAAACTCACACCAGATATCAACTCCAGAAGCCATGAAACTGCACACGAACACAAACTCCCGCCCAATGTGTCCGTCTGATACTGTTCATTCAGAGGACATTAAAGGGACAAATTTCCAAAAGATCTGCTCTTACGGTACAGTTACAGTTTGATGCATCATATTAAATTAACACGCGCATCCATTACTTTCACTTGTGCTGCACTGACAGCCTTTAGTAGAAACCTCCTGTTATAATAACAAACATAAAGAATCAAGCCAACATGACAGTGTCAATGTGGGGTAAGTTGAGTGTGTGTTTGTACATCTTTGTACAGCAACTGGCCTGTTGCAGCTTTAAATGTGTCCAGCATGTGGTGCCATTTATCTTCAGTCTCCTCCTCCTTCACAGAAACCCAGCAAGGAGTGTGAGCCATATGCTGTTCACGAAAACAAGCCAATCGCACCATGTGGGGCCATCGCTAACAGCATGTTCAATGGTGAGTTTCCTCTTCTGTTGACTGAACAAACGTGCTTTTATTTGGCTGAAGAATCATTTCTGATCACCGTGTTCACGCCTCTCTCAGACACGTTGGAGCTGTTTTACAACGACCCCAACGGCACAAAGGTTCCTATTCCTCTGACAGCCACAGGAATCGCCTGGTGGACCGACAAACACGTGAAGTTCAGGAACCCGGGGGAAAACACAAACCTCACAGCAGTTTTCCAAGGTTTCATCAGCAGCTTTTTCTTTACCTCTCTTTGGGTTTAGGACCTTTCCAAATAGGTTGAATATTAGTCGATCAAGAAGTCTGGTGATATTGTTTCTTATTGTCAACAAATCATATGAAAATCTAGAAATGCATCCTACTAACTAGTATTGTGTGTGTATTAAAGCCTGATGCATTTTATTCCTCTGTGCCTCAGAGCACACACACTCCTTCCTGCTGCCCCAAATACTCATTAAATAATTCCCAACAAACGTTTTATTTCCTCCTGTTTGTTTGATTAAAACTGCAGCAGATGTTGCCGGAAATTACTGAAAAAGGAAACTATATGTTTGTGAGGTGTTTTTAAAGATTTCCATCTTCAGTAGGAATCAATAGACTGAGAGCCACAGACAGTGAAGGGAAGTATCGAGACACAAACAAACACCTTGGTTTTGGTCTTTTCGTGGGAGTTGTTGACAATAACAAAAGCAGAGGAACCGGCAGGCTTATCCTGTTAGAGCCACGAACGCCCCCACAAAAATGTAATTTGTCTGGATTTAATGTAAAGTCTTTGGCCATGTCATCACACCAGGAAGAAAGTCTGTAAACAATGACAACCATATGTCAGTTTGCATGGAGACCAAAACTGAGAAAATATGTTGTTTCTGAAGAATCTGTTGGAGCGTTTACACCCAGGCAGAAAGAAAACTGAGGGAAACAGTGAAAAGCATGAAAACCTGAAACACATTGAACCTTTAGTTAAAGCTATTGGTTTTCAAAACGGGAGGTATTCCAGCGTACAATCAGAAATAACTGATCAATAATCATTCATTCGTTTCCTTCGAACTCAGGCACAACGAAACCGGTGAACTGGCGCAGGCCCGTCTACGAGCTGGACTCGGACCAACAGAACAACGGCTTCATCAACGAGGACTTCATCGTTTGGATGAGGACCGCCGCTCTGCCGACCTTCCGCAAACTGTACCGCATCATCCACAAAAAGAACAACATGGTCCCAACTCTGGTCCGAGGAAACTACACTCTGGAGGTCGTCTACAGTATCCTTCACGAGAAACGAAGCGTGGCGCTGCACACGCACGCCCTCAGGTCGTTTACACATAACGCTAGAGGACAATAAAAAGCTGGTCGGGTAAACCTTGAACTCCTGGATTCATGTTAGGCTCAAACATCTGGAACAAAACTGTTGCTGATCAGTTCCAAAACAACAGATAAACAAACACGTTTTGTGCTAAAACAAAGAAATTTATTTGCATTAAACACATTCTTCACCCTTTTTTATAAAGATATTAAATTTACTGTAATATTAAAACAAGAAAAAAGCAACAGATTCTCACAATTAGATGAACTAACTAATTTATTTCTGCTCTAATTGTTATTTACTACTAGAAACTACTACTACAAAATGTCATATAAATGCTAAATGAATGCACTTGGTAAGTAGCTCATCATTCCTGGTTTTTATTGATCTTGTATCTAAAGAGTTGAAACAGAGTCAGACTCGTTCCTGAGTTAAGTTTGGGAATAAGAAAAAAGACAGATAAATAGAAAGCTGATGTTGAAGTCTGACAGTTGACAAAGTGAAGTGTTGACAAACGGTTTCCAGCTCAGAGGTGTGAGTTTCCCTGAGGTCAGTTTGATCTGTAAACGCCGTCAGCTGTTTTCTTTCTTGAACTCGTTGAACTCAGATTATCCCGTTCGCAGCTTCGAGGGCCGGAAGCGAATGATCCTGAGCACCATCTCCTGGATGGGAGGCAAGAACCCGTTCCTGGGCATCGCCTACATCACCGTGGGCTCCGTCTGCTTCTTCCTGGGCGTCGTGCTGCTGATCATCCACCACAAATACGGCAACCGCAACAACAGCGCTGACATCTCCAACTGAGACGGCAGCTGCTCTCCAGCTCGCCTCTGCTGCTGGTAAACCTTCATGTAGTGACCAGAGGGGTGGTTCAATTTAAAAATGTGTTACCTACAGTAACTTCTCCAGCTGTCGGCCGAGGGTTTAAAGGTTTAAAATCTCTTGACCGTGGCTGATGAGTGAGAAGTAGCCAAATATTAGACGCCACAGTCAACGTCTAAAAACATTGTTTTTCTTTCGGGTAATCATTCCTCCATGAAGTGACGCCTTCAGAGCACAACTACACTTACAGAGGAGTTCAGCTGAAGCTCATGTGAACATGAACACATGAGCATCTGAATACTGCATTAATATTAGGGCTGAACATTAAGCAAAAACATCACATTGCATTTACTTTGATTGTGAGTCACAATTTGAGTAGGGATGGCAGGTTTTTTCATTTCATTTTCTCTGGAAGAAAATATAAAAATGATTTTTGTTGGGACTTGTACTAAACAAACAAACAATTGGATATTGCACTTGGCCGTTTTGTGATTTTGCTTATATTTCAATGAATTGTTCAGCCCTAATTAATGTAGAAAAAAAAATCCAAACTCATTTTGATTGTTTTTAAGAGTTCCTCTCAAATTTGACTGCTTCTTGGCCACAAGAAAAACTAAATAAATAAATTTATTTCATATTTTTCCACTAGAATCATGTTCTAGCATCACAGTGGGAGGTCACATTACCCGGTTGCTGTCAGCTAAATCTGATCAAAGCCCAAAAAGAATTCTCAAATCTTGGTAAAAAGCCCAGGAAATAAAAGTTTGTGAAACTTTCCAGGCCCCTGTAGGATCCTTGAGGTGCTGTCGGTGCGGTCCAGGTGAGCTGGAGAGTTGTTCCTGTAAGTCCTGAGTTGCATGCTTGATAACGGAGATGTAGATGTGATCACCGAGCTGCTCGAGCGGCTCGTCTCTGTGCCTCGTTTCGTCTGTGACGTCGTCCTGCTTTTAAACTCAAATCAAGCTTTCACTGAGTCGTAGCACTTTAAAAACGTGCTGAGCAACTTCCACGTCAGAGGGAGCACAAAACGTTTGGAAAATGTACAAATAACATGTTTGTTTTTTTTGTATTTAGTTTAGAGTTTTGAGAAATGTTTGCATCGTAAAGCCAGTATTTGCACGCCAGACCTCAGGGGTTTTGAGCCTAAAGTGGGTTTTAAGTTTGCTGCATTGATGGGAGGAGCTTTAAGGTGCAGGTGTGTAAATCTACTGCAAAAAAATGTACATTAACACAGTGTCGTGGCTTCATTCATCGTCGTTTACATGCAATAATAAAAGATAATCAATGCAGCATGATAGAACAGTAACTCAGTATAATGTGATTAAATGTTTGTCTGTCTGCATTTGCACTACAGAGTCGGTCTAACGCGCACAAGTAGGTCCACACCCACATTCTGCCATTTTGAGCTGATAATAAACTGAGATTCTACATTAATACACGTGTACAACAGATGCTGCATGTTAAACTGTGCTGAGTGAAAATGTGTTCTTTATCTTCTTTTAATATGTTTCGTCAAGATAAACTGTCACCTGCAATTATTTGAAGCACTTAATATTTGATATTTTCTTTTGATACTCCATCCGTGTCGTATTGTTGCTTTTAAATTAATAAATTTGTCATTTAAATGAAAACACACTTTGTTGCTCACTTTGCTTTATCAGCCTGGTTTCTATATTCCTTTACTTAATTGGCAAATATTTGAATAGTTTAGATTTATGTGTTAACTATGCATAAACAATATATACATAAATATATAAACATATTTTATTAGATGATAAAAACTGAAGATACAAGGTAAAAATATTGAAATGGATAGATCTTTGAATTACATGTTAAATATTAACAGTCATCGATAAAACTTAATGGTTTTTACGATTTGTTTGTTTTTTGTTTTTTTTTTAAAGATTGTAAATGATTTGTAATAATTTGTCTTTATTTTTCTAACCATTTAGAGAAATGAACAAAATATTTTTCCACTGAAAAACGTATATGGCATTAATACAAAATAAATGAATGGCTGTATCATTAGAGCCTTAACAACAAACAATTCATTCAACAATTCAAATTTAATTTGTTGGGGAAGTGAAGAGTTGCCCTATTAAAGTAACACCAGGGACAAAATTAGGCTTTTTCAAAATCTCAGATCTCATATCAAACAAATATGGATGATGTAGGATGAATGCTTGAGATGTTTGACTGTATTTCTGGGGGAACTGAGCCTTAAAAGAAACCCTGAGTCAGAGATGCGTTCGTGTTTAACACCGCAGGGGGCAGCAGAGCGCAGTCTGCCGTTAATACCCGCGACGAAGAAGAAGAAACTGAAACGGAAGTTGAGCTTTCCGGTGTCCTTGTGTGACAGAATTGTGGAGATGTACAGACACGTATTTGTAAGTTCTTTTCAACTTTTAACTTCCATCCTGCCTTGTAGCTTTGTCACTTAACTCGAGAGTTAGCTGTGTGTTTTCTGAACTATTGGCGGGTACCAAAAGCGCGGCAACATTTAGCCTGAAAGTGTTTTGTAGAGGTCAAAGTCATACTGTCAGGACGTCGGAGGAGCTAGCATTAGCTTACCCTCCATGCCAGTGTCACTCGTGTTTTGCCGGTTTCAGTCGGTTATTTCTTATATTTTAAAAGCGGTGTGCATGTAAATTTACTCAAATTGGGTTCAGTGTGTTGTCCATGTCCTCCTGTGTGTGGTAACTGTGCTGCTTATCGGCTGTTTCCAGGGTTTGCAGCAGGTTGCCCGGCGGAGTATCTCCAGCTCTGCCCGCCGGGAGATGAAGAACAGAGTCCCAGAGAAACAGAAGCTGTTTCAGGTAAAACCTCAATAAACTGATTAAATACATTAAAAACTAATTTTTACTATGACCTGGGAATTGAGGCACACATGTATACGAAGCACATGTGTTCTTTAAAAACTGTCTGACGACTCTTCTTGCTGAGCTACTAAATTAGTCCCCAGAGTGCTTAAAACCAGAGCTAAGCCCCATTTGTTCCCTCAGCACGTAGCACACTACTCTATGACTGTGCAGTAAATCAGTGGTATCATTTATACAGCTGCAAAATTAGTCATTTAGTGGGCAGCTGTTTGATAAAAGTAATTGTTTTTCAAGAAATACTAAAGGTGGTTGCAGTAGCTCCTGTTAACGTTGTTGTAACATTGTTTTCCTGGTGTTTTTTTTTAAATTTTTATATACATGCTTTTTACTGGGCCACCATATCAAAGGGAGGTCCCTATGTTGCTCAAATAAGCCAGTGATCAGCTGATCTCTTGCTCCAAACCCAATTTGCTTAGAGCAAAAACCAGATTCTCAGTGAGTTGAGGAGGAGACGCTTGGGGTGCAGGGTCAGAGCCAAACTGAGAGCAAGGAGGAGAAAGTGTAAACCCTTATCTCTGTAGCCTGAATGTTGAACTGTTGGCCGTGAGTCTGTGACCTTATTATCTGCCGAGGGAGTTCAGATGTCTCATTGACTTTGCTGTTCATATCCCACCATCAGCTGTTGAATTACAAACCTTACCCTTTCTGCCACACTAATTCACCCACCAGAGAGAACTGGATTTACTCTATGCTAACATAAAACATGAATCACACCTCCTCACATTGTCCAGCAGGAGTCTGTGAACACTAGAACTGAGGAGGTGGTCACAGGCAGCTAATGAGGCTCTGCAAGGATATTTTGAGGTCTCAGACTGAAATGTACTCCGTGAGCGCCATGGAGACGACATCAGCTGATATCAACTGCATAACAGAGTACATAAACTTCTGTGTGGACAGCACTGTCCACCACCAGGACGGCGCCATGTTTCCCCAACAACAAGCCCTGGATCACTGAACAGGAAGAAGATTCTCCTTCTCCAGCCCCACAGACCCCACAGCTACTGACCTTTCACCTCTTCCAGTGATTACCACTGTGCTTTATTTAGATGTAGTTGGTAGTTATTCGGTTAAATTGCATTGTTTCAGTGGCGCTTTACGACTGATAAAGAACTCTGTTTATCTATCAGATATTTGCAGGGAACATCTGATGCAGGACTAAACTTGTCCACATGTTTGTGATACAGTCTGTGGTTTGGCTTTTTAAGGTCGCGTACCAAATGGGGAATGATGAGCGTCAAAACACACACGACTGTTGTTTTTCTGTTTCTCGATTTGGGTTGATTCTCCCGAAAAGCAGCTGTGAATGATTTGAGCCACGTTATCCAGACCTACGTCACCGTGATTCAGTCACATGTTGTTCCACACACAGACCTTATGTCATTATTATTGTGTCCCGGCCTCTGCTGGTGTTTTCTTGGTTTCAGTGATGTCTCTCTCTGCTCACTGATCAAATCTTACTTCCGGGTTGAAATCATTTTCAAACTACATTTTTCCAACAGCTACTGACTCGTGCAACAGACTTAATGTATGTCCATTAAAAAAAAAAAAATAGAGTTCAATGGTACAGTGGGATGTAAATGTTGGTTTCAGTCACATTAGATCTGTGAGATCATAAAACGGTTTTACAGATGTGACCTGCTGCTGGATAAAGTGATGTAAAGTGCCACTATGATCAAAATAAGATCCACAGATAAATCCGTTTGCTTTATGTGTATGAAAGTGCACGGTAATATTCCCTCTGCCTCTCCACACTGTGTGGGATTGACCAAACCAATTACATCCCACATTTTTGAGGCTCAAACTTGAGAAACCGAACACTGCAGCCGCTGCTTGACCTCGGCAAGACTCGTGAGAAACGTTGCTGCTTATAACCCCCTAAAAATCAGAGTTGTCTTGAACGATCCTCAAAAAAATAATGAATAATAATAACAACACAAACCGAGAATCTCGAACGGCCAGAAGCCGACGCGCCTCATGACTTTTTCCCTCGGACGAGGCCAAGTAAAAGATTGAGAAAGAGAATCTGGTCAAAGTGAAAACATTTATAAATGAGAGATTGGAGTCGGTCACCGACAGTTTTTCCAGTTGCATCAAAGTGACTGACCGTGCCAAGCTGCCGTCTGCTGCTGTTCTCAGTTTCCTCATGTTTCTCTCTGCAGGAGGACAACGGGCTGCCGGTTCATTTAAAAGGAGGCCCAGCAGACGCTCTGCTCTACAGAGCGACGATGACACTGACTGTCTTCGGTGAGAGAGTCTTTCTTCTTTTTATCCGATTTAAACTTCTCATCTCTTCTTTCAGGATTGTTAAGTAATATTTTTTTTTAACATTTTAAAACAAAAGTAAAAAAAACGTAGGTGAGCTCTTCATCTGAAAACTGGACTCAGGTCAGAAGGAGTATTTGTATTGAAACAGGAACAGTTTTCATGCTGTTTACTCTCCTGATAAAAACACTGAATGCCATTTTATTTTCACTGGATCACTGCTGTGAGCTGTCGGAGGATGCAGGAAAAGTCTAGCTTCTATCTGCTCTTTAACTGACACCAGGATCAACATCATCTCTTGACAAAGATGACAGGCAAGCACCTGATGTGTCTAATGCAGAACTAATGTGCTAAGTGCCAGCACTGACTTTAATCAGCTAATCAGGTATTGGCTATAATGCGATAGATTCCACGTTAGATACAGCTTCTGTGTACAGCAGTTGTTTCTGTTACCGGTCGTGGTCGCACACTGAAGTAGTTTGTAGTGCCGCAGCGTCGCCGGCCCAGGGAGACGGGAGGTGTCATGGAGAGAGAAAATAACAACTCTGTGCATGTGATTTATTGATTCATGAGCTGGACTTTGCAAAACTAATCACCTTCATGCCGACAGTTTGTCTTGTGTGTCCCTTCACGCTCTCACCGTGCATTGCTTTGGTTTAGTACAGTTTTATTTAGATCTCGGACTTTGACACTTCAGGTTTTGGCTGTTTAAACACAACGTGTGGCCTGAAATGTCATCTACAGGATCACTGACGCTGTAAAACTTCAGTGATACTGTGGATGTCGTCCACTTCATTAAAACTTCATAAATATCTTCTTCAAACTCCTGGCAGACTGATGGCACCACGCTGAATGCTGAGGCAGTTTACTATAACGTACTACAATTCAAGAGCACAAATTATAAAGTTCTTGACGCCATTATCTTACATTAAAATAATCTGTACAAGTTCTGCAGTGTAGCATGAAGTTTTTAGATTTGGACTTCTAATCAGTTCATTATTTAATTCCTTTTTTCCGAGCAGAACTTGCAAAGGTTTTCACCCGCTGCTTTTCTGTTATTGTAAAGTAAATATCTTTTTGTTTTTGCAGTAGTTTGAAGATCGACCTCGGGCTCTGGGAAGCTGTGATGGGTCCAAATCATTTTCTCAAATTGGCAAATTAATTGATATTAAAAAATGAAAATGATGGAATAGAAAAATGGGAAAACTAATAATTATAATTGAGTTAGTGTTTGTCATTTGCTGTAAAACAGAAGCTGTTTTAATCAAACTGTCTCTAAATGTGACTGTGTGCCGTCATGTGTCAGTGACCAGCCTGGTGTTCTTTCAGGAACCGGATACGTCCTGTACGAGCTGTGGAACGCAGCGTACCCTAAGAAGAATTAACTCCACTGCTTCAGCCGTTTACCTGCGTTTTAAAAACCGGCCAGCTGTCCATCTGTGTCGGGCCGTGTGTGTTTCCGTCGTGGTGGGATTTTGTTTCATGTTCATGGGATCAATATTTATTTCTTGTACTCTCCCTGATGACTTGAGGATCAAATAAAAAATCTCATGACTCAAACCTGCGTGTCTGTCTGAGCCATTAATACGTTATATATAATTGTGTCTCAAATGCTGGTGAAATCCGGTCAAATACAATGTTCAGTGTCAAACTGTAAAATGTGTCTGTGGTCTGAGAACGAGGGAAGTTTTTAAAACAAGCCTCAAATCCTGCACGACACAAACCGACTGTGCTCAAATGTTTTAGAAACAAGTTCTGCTTCTGCTCAATAATCCAGAACTCCACTTTTCAATGGGACCGTTTCTTCAGCAGAAGGTGGTGCCACTGAAAAGTTGACTGCAAATACAAATGATAGAAAAACCTCAATATGAACAAACGCTGAACAGCAACATCAACCAAACTCCCTTAAATTTCTTTGTCATACAAGAAACTTAATAAAAACAACTGCACTAAACAGATTTTGAATCACAACAACCTGAAAGTGACTAATAATAATAATAAACTTTATATTGCACCTGTCAAACAAGAAATGCATCAAAGTGCTTCACAACAAAGAAACCACAAGCACCACATGAGAAGACTTAAAATGAACATTAAAACTTGAATGAATGTTGGACATTAATCTCCAGACAGGGCATCTGCAGGTCTGAAAGTATTGATTTCAGATCCTTCAAAAGAAAAACAACCAATCTGGTACTTCTCTTTATTCCTCTGTCCCAGATCTCTGGTGTTAGAAAAAATTCTACTGAGTTTGTTGATCCATCCATTCCTGCTGCTCATCATGATTTATATTGTGTTCAGTGATTCATTTATAATATTGTAAATAATTATTGTTACACGGTTGGGACGCAGTGACAGAAAATGTGGTTATAGATGTGCACGTGGTAACTGATGGCAGGTCATACCATCTCTTGCTTGTCGTCCATGAAACGGGTTTTAAATTACATTTAGTCGTTTTAGGGAGTTGAACTTGGTGAAACTGCAGAAAGCCCGTTGACAGAGTTCCTCACTGTTTAACATTAACAAACATTTCATGTAGAAAAGTATAAAACTGCTCGTTAATTATTAAAACTGAACGTTTCCCTGTGTGAGTGTTCAGGTGTCCGTCACTAGAGGGCGACATTTACAAAGAAATCACTGAGACTCTTCCACCGTCTCAGCGATTTCAACAAAATCAGTGTTGGAGCATTAATCCTTTAAAACAACAGTGTGTCTGAAACTAAATAATTACATCCTGTCGTTAACTCTGCTGCTGCTGCTGCTGCTGCTGCTGCTGCTGCTGCTGCAGAGACTCTCAGAAATCACAACAAAAAAACCTTAAAGAATCTGAATTTATCATTTGGCAGATTCCTCATGTTCATCTCTGCTGTGAGTGTTGGGTGGGTTCTTCTCTGCTGTCTGTTTTAATTTAAGCAGAGTGCAAGAGGAGACGGCCTCGGGCCTGCTCTGCTATCAGTCCCCACCCACCACACATCATTTAACACTTAAAGTCACCAGCTGAGCTGCAGCTTCTCCCTCACTGATCCGCACTGAGGAATCTGCTGTGTAAGATAACACACTGCTGCTGCTGCTGCTGCTGCTGCTGCTGCTGCTGCTGCTGATGATGATGATGATGATGATGATGATGATGATGGTGTGAGAATCTGAAACACTGTGTGTTGGTTCATTTGACAAATTTGGAGACACTAACTCACAAACTGATTCTAGTAAATATTGGAGGCAACACACAAACTCTGACAGAGCCAGTGCAAATTAGTGATGATGATTTATTTTGGGGGCGTTTTAAATGAGCTTTGACAAACTTTAGCTCATGACATCACCATAAAGACAACTAAACAATTTTGGGGGTTGCTTTGACACAACTGAGGGCGTTGACACAAATTGTGTGTTTGTGAAATGATGGTGTAACCTCACAGTGTACCAACTCTGGGGTTATGAGATTTTGGGGGCATCACACTGAACTTTGAGATTTGCTGTTGTAATACTTGGCAGATTGAAGACTGAAAAAAACCTTTTAGAATAAGGAAAATAAATGCTCTTTGAGTTCAGAGACACGGTGACCAAATACATTTTGCGGATTCTTGACCAAATTGTAGGATTTAGGAATGCTTGATAAAATGTCACGTATCCTCACTATAGTCATGTTCAGTTTCTGTAGTAATTAACTGTATAACTAACAGCTCAGTCACTTTGATGAAATCCTGCTGAGGACCCTGGGCTCCGTCCCTGACACTGGAGCGATGCGTTAAAAAGGAAAAGACTGAGTTGGGGTTTACTTTACAGGACTGCGTAATATTTTCCCATTGATTCACGAAATGAAAAAGGGGGTAAAAACCTCTGACAGTTTCCCTCCTCTGATCCCCCTCTTCCCGAAAAGCAGATCTGCACAGCTCTCTCTCTCTTTGCGGCCGAGACGCACAGAAGCCCTCCATCACCGGAAAGGAATGCAGAAAACTATGTAAAAGTTTCCGAGTGTGTGTGTTCGTGCGTGTGTGTGTGTCTTCTCTCTCTCTCTCTCTCTCTCTCTCTCTCTCTGTGTGTGTGTGTGTGTGTCCCAGCACTTTCAGAGAGGTTACACATCATTTTTTGGCCCGACTGGATGTCGTAAGAGCTCGCGGCGGGGCAGGCAGAGCTGGGAGCAGCCCCCCTGTTAAGTAGCAGATTGTGTGGAGAGTCTTCCCACTTGGAAAGAGGCTCGCGACGCGTCTGGGAACCAAAAACCCGCTGAGCGCTCTGACTTCAACACCGGACCACCTCACTCTCCCTCTCCTCAGGCTGGGGTCTACAACAGAGATTTAACCTTTTTTATTTTATTTTTTTTTTAAAAACCAAAGCAAAGAATTCCTACAGTCTCCTCTCTAGGTCAGTGATGCATGGTTTTTGAGTTTTGCAGTTTCAGGTGAATTATTTGAGCTCCAGGCGATATCATGATAGCTGATTTAATTCATTAGAAGACAAGGTTTTCTAGACTTAACTATCTCTAATATCAAGCACATTACAAGCACATTTTATTCGGAATATTTCCAGAACCGCGTGGACTTTTTCTACTATTTCTTGCTTTGCGGTGCGTAATTACGCACGGCGCCAGGAGTCGATGCTCGGTTATTCTGATCTGTGGAAAGACGCTGTCTCTGCTAGTCTGGGTGACTCTCATCAGCCGAAGCAGTAGTTAGTGGATTGGACCCTTTGCAGAGTAAATGCACTTGATAAGCTCTCATTAGAGTTCTGAAGTTTACTCTGGTTTATTGATTGTTAAAAGCTGTTCAGTTTTTGAGCTTTGGACTTTATCCATTCACACATATAGAGCTTTTCATGTATTATTTTTCCCGGCTGCCTTCACAGCAGTTTACATGTGGCCTTTAAGCAGATAACTAACAATAGATTTGCATGTAGCGGGTGAAGGAGCCGTGAGCTTCACAGTCTCGGGGCTTGTGGCGGGCTGATGGTGAAGGTCTAACCGCCTCCTTCGTTCCTGTCGCAGCTTCATTCATGTGCTGCTGAGCTGAGGAGCTGAAGATGAAGTGCAGGCTGTCTCTGGCGGCGGCTGCCCTCCTGGCACTGCTGCTGTCCTCCGCTCAGGCCCAGAAACCAGGTAAAGCCTCCTCCTCCTCCTCCTCCTCCTCTCACTATGATCCAACTCATCTCACTTCAACTCCTCTCACCTCTGTCTTTTCTCTGCCTGCAATGTGTAGCTGCATATTTAGTCTGAATAAAAAAAAATCACATAGTGAAAGAAAATGTGTGTGTTGGTGAATTGATTTGTTTGACCTGATTTGTCTTTTTCAGCCTCGGTTTAATCTTTGATTGATTATCTGTGTTTTCACTCCAATAATTCCAGTTTCCATCAGGAATTCGCCAGATTTCCTCTTGAGGAGAAAAACTGTCTCGGCTGCAGATATCTGGTTTGAATTTATGAATAGGAGCTTTTTGTCCAGACCAGTAGCATTCTTTTAAGTGGTTTAAGACATGAATGCAACTTGCTCACAGCAGTGATGTAGCTGAGACATAAAAGTACAATGAAACATGGCGTCCAGTTAGCGAGGAAGTCGCCTGTATGAAGAAAAACCAGCAATATTGGTAGAAAAGGTGAATTTTTTCCATCTTTTTTCCGACTTCAGGCCGCCTGGATTTACTCCATTAGAATTTACAGACAGTGAAGGTTCTTAAAAATGATCATTTACAGTAAAAATGTAATAAAAGCATGTGTTTTAGCCCCAGTGTGATCCCATGTCAGCCTGTAGAAGTAGTAATAAATGTTCCTCTGTAGGTCAAGTAGGGCATCTTTTCATCCCAGACATGTAGTTTGATCTCTTTTACACCAGGAGGGGCCCTTGCTCAAATTCTCCTATCTGTTCCTGTAGCATACATTTCTCCAGTTTCAAAAAAAAAAAAAGAAGAAAAAACGAAAAAGAAAAAAAAACCCAGACGGCACGTGGCCAAGTTTCCTCCCTACGTCTTTTCTCCTGATGGAACGGAAAGACAAAATATGAGTTTCACATTATTTTCCAGAGGTTTGAGAGGTTAGGGCAGGAGAGAGTCTGCGCCTCTGGATTTTCTCTCAGCTTAAAGTAAAAGAAAAAAAAAAAGAAAAGTGCAGTAAAAACTCATTGGATCACAGGAGGAGAAGCCTCCACTCCTCTACTTCCAGGAGAGTTTCTGACCTCCTGTGACCCCCGCTTTAATGTCCCGCCAGGGGCCCCCGCTGCCTTTCCAGGGGTCACAGCATCGTAACGGCGTCGTATATATTCTACCGTGTGGAATGGTTTGACGTGTTGGGGCCCGAGTTAAAGGCTGAAGCACGTTGAAGATAAAAAAGCTGGGATGAGGAAGCCCTCTGCTCTAAACTGTCACATCTGAGGTGAAAAATTACAAATTAAAAGCGCTTTAGAGCAGAGAGGAAAACCTCAACGAAAAGCTCCAAAGCCTGGATGTGAGTGAGGATGGTGTGTGAGTGAGTGTGTGTGTTTGTGTGTGTGTGTGTGTGTGTGTGTGTGTGTTCCTCTGGATGAGAGTTTTTGGGTAGTTTTGGTTATAATAGACCCGTTTGGAAACAGAAGCAGGAGCCCGCGGCCCTTGAATTGATTCACCAGGTTGGTGGTTCCTCAGTTTTTGACGTCCTGTCACACCTCCCAGTCAAGCCTTGACCCCGAGTCTTGGCTTCACGACAATATTTTACTGTGATATTCTTCACTGGCACACTAACAGATGAACTGGTTGGTGGTCTAGAAAAAAAAAAGTCATCTTTAAACTCTAGCTAGATTATCTGTGGTATGATGTGTTTGTTTTTTTGTTTCTCTTAGTAATTTGACCCTAATTTGTGTGTTTCTGTAGAACTTCACGAGAATCTGTGCAGCTGCAAAATTTAATAAAATGAGCTCAAACTCCGGAGCTCAGATTACCCGCTGCAGACGTGATGATAACGTTCCTCCAGCATGAAAAGATTAAGAATTAGACGCACGGTTTCCACCTGTTTGTGACATGAAGAGCTTAGATTTCAGTTTAGGAAACAAGCAGTATTTGGTTTAAGATCTGCCATTATAAACCTGTGAAGGAGTCTATTAATGAAGCCCATTCACCCCATAAATCAATCATCATAATGTGTGGGTGACAGGTTAATAATACACTAACGTCTTTTAATAGAAAGTGTCAGAATCAGTGATTCAGCCCGTGTTATTGCTTGGTATTACTCACCCCTACTTTCGAGTAAAAACATTGTCATCATGAGTTGTGAACTGAATCTGCATTAGCTGTTTTAACTTGTTTAATTACAGGACTTTGACTTATTATTATTATATTATATTTAAAGCTCTTAACAAGATTAGCATGTCTAATTTTAGTGAGTCTAGCCAGTAAAGCAGATTTAAATAATGGTGCATCATAGCAAGCTAGATTTTCAGGTAGGCTGCGTTATATTTGGAGTTTTCCACCCCAACCTGAAGAATATCATTTTAAAATATTTTTTTTTAGGAACAATCTCTGGTCCCTTGTGTACATGGAAACTTTTTGTCCGTTGCTCCAAGTTGTTAAAAACAACTTTTCATGTACACGTGCATGATCCTCCATGTCAGTGATGAAGATTCGAAACTTTAATCTGTGCGCACTTTTACCCTGTTTGTTGGTTAACCAACACCAGAGCCAGTGGTTCTTAAATTATAGTCCAGATCCTGAAAGGATTCCCAGACTTTTCACTGGATGTTTGACAAAAGTAACGGAAGATTTAAGTGATTAAATCTAAAAGTCCTATCAGGAGCTCAGATAATTTAAAAACCCCTGGTGCAAATTTTTGGGTAGTGTAAGCAGGAAAAAGACGTACACATGTCTTAACCGACATTGTGTATTCTTTTATGAGGTTTGCAATGGAGACGATGACAGCGATCAATCAGCTCTTTATCCATTGTATAATCAATACCGGAGAGTTTTATCACATCTGTGTGTTTTTTTTGTTGTTTGTCAATTCAACATCATGAGTTGGATTGAGGTCATGGACAGTCTACTGGATGTCAGCCGGTCCATGTTGTAGTTTGTTGCCAGGTTGGGAAACTTTTATTTATTTATTTATTTTTTTTAAAGTGGCTGGTGATTTTCCAAAATTTCATTCTCCCCCGATTGTCCAGATGTTCAATTTTGAAATTTCCATGTTGAAATTCGGTCTTAAATTCACTTATCCAATTTCAGCAATTTGATTTTTTGACTTGACTTGAAAAAATGAATTTCATTTTTATAAAATACTTTTTTATAAAAGACACCTGAGTTCCCTGTCTGACCTGGAGTATAGACAGAAGGTATTCACTAGTGATTACAACTAAATACCAATCACAATTAGGTATTAGTTGCTCATTGATTTCAAATCGGCCTGTTTTAACCTTCCACAGCCCTGGTCACAGCCAAAATTCATGTTTCGATCTTCCCGCCTTGTTTGTTTTATTTCTTAAATGTTCTAAACTTAGGGAGTGTGTTGTTGTTTTGTTGTGTTTGTTGTCTCACTGTGTTGTTGCTTGAGTTGTTGACTGTGGCCACTGGCCAAACAAGCTCAAACAAAAGTCATTTTTTTTTCCTCCAAAATGGCTTCCCTCACATCTGTAGTTTGGGATTGTCTCGTGTTGTTTGCTCCAACAGTGAACTTGTCTTACTTCACCCTGGAAGTGTTGACTGTTGGGAAAATCCTGTCATATTCAACATTACAATACATTCACGTGCTAAAGCTGCGGGATTAACTGTGTTGATGCTTTCTCTTCACAGTCAACCCTCCATCAGATTTGAGGTTTAAGATTTTAAATGAGAACACAGTGCAAATGATCTGGAGCAGACCACAGTCAAGGATACAGGGCTACAGAATACAAGTGACCTCAGACACAGGTGGGTGCTCATTAAACCTGCGAGTTCTGTCCTGCCGAGCCCATAACATTACAGGTGTTGTAAACTCTCTAACACATCGCTGTGCCTGGCAAGACAAGACACTCCCCGCAATTATCTGAAGATTTGTGCAGACACACGTTTGGCCCTGGCAGCTCTAATGATAAAAACTGACGGGGAAGAAAGAAAAAAACATTATGTATGGATAACAGTAATTGGCAGCCGGCTGTGCTGCCATTCAACAGCCAATGGAACATTAATTTAACAGCTGAGATGGTTTTGGAAAAGATGTCACATCAGCTGCCTCCACATTTCACTCAAAATAACTTAAACATCCAGGGTTTGCACTTAATTCCATTGAAGAGAAATCTAAATGCTACAGCACAATATTTTAGACAATAGTGTGCTGCCAACTTAACTAAGTCTTCATCTATGCACCACAGAGTTGTAGAGCTTAGGTGCTAATAAATATTCACACAGTAACTGCTTTATGTAACTGCTACATAACGGAACTAATTACTAACTAGCTACCTGACAGAACTAATATTAGCTTACAGTTACATTTAATAATATAAATAATAATGACGGGTAAGCACTCTTAACAAAATGAACTGGCTCATTGACAGAATTTAAGTTAGCTTTCATATTTACATTCAGTAACATTTATGTTGTTAAGTAACAGAACTAACATTAGCTTGCATAGTTGCATTCATTAACTGCCAGGTGTAACGGTTGTGTACAGTTAGTTATCTGAACCAGTTAAGTGGCAGAACTTACGTTAGATTGCATAATAATGATAATTCATATTAGCTTCTATACGTTCAGTAACTGTGAGGCGTAACTGTTACGTACAGGTAATTCACCAAACTAGCTAACTTGCAGAACTGACGTTAGCTTGCATGTTCACATTCAGTAACTGTGAGGTGTAATAGTTACGTACAGTTAGTTCACCGAACTGGCTAACTAAAATAACTAACAGTAGCTTGCACTCATTAACTGCCGGGTGTAACGGTTGCGTACAGTTAGTTATCCGAGCTAGTTAAGCGACAGAACTAACGTTTACTTGTATGTTTTCAGTCAGTAACCGCTAGGTGTAACAATTACGTAGCTGTACTAATTGCTAGCTAGCTCACCGACAGAACTTAAGTTAGCTTGCATGTTTATATTCATTAACTACCAGGTGTAACGGTTGCGTACAGTTAGTTATCTGAACTAGTTAAGCAACAGAACAAACGTTTGCTTGCATATTGTCAGTCAGTAACTGCTAGGTAAAGTTAGCATGCATATTTACATTCGTTAACTGTGAGGTGTAACTTACGTACAGTTAGCTCACGGTACTAGCTAGCTAAAAGAACTAACATTAGCATGCATATTTTCATTCATTAACTGCCAGGTGTAACAGCTGCGTACAGTTAGTTATCTAAACTAGTTAAGTGACAGAACTAACGTTTGCTTGCATATTTTCATTCAGTAACTGCTAGGTGTAACTGTTATGTATTATTAGTTAACTGAATTAACATTGATTAATATTAGCTTACAAATGTAAATGTAGTAGCTGCTAGTTGTAAACTAGCTTGTAAACAAACTAGCTAACTGAGATAACTAAGGTGCCTTGCATATTTACATGTTTCTAACTGCTACTAGTAACTGCTACTTACAGTGAGTCAACTGGACTTGCCAAACAACAGAATTAAAATTAACTTACACATTTTAAGTCAACAACTGCAATCAATTGTTACATACTGTTAGATAACAACTAGTTAATTGACCTAACTAACCTTAGCTTGCATATTTACATTCATTAATGGCAAAGTGTAACAGTTAGGTACTCTTAGCTAAACCAACTAACTAACTGACAGAACAAATTTGTTTTCCAAATTTTAATTTTGAAACTGCCAGGTGTAATTGCTGTACAGTTTAGGCTAACTGAACTAGCCAGCTGACAAAACTAACATTAGCTTGCTAGTAATTGACCTTTTTAGACTGAAGAGTAAAATAAGTCTGAACTTTGGACTTTAGCTGCTTCCATCTACTTCCAGTCTTTATGCTAAACTTTATGCTAAGCTAACCACATCCTGATTCCATCTTAATACCTAAAGCACAAACAGATTTATATTGATTTTCCTGTCTAATTCCTGAAAAGAAAAGTATTCCTTTAACGTTTAAGCACTTATTTAAAAACACAATGAAAACTTTTGGTAGACAAGAATCTGCCAACAAAACTACCTCAATCCCTTTATTTAACCGTTTATTTGTCACTCTAGGGTTTTTTTTAAAAGACAAGTCTTTGCCTATAAACCACAACGTAATTCTCTGTCTGTCAATTAAATTAATTAAAGTTACTTTAAAATGAGAAAGAAAGTATTTTTAACTGTCACATTGAGTACAAGTGAAGGCACAAGGTGTTATTTAATGGGCTTTGTAAACATTAAATGGGTCTTTTCACATAAATAATCCTGTAAACTCACACAACAGGCATCGGAAATCTAATAAAGATTTCATGACTATTTGAAGCTGAAGCATTTTAATTATAGTCTTAATGGAAAATTTAAGAGTATTTAAGAGTTCGAATAATGTGTTTTGATTCATACTAATGCGGAAAGTTTTCATTAAATTGAATCACATTGTTGTGTGTTTACACGGCTCTTCCAGTCCTCAGGTCAATAGTAAGAATCAGGTTCGTTTTGAAGCCCTGTTTTGACTCTTGGAGAAATGAAGTAATGCAATAGTTTCCTAATGGCTTCCCTCTGACTTTGTGCATTCTTGTAGATGAACCAACAAAAGAATTTACTCTTCCTGCATCTGCAACTAAGACCTCCATCTCAGACCTGACTCCGAATGTGGATTATTCTGTAACGATATCTGCATACGCCGGATCAGAGGAGAGTCTACCCATCACCGGCCAGATCACACGTGAGTCACTATCTCTCTCTCTCGGTGTGTGTGTGTGTGTGTGTATGTAGATTAGCACCAGACGTCTAACCAAATCTGGTAAAGTTTGTCTGCAACTGGTGAGTTTTGGCAGGAAGTCACCATGATGATGATCTACTTTAATCTAAAAACCAAACTCATTGCTAAGGGCCCTTTACACTGAGTGGACAAAATAAGAGAAACATCTGTCAACATAGTATAGTCTAAATAAAACAACATCTCCAAGAACAGTCTCAACGAAGAAATCTGTTTTCTGTATTTTGCTCACCCTCTGCACTTTTTCATTTTTATGATTTTGTTTTTACAAGTTCAGCTCAGGATGAGAACCTTTCAAATAAATGTAGTTTATTGAGAAAGCGATCACCACAGAGTTCATAGTTAATATTCACCAGGAGATAAAAATTATGTGACATTTTGTGAGACTAAAGATTATGATCTAAAAATTGGGATCGTAATTTAATTGGAGACAACAGTCAACAAAACAGTTTTACCACAAACTCTGAATATCGGTGAAGCCAGTTTTTCAGCAGTGCAAAAATGTGAAAGCTGTAGACTGAAGAGGACAGTAACTCTGCATCAGGGAACCTACTAATTCCTGTTGTGAAGTGTTTCCTGCAGTCTGAAACTGTGTGGGGACACAAACCCCATTGTTTTAGATTTCACCGGTAAAATTAAATCAAATTTTAAGAAAATAATCATCAGACTTCTTTTATATTTACCAAAAGGGACTATTGGGATTTTAAGACAACATGGATGAGAAGTCTTTAAAATGCTGGGAAAAAAATTGAATCCATGGTAACTGGGTAAAGTCCATCTGCTGATGAAGATTATGTAAAAGCTCCAGAGAAATTTCTAAATGCTCCTAGTGGTGAGACTGTTTTCTCAGCTGCTGTTTCCAAGGTGTACCTCAGTATTTGAAGCAGCTGTGGACTTTTTGAATGACTTTTTTTATAGAGACAAAATGAGATAGACACTTAGACAGTAAGTTGGGAAATTTATATTCCACGATGCGGAAAATAACTCTTTGGCTTCATCACTGACGGCATAAATCAAAAGCAAAAATGAGACAAATGAAAACACATGAGCAACAAGACATCAACAATAGAATTTTAAAAAGCGTTTTTTTTCAAAATATAAATCTTTTATAAAACATAGAAGTGGTTGGGATCTCTGCTCCCAAACCAGCAGGTCAGGACCTGCCAGGAGGTTTCAAGATAAAAGATGATGAGTCACAAGATAATTAAAGCTATGAGACGGTAAAACTGTTGCACACAGTTATGTTTATTTTTCTTGCTTTTTTAAAATTTTTGATCTTTTTTTCTGAGAAATATTGGATGTAGAAGCAATACATACAGTCCTCCAACTGCAGATACAGTAAGGGAAGATAAGACAAGTGCAGACAGTTTTAGCAGCTTAAAAGTCACACAAGTCCTGTAAAAAGTTAAAGTCTCATTTGACATTACATATGCATCACTGGATGAGTAGTGACCCAGATTTCCAGCAGCAACTGAGGTCTTCACTAATGTCATGGCAGTAGTTTGACGGGGACGCCTGCTTGGCACCGCCACATACTCTGATGACACTCTGATGACATTGTTTCTGACAGATTCCCTGGAAATCTGTCAGAAACAATGACATCAACCTGTTAGTTTCGCCCTTTGGGTTTTGTGTTGTTGGTTGTATCTATGAAGAGGAAATGCTGCTCAAGGAACATTCAGATGAGAGAATAAATCTCATGCATGGAAACAGAAAGAGTTTTATTCCAATCTGAGAAGTCTAAATAATTACGTTAAATGAGGCTTAAGGGTTTTTTTGAGGACACTTTCAAACAGAACACATTATCTGAATTGTATCTAACTTTTTTAATTATATGATTGTTTTCTTGTTTTTCAGTTGAGTCAGGTGGCAGACCATCCAAGAAGCCAGACCCTACAGATTCAGTCAGTAAGTCCTTTTGTTGGTTTATTTTAAATCTTAATTTGACGGGGTGTCTTACTTCCTTCCCGTTCAAGTCGCTGCCGTACCTCCTCAACTTTCCCACTTTTTGTTCTCGAGTTTTCTCCTTGGCTGCTGGGCGGCGTCCATCGGCCTGAGCTCAGCAGCGAAGGGAGGCTCCAACCACACAACACCCCATTGTATAGGAATAATCAAAATTAGGCCCCCATAAATCTCAGAAGTATTTGGTCATCGGTTTGGTCCCCTGCCGGCCAATTATGCCAATGTGAAGGAAGCTGCACATGCTCAGTGGGAGGGGGGTCGTGGGCGTGGCGGGAGGCTGCTGTTGTAGCTCGGGGGGGAGCGAGCTGAGAGGAGCCCAGCCCTGAAGTGCTGAGAGAAGTGGAAACCATTACAGATGCTGATTTACAAGAGCGCTGCTGCTGCCGCCCTGGCCCCATTCTGCAGATGATGACGAGCTTGTGCTGATTTTTCCTTCTTTTCATGAGAGGAAAAGTCACGAGGAAACTCCCAGAAAGCAGAGCAGAGATTCTTCTGCTTCTACCTATAACTGAGCAGTTTCAATCAATATCCAGTGCGACCGAACAGGATAATGATCTTTAAACACACTGAGTTGATTTGAGTGATACCGAGGTTTGATCAAATAAAACATAATCAACACTGAGCATGTGCAGTACATTTCTAAGAATGTTGTAACCTCCATTCTGCAAACTCAAAATATATATTTTTTATTTTTTATTTTTTTATTGTTAATTTCCTGCAATATCTGTTTTGTTTCTTCTTCTCTCTCTCTTTATTGTCTTCTCCATCACTTGCTTTCCCTCCTAAACTTTTTCCCAGAATGCTCTGTGAGCGCTGTCGCCGATGTGGTGTTTTTGGTGGATGGCTCCTGGAGCGTGGGCAGGCCGAACTTCAAATATATCCGCAACTTCATCTCGGCGGTGGCCGGAGCCTTTCAGATCGGAGCGGACAAAACCCGCGTGGGGGTGTTTCAGTACAGCGACACCCCCAGACCAGAGTTCAACCTGAACGAACACCTGACACGACCGGCGCTGCTGCGGGCCATCAGCACACTGCCATACAAAGGAGGAAACACCATGACAGGTACGCTGTTTTTGTTTTTAAATTTTGTTATTAAATAAATTGTTATTTTTCTCATTATTCTGTATCGAAGATCTAAGAATATTTCCTTTATTCTCCCTTTTCCTCCACATTTTCATATTCACATTACACTGATACGTTTTCACAAACCTCTTTAGAAGTGAAGAAACCCATCAACAGTTCGGTCAGGTCGTGTTACTGCGTAGTGAATGTAATTAAGAGGTGATAAACCTACTCTGTGTGTGCAGACACCTTCTGGCTGTGCATTGTCAGAAACTTAATCCCAGCTGAGTAAAACCTGTCTGTCTCGTCGCTCCAGGCGATGCCCTCAACTACATCCTGAAAAACGCTTTCACCGAGGCGGCCGGCGCCAGGATGGGTTTTCCCAAAGTGCTGGTGATCGTCACAGATGGCACATCTGAGGATCCAGTGGAGAGTTACGCCAAGCAGCTCAGGAGCACAGGGGTGGAGATCTTTGTCCTCGGTATGCAGCCAGAACAAGTTTATTACATTCCACATCTTACATTTTCCATCCGTATTTAATGCTTTTAACTGTTGTTCACAACCAAAGCAACCTGTGATGACATAATAATGGAACAAGGTTAAATTCCTACATCATTAACATTACAAGCGAGTGATAGCAAGTTTTATGTATGTTTATGCTCTGGCTTCACTGTCAGATTTTCCATAGACTGAGGATGGAGAAACAGAAGTGGGCTGTTGCTATGGTGTTAAAGTGGGCTGGTGGTTAAAGAATAATAACAGCTCATCTTTTACAGTCAGTGAAATCAGGTCACTGATAGAAAAGTACTTTGCGAGACATAAAATATCCCCCCAGGTTCTGCAGGAGGAGCTGGTATCATGCACGAGTAGCACTGTAAATGTCTACTGCTCCTCAAAAAATAAACATAGCTTTGATCATTTTTCTGGAGCTTTTCCAGGCTTTAAGAGGATTTTAATAGGATGAGGGTGGAAGGGTTTTCTCAAACCACACAACAGCTTGACTTCCTCTCAGCTAAAATCAATTTTTACACAAGTTGTGAAAAGTATCAACACTCAGAGGAAGAAGTGTTCAGATCCTTTGTTTAAGAAAAAGTAGCAATATCACAAAGCAAATACACTCAATTATATCCAAAATATTACTTAGGTACAAGAGTATCATCTGCCAAAACTTACTTTAAATGTAACAAACTATAACAAATGCAGAAGAACTCATTATGGTTATATAATATACTGTAGTTAAACTGGAAACAAGTTTTAGCACTAAATCCGAAGAAATAAAGCTGAAGGAAGGAAACAAGGAAAGAAGGAAGTAAAGAGGGTAAGAAAAAAGAGAGAGAACAATATAAGCAATACTTTTTTGATCTTATGTCATCCACAAATCCCATGGAAAAATTTGAATATGCAAAATGACCAGTGTCTCTATCTGTCAGATAAATGTAGTCGTGTAAAAAGTGCAATATTTCCATCTGAAATGTTGTAGCAGAAAAGCAAAAAAGTCTCAAAAAATGAGTAAAGTACCAACTGAGCGACCACCTCTGTGGATCAGGGAGTTCAGAGTAATACTTGCTTTGAAAAAAAAGGGGTTACAGTCTTCTTCTGTCAAAATGTTACAGAAGGAATACAGGATCGTAAAACCAGTCTTGAAATGGAATCCAGCCAGTTTCATATTTACTGCCCGTGGTGTCGCACTTTCCAGCCAGAGTAGAATAAAGAGAATAAAAAGTTTTTGTTTTTTTGTTTTTGTTTTTACTCGTTGATTGATGATGAATCCAGCTGGAGAACTTTTAATGCGCTAACGTGGAAAAACCAATGTTTCACTTTGCGTCTTTATTGACCTGGAGCAGCTACACCTGTTACCTCTGAGACGGTAATCCTCACAGGTGTCGCCTCCGAGCTGAAAACATCCACACATTTGGCAGGCACTGACAGCGTTTTCCACCTTTTCATAAAGTGTCATTTCCTCTGAATTTACCACAACTTTGATGTTTTTTATTTTTCTTGGTCTGTCTTTTTAAGGTGTCAAAGAGGCAGACGAACCTGAGATGAAGCTGATAGCCACCGCTCCTTACGGAAATCACATCTTTAATGTCGCCAACTTCGACTTGATCAAGAATGTGCAGAGAGAGTTCATTACTCAGGTGTGCGCTGGTGTTGAAGATCAACTCAGCTCACTCGTCAGCGGAGAGGAAGGTGAGACGTTTCACCATCCTTCGCCATCGTCACTTTGCACATGATGTTAAAGCAAAGTATATATAAAAAGACTTAGATGAGAATATCGATGACAACAGGGGGAAACAGTTAGCCTGACTCTGTCCAGAGATAACAGGCCTCCTCCTACCAACGCCTCCAAAGCTCACTAACCAAAGCTCACTGATTCACAAGTTATACCTCGTTTGTTTAATCTGTAAACATTTGGTCAGAGCCCGGCGCCGCTTCCCCCCCGAGTCTCATTGTTAGGCTAAGCTAACAGTCTGCTGCTTCCAGTTTCATATTGTGTGGTGTCAATCTTCACATCTTAAACTGATATCTCTGTCCTCATGCACCCAACTGTTGTTTGTTTGTGCTGTTGCAAGATGACGCTGCTCACCTTAATTACAATACAGTACAGCTCAGGAAATCTTGTACAGTATGTTATATTGCAAAAAGTAAGTTCTCAGAAATGTTTTTTCTTTTCATTTATGTCTGATTCTGAATCTGATTTTTTGCAGTCATTGAGCCAGCCTCTAACCTCCAAGTCCTGGAGGTGTCCTCGAAGTCCTTACGCGTCGTCTGGGACCCCTCCATCGGGGACATCTCCGGGTATAAGGTGCAGATGAATCCCATGATGGCTGGCAGCAAGCGGCAGGAGCTGTACGTGGGCTCGTCTCAGACCTCTGTGGTGGTCAGAGACCTTTCTCCAGACACCCAGTACCAGATCAGTCTGTTCGCTCTGAAGGGCCTGGCACCCAGTGAGCCCGTCATGGTCATGGAGAAGACGCAGCCGGTTAAAGTGTCACTGGGTGAGTTTAAAGTAGCAGGTCAAGTCTCGACATGGAGAGTGTGAAATTCATAGAGCTCACTTCAAAAATCTCAAAGAAAGGTGCAATAACCACAGGGAAACACACAGTTTCTACAAAGAGACAAGAATGACCACATAGAGATGGAAAAGGAACACAAGGAGAGACTAAAAATTAACATAAGGAGACACAAACTTGAAGTCTGAGGGTGCTGTATAGAAGAGGTTGGGCGACCTTAACCTGTTACCTTCTCATAATCCATCCATGAGACCATACGCAGGATATTATAACCCTTACAGGACAAACTCTGTAATCATACATAACATCAACGCTTGTAAGATGTAAACATGGAAATCTTTCCCAGTCTTTAGTTTGTCAGTAAACAAGTCTGAGAAGATACGTGATCAGAGTTTGAGATATTTTAATGTGCTTTCTTTGAAGCGTAAAGAACTTGACAGTCAATCATAACTTTTCCTTTCTTCATCTAGAATGTTCTCTTGGCGTGGATGTTCAAGCCGACGTTGTCCTGCTGGTTGACGGCTCCTACAGCATCGGTCTGGCCAACTTTGCTAAAGTGAGAGCTTTCCTGGAGGTGCTGGTGAACACCTTCGACATCGGGCGAGATAAGGTTCAGATCAGCTTGGTCCAGTACAGCAGGGACCCCCACACCGAGTTCTACCTGAACTCTCACCATGACCTGGCCGCTGTGGTCAAGGCTGTGAGGACTTTCCCCTACAGAGGTGGCTCCACCAACACCGGCAGGGCCATGACCTACGTGAGGGAGAAGATCTTCCAGAACAGCAGGGGAGCACGAGCCAACGTTCCCCGCGTTACCATCCTCATCACTGACGGGAAGTCGTCCGACGCTTTCCAGGAACCGGCCACCAAGCTGAGGAACGCTGATGTGGAGATCTTCGCGGTGGGTGTTAAGGATGCCGTACGATCTGAGCTGGAGGCCATTGCCAATACGCCTGCAGAGACCCACGTGTACACTGTGGAGGACTTCGACGCCTTCCAGAGAATTTCCAAAGAACTCACTCAGTCTATCTGCCTGAGAATCGAGCAAGAGCTGCGCAACATCTTACAGAGACGTAAGTAAGACTGTTTTAATCCTCTATGCTGATGACTCTGTGCTTTGTTTTGTGATTTAGGGTGGTGTGTTGTTTACATTTGATCCATTCTGATATTAATTCACATTCCTGATTTTTGATTCTGGTTCTTATCAAACACTTGCTCTGGTTTATTTTCACCAGATTCAATTAACTTTGTCATAAATGAGAAGGTACTCTCTGGTTCTTTTTGGTGAAAATATAAGTGGATTATTTCCTGGTTTTTCATAACTCCTTCGTAAATTGGAAATCATGAACCACATTGTTCAGTTTAAAGATTTGTACTCACCGTGGAGTTTGTTGATATTTTAAAATGTTAAATTTTAAAAAGTTGTAGTAGCTATACTATAGCACCCTACTGTAGACCTCTGGTGGGGCAGTGGTGGCCTAAAGGTTAAAGAGATGGGTTTGTGAAAATGAGCTTGCTGATTCAAACCTTGGATAGATCTGGGTTATGGTGTTGCTTCTGACTTTCATCAATTGGATTTTTAAGAAAGTTCATACTTCGCTCTATATCAGCACCGTTTGTTTGGTTTACACCACAGTAACCACCTGCCTGCAATTGATTAAAACATCACGATTGTTTTTGTGGATTTTGGTCAACTTTATGTCAAGAAGTAGAATCCTGAGTATCGTGGCTGAGCCGACAGTGAGCTCAGCTCCAGTGGAAAGCGGTGCTTTCGGTGACTCCCATGATTCAGTACACTTTGTTCAGTTTGAGGATTTGGTGTTAAACATTTCCCGATGTACCTCTACTTATCTGAATCTGGGGCGTTATGACTACAGCTGGAGGCATCAAAAATGCTGCTTTTGTATACCATGCAGCTGGAAATACTTGTTTCATTGCATGAAAGTGATCACATTTGACTGTTTTCTCTAATGCCATACTAATTAAATGAGGCAGTTTTGAGCTAGCAGTCATCCATATATTGGTAATTGTTTGTAAAAGAAGATTTGGAGCCGTTTCACTTTTGTTTTGTTCTGGGGTGGGATTTTCTTGCTAAAACTAGCTTTGGTTAATCTGTGGCACATGCTATCTTAGTATGATTACAGATGAACCAACCTTCAGTCAGCATATTCCTTTTAAGGATGTTGCTAGTTTTATAACATTTTGCTAAAGGATTTAAAAGGCTACAAAAACTTTCTTAAATAAGTAAAATTCTTAATCTCAAACTAACAAATGTTTCCCCAGAAAGATGTAAATTCAGAATATGTTGATAGTTTTTCAGTTGCCACCGGTCTAAATGACAGTTTCCTCAGCATAATGTCATCAAACATGGAGGACTGAAACATATTTATTTGTGCTATGATGACTGTTTTTAATCACTCCGTGGACTCAGCAAACCAATTTGAAAAAGTCTAGAATTTTGATTTAATCACATGTTGTAACAATACCTGTCAACTATTGTGATTTGCGGTGATCAAAACAACATTTTAACAATTAATTACTGCAGCACTCAGATGTAACTCTACCGCCCTTCACTGTGGAGGAGAATGCAGAATAGTACAGACAGTCATCCATACGCACACAATTACTTTAATGTCCCTGTGCCAAGCTCGTCTTTCTCTGCCAAACCCTCCTCTTTTACCTCAATGTGTTAAACACATGTCCAGCTTTTGATCATTCAAGGGCAGGGAGAGTTCCTGCATGTGGAAATATTAGAACTGGGTCAAATAGTGGTTTGCAGAGATTTCTTTGCGTTTGCTAAAACGTGGTTGGAGCACCAGATGACTTAGTTATTACCACACCAGGACGGTCCAGACTGACTGGAGTGTTGTCCGTCACGTATCCATAAACAAATCCTGACTGTGAGATGCTTTCTTTGTGCTGAAATCATTAGCCACCCCCAAACATCTGGTAGTCAAGTTTAAACAAGTGAAAAGAGTTACTCGCAAAAAAGCTGCTTCACCCACTTAAAGCCAGAAATGAATGACTCTGAGTTACTTTGCCAAAAGGAGCTTCCAGGTCTGCCAGCGTAGAAATGTGACTCATACCAGCTTTGATTGCTGATTATATAATTCTTATATAATAATGACTTTATGTCAACAAAGAGAAGTGTGCAGGAGCCCGAATGAGCCGCTCAGTCGCAGCTTCCATCCAGCACAATGGCTCAAAGAGCTGCCACAGCGGGGCGTTTCACAGCGGCCGCCTTCCTGATGTTGTTTAAATGATGGTGTTGTCAGACGGGGATGTAGATTGTACGTCTTTATTAAATGGTGCGTAGGTCAGCCCCTGCAACCCCTGGATTCCTTCATCCTCTGTTGTTTTCTTTTGATCTTTTTTTGTAGGAAAGTCTTGTCAAAACCACATTTAAACATGATAAAGGCTCAGCACAGATCATCCTTGGTGATCTGTGTTTTTCTGCCATCTATCTTGTGTTTTATGGATAACAGCCTGCGAGCACAGAGAGACCGAGCTGATTGATCACGCAAGTCTCAGAGTGTTAGCCAGCTTTTAAAGCAGTTTGTTCTTTGTATGACTGTATGAAATAAAAAACAACAAAATCAAACAGAAAGATAAGCTGCAGACTGCAATGAGTAAATGAATCAGGCTAGAGCTGGACCTAACGTCAAATGGCCGTGTGGGAAAATAACATCTTTAGCAGCTCGCTGTGCGTGGGCCATAACATCTGGAACAGTATTACCAGAGTTTAAATGAGCACGGCAAAAAAAAAATTACTAGGTTTGAGTTAGAGGTGTGAATTTACTTTTGCTTTTTTCGACAATTGAGGAAGAGACAGTCGTGTTAAACTTCGGTCTCATGTCGTTGACGTGGTACTGAGATGCTGATTGTTAAATATTTGTCCTTAACTGATGTTGGTTTCATCCCGTCGATTCCGACTCAACCATATGTAAAATCACTGGTGCTAGAAATCACACAGGGATCTTTGATGTTTCCACATCAAGGGAAAAGAAAGAAGTTCCAGATTTTACTGTAGTATCTTCATAAATTAAGCTTCAGAGGTTCATCAGAGTTTTCTTGCCAAATAAACTCTAAATAAAAAGTAAAAACATGGTGCTTTATATACAAAAGCCAGTGGTAGTCTACAACTTCCATCTGTTTTCAGTGTATCTGCTCGTGTTTGATTAAAATTGCATTTTAATCTTGTTACTTTCCCCTTTCTGCAGAACTGGTGCAACCGAAGGGCCTGTCCTTCTCAGACGTCGGCGCCAAGAGCTTCAGGGCCTCGTGGGAGATCGACGCCAACAACGTCGAGTCCTATTTGGTCAAGTTCAAGCCGGAGGATGATGCCGACGGCCATTATGTTTCCATATCTGTGCCCGGGGACACACTCACCACCCTCATCCCCTACCTCAACCCGCTCACCCGCTACGAAGTCAACATTTTCGCTCATTATGAGAAAGGGCAGAGCTTGCCTGTGCAAGGCTTTGAGACCACTTCAGAAGGTATACACGTCGACTCAAGACCCTAATCCATGTCTTTCTAAGTTGGTAAATGGGAGCAGTGAAACTCATTACTCATTCCCATGTTGCAGAACAAGGCCCGGTGCGTAACCTGAGAGTATCTGAAGAGACAACAGACAGCTTCAGAGTAACGTGGCAGCCAGCTCCAGGAAGCGTCATTCGCTACCACCTGACCTATGAGCCCGTTGGGGACGAGAGCTCGAGGCTGGAGACGACCACCGATGGCCCAGAAACAACGATTGTGCTCCGGCAGCTTCGGCCCCAAACCACCTACCGTGTCACCGTCACTCCTGAGTACCAGTCCGGCCCCGGAGCGCCACAGCAGACCGACGGCACCACCAAAGAAGGTGATTCTAGCTTTTAGGCAAACATTTTATACACTGCAAACAGGAAGAGAGCTCTGCACACACACACACACACACACACACACACACACACACACACAGATCTCATTCAGATCTCCTTCCTGATCTCATATCCTGACACTGCAATAAATGGTATGACTAAGACATGCAGTGACATAAGGCTTATGTAGTGCTGTAAGCCTGTAAATAAAGGGTGTGAAAACCAAACCAAGATGAAACAGACAAGAGTTCAAAAGGGTTAACAGATAATGATCAACAGATGCTCTAATAAATACGATCTACGTGAGTGTTTGATAGGTGGCAGATTTTTGTTCCACATCAGATTTTGGGTCAGAAGCTGAAGTCCCAGAAAACTGAGCAGCCGGTTAAGTAATCGTTGAGTCACTGGTTCTGATCCACAACAGGTGCCTGCAGATGTCTTCTGATCATTTTGTTTGTGCTATGGGATTATAAAAGCTATAAAAATCTAATTACACATTTAATCACGAAGACGCGAGATGACTAAAACATTCTGGGGTCCAAGCTCTCTTTCCGTCGTTTTGCGTCATTGAAACACCACAGTGGAAATAAGTTCAGGCTTTATTTTGACATCCTCAGTGACTCTATTTGTCCATTTTTTTTTTAAAGTTCTTCATCTGCCGTTTGGCGTTTGCTTGTATTCCAAAAGTGCTTGGGAGTGCCAGGAGTCCACACATTTTTGACCCCAGTGGAAAGTGAACTTCTAACCCTGCAGTGTTAGTACAACCTGCCACCCATCGCGCTCCTCGTCAGATCTGTCCTGCCTTACAGGGAGAGGAATGAAAAACAGACGGAAGCGCAGAACGCAGGGAAGTAGAAGTGGGTCAAGATGTACTCGTAGGTGATAAACAATGAAGAAGGAAAGTGGGGGAGATGTTTTTTTAACAACCCTCTCGACTTTGGACGGTGACGTTATGAAAAACTTCGGTTGATCTTTCATAGATTCTTGAAGGAGGATTATCTCATGGAGAAACTTCCAGCTAAGGGCAGTTAGCTTTAGCACTTTAAGGGAGCGATTACGTATATCTTCTGAAGACACTTATTATTTTTCCACCTTGAGCCAAAACGCTGAGGATGCAGCTGGAAATAAACAAATTATATTCCTCTGTACCATGGCAACAGCGTTTCTTACCATGCAGGAGTGTGTGTGCAGCTCCTTCAGACGGTGCAGCTGCTCGTCATCTGAGGTGATTTCACTTGACGGTTTATAAAAAGAGGCAGGATTAATCCCAGCTTGCACCTCTCTGACATGAAACACCCCCACCCCCCTTGTATGGCTTACAATATTGTTCCCATTACAATGTTTACTGTGCCATGACTTTACCTCTAAACTATGAATTGATGCAATGCCTTGAGGTTTTGCATGAATTGCCCTTTTTGCTCGCTGTCTTTTCCACAAAGTCCAGTTGTCGGGATGGAAGCTCATAATACACGGTTACACGAGAATCACTTTACTCTTTATTCCATTTTTCCTGCCGAGTATTAGGGGAAAAAAAAAGAAAAGAAAAGAAATGCATTTAAATCCATGACATTTTCATCACTCGGTGCGGGATCCAGGCAGCTGTCGCCGCAGCATACCTACTGTAGGAAAAACACACATGCAGGCAGATGTAACAATATAATATTTCTCGGTAATAATCAGCTGTAGGCGTTAACACCAGGGAGTTAAAGCAGGGCACATGAGTCACTGCTTTGTTTTAACAATTATTTTTCAAAAGGGGAATTGTGTGAACATGCCCTACTTCACTTTCATAATCTCTTTTCGCCATTATTCACATCCTGGTAGCTGCCCAGCACAAACACACTTTTCTACTGTAGCTCTCTGGGAGCAAACCGGGAGTTTTCTGTCTCGGTGAAGGACGTCTCAGAAAGAGTTTCTCATCCAGATTGTATCCGGCCGAGGACGTAATGGCTGATGATGAGGAACCACAGGGCCTTTTGTCTGGAATACTTTGTTATATAACACACACTCATGGAAGACCGTTACATTCAAGTCACAGAGCTGAAAAAACAGATGCTTTTTATGAATAAAAAATACATAAACACTGTACCTGGTCTGCGCTGAACAGTGAAGAATATTTTTAGTACATTTTCCAAGCTGGGACTCTGTTTTCTATCCAGGTAGCCAGAGATGTTGACATCACTTATAACACAGAAGAAAGAGATGATAAAACTTTTACATGTTGGTCAATGTTGTAGAGAGTGATGTTGTTTTTGGCGGCCGGTTTAGTTTGGATCAGGAAGTAGTTAGGAAAAATACAACAAAAAGCAGCGATGTGATCAATTTTTCAAAATCTTTTCAAAATCGTAGCTTCCCAGAACGTGTCCTCCCGTGTCTCCTCGAATAGGAGCAGAAAGGGGTTTTTTATTTACCTCAACTAAAGCAGATATCCGGCTTTTATTAGAGACGGGCTTCTATAAATAAGGTTGTTACTTTGAGATCATAAACACGAGAAAACCAACATTTAAAAATATCTTTTTATTCTGTGGCTTCGTCTTCTGACCTCAGTTCCCTCCTGCTCAGCACATCCAGCAGACACAGAGCGGCATGACCACTCATGGGGATTGTCTAGTTCCTATTTAGCTCCTTATAAAACATTTCTTCAGCTGCTAAATGTCCCACTTTGTCCTCAGCAGCCAGTTGTGTGTGTGTGTGTGTGTGTGTGTGTGTGTGCTGTTTGTCATTGAGCAGGTGGTTTAACAGACGGCACTGAGGCCGCACCGTAAAACCAAGACAGTTAACTAAGAAAAGGCTCGAAAGCTTCTCACATGTGTCACTATTATTAAACGTGTCGCTTCATGAAATTCATTTAGATTTTATCAAAATGTTGCTTTGACGGAGGCTGAGAATCGCAGATAAATAAACACACATCAGGGAAGGCGGACATCCGTCCTCACAGCTCATGCAGAGGTGTAAAATAAACAGCAATTTTAAAGCTAGAACTTCATTTCTGTGTCAGTCCTGGCGCACGGCCACGAGCCGCTGATCCTCCCAGATTAAGTGATTATGCTTTTTTTCATTATGACTTTATGGCTGAAAAACCACAGCTAATGTTTGAGGTTTTCCTTTGATTGCTGTGACTAAATCCTGGAAGACGACCAGATCATCTGAAGGGCTCTCAAAAACAAACTCTGCAAAACACTTCATACGAGTCTGTGTTTGAACATGACAAAATGTTAGAAGTGATCCTGCTCTCAGTCCCCAGGGAGGCTCCCAGGGGTCAGGCTTATTGTTACAGGGGAGTGATAATAAACAGTCAGAACGGGAGTGGAGAGAGGAGGGAAGAGAAGGAGAAGGAGGGAGAGGCCGTCCCAGTTTTTACCTATATAGATTTACTCTTGGTGTTGTAGTGATTTGTCGTTTTGTCCGTCATCTTTTATCAGCTGTGATCACAGTTTACTCACCAATCAGTTCCCACGCTACGGCACATTCACACAGGACGCAGCTTTACCTTTAAAGCTATAGTCACACAGCGCAGCTGGTTTTCCACTGTGCTGGACCTGAACTTGTTAAGCGGCGTTGGCTCAGCGCTGCGTCTTGGACTGTGGATGGACTTGTTGCTCTTTGAGCCGCGTGCTGCAACGGTAACAGTGGACAGAGCAGCGAAGCCACACACACACACACACACACACACACACACACACACACACACACACACACACACACACACAGGCTGAGAGGTAAAGATGAGAAACAGCAAGACTGGACAGGAATGTAACCCAGCTGAGAGCGAGGGGCTGGAAGGTTAGGAGGAGCAGGGAAGACTGACTCATTCCCGTCTCTGTGTCTGTCTCTGTCTTCCTCTCTGTTTATGTCTCTGTCTCCATGTGTCTTTGTTTCATCCTGCCTCTCCTTCTCACCTTCTGTCTTTGTGTCCCCCCCCCCTCCCGTTTCACCTCCCATTTCTCCTCCGCTCTGTTTTTCTTTTGTCTCTTCACATTAGCGTCTGTCTTTCTCCATCTGTTTCTCGCTGCGTCTCTCTTTCCATCCTCCCTCTACGTCTCTCTTGTTCTGTCTCTCCTTGTTACTTCATGTTATTTTCTTTCCCTTTTCTTTCCACCTTGTGAGGGCTTGCCTGGAATTTCATCGCGTTGTCCACAGTCTCTGTGTATCGGCCTGCACAAGTCGTCGTGTCCGCACTGGCACAGCGCGGTGTATTTGTTTCGCCGTGTTGCATTCACGGTCTGGTTCAGTGTGAGGACGCTTGAAGTGCATGTGCAAGGCCTCCGGATATCCCTGGTGTTGGCTCGCATCAGAGGCAGCTGGCAAGAGCTTCCTCATTACCTTTGTTTCCCTCGCATGCAGGGCTAAACCTGCTGCGATCTGCAGCGGAAAACTCAGCTGCACTGATACTGTACCCACATTAAAACCACTGAGCTCACTCTTTCTTGTTGTAAAAACTCTTATTGTACAGTAAGAGCTCACATTAAGCTTCATTGGGGTCTCATTTGTGCGCAATACATTTCCGTTTTACGACCAAATGGGAGCTAAAATGGAAAACTTCGCTCGGTGCCAAAACCATCAGGTTGCAGTTGTTTTCTGTGATATATCAAATCTAATTCAGGTCATTTCCCAAACTACTGTATAAATGCTACAGAGAAACTTTGTTTTCATTCTGTCTTAATTTGTTCAAACAAAGTCACAGTAGATCCCCGGGTAGAGTACGATGACATTTGTATAGATGTGGTCCATTTCATTCGTTTGTTTGGGTGTAAACGTGTCTACAGCTGATTTATAAAGGGGCTGCAGCTGCTTTTGGCTTTCTTCGTTTAGTCCTTCATTTTTCACACTCGTTTGGAAGAACCCCAACAAATTGACATGAACCAGGTCTTCCTAATTGTGAGTCCAGTATAGCGTGACGCTGCTGTGGGATGGAAAACCTTACAGGACTGTAGAGGGAAAGGAACATTTCAAGAATCACAAAGAGCCAAACTGATTGTCAGACAGATTACACTGCGACTGTGAAGTTATATAATTCATTCTGAATTATTTCCACGGAGCGCTGAAACCAGAAAACTGTCCTAACCAGTCAGACAAATGTGAATTAAACCAAATTAAAATTAAAGGTGCATTTGAGGAGGTTTTCCAGACAATTGAGGTTTCCTGTTTTGAGCGTTGAACTTTCATGAATCAATTGTCCATTAAAGCCAAATTTCAAACCTCATGAGGATCTAAAGATACTGTACATGGTGGTCAGTCTTTAAACCACCAGGAGCGTTCTTCTAGATTCTTTAAAGGTTGACTTTTTGGACATCCAAAGCTTCTTTCCCCTTGATTAAAGTTGTGATGATGTTGTGATACAACTTTTATAAACCGGTGCAGATTCTGAACGCAGGACAGAAAACGAACCATCGTAGACTCCGATCTCTCTCCGAGAACTCGTTCACGACGCAAAGTTCAGCCGCACTGTGGCCTTCGCCCTCCCTCCTTGCTCGTCGGGCTGGACAGTGTTTTCTCTTCTGATGTGGAGTAACACCAGTAACGCTGCCAAAGTGATTTTACTTTCCTCCCATCTGGGCCACCCGTAAGAAAACTAGACTCCCTCTCTGAAATTCAAGGTGCTTTAAATGTCTTGACGGTAGATGGAACATGTCGAGTGGCCAAGTTTAGACAAAGTAAGAAGCCAAGAGACTTTCCACTGCGACTGTAAGGTTTCAGCAGCAGGGAGTCCCAGACCGAGGCTCCTCCTCCAGTAAATCTTACCGTGGCGAGAGAGACTCGACCTTCTTACAGACAGATTATACAGACTGTTATATACAGTGTCGTTAAAGACTTCTACTGCGTTTATGTGGTTCTTTAGATCCACTGAGGTTCAACTGAACTAATCAGATCATTTCTGTTTGTGTAACTACAACTAACCTGTCGGGTTTAGCACTAACTTGGTTTGAAACCAGGTTTTATCATAAAAAAATTATCAAAATTTACCCAAAACTATCAGAAATTTCTTCTCAGCACAAGGTCCATTGAGTAGCTTTCAATTGTATCACACAATCTTCATCAGTAGATGAAATTTTTTGCCCAGTTATTGAACTGTAGATGAGTTCATGTTCATTTCTCTGCAAGAAATCTCCTGAAAATAGGTCAGACAGCAAGTAAACAAAAAAAAGTCAAATAAAAGTCTGAAATAATAATAATTGATCAAATTTTCCAGATTGGATAATAAGGTTCTTTGTCTTTGCTTCACTTGTTCCCCAAGAATTTACCTGTTACAAACATTTGTAGCCAAATTGTGATGCCAGCAAAGATTTCCAGCAAGAAAAAGTGAAAATTAAAGTTTAATTAATAGACGGATAAAAACAGATGTTAAAAAAGATTATGCTTTCAAACTAAAGCTAATGTTCTTCCCCAGAACAGATAGATAGATAGATAGATAGATAGATAGATAGATAGATAGATAGATAGATAGATAGATAGCAGTGGAAACTTCTTCTTCAGTGCATTAAATTCCCTGCGGTTATGTTCGGATTAGCTTCATGATGGACTGTGGAAAAACAGGCCTGTGTGCGTTTCAGGCGGCGTCCGCAGAGTGCCAGATATTCCATACTCCGTCTGATGGCTGTCTGTGGCTGTTATTTATTCGAAAAGCCTCCAGACTCGGCCTCCAGCTTTGAGAGACAGCGCTCCTTGAAGCAGATAAAAAATGGCAGCAGCTGCGGAGAGCTCCCAGCCTCCTGCTAATAGTGGTTGCTGCAGTGGCGTCTGTGCGGTGAAGACTGGCGTGACGGCGAATGAGCAGCACATGTGAAATAACCAACAAAAATAAACCAGCAGTTATATATCAATGAAGCAAAGTTTTATATATCCTCGGTTTTAATTTTAGACGCATTGATGTTCTTTCTGTCATAAAAACTTCAAATCAGATGCAGTTTTTCAAATTAAAAGCCTTATTAGAGTCATCTGCAACTTTATTTATTTTTTTTTGTATTTTTTCACATATTACTACTGAAAGCTTTGCACTGTATATTTTCAAAGTCAGAATCTTTGTAGTGATTGTCAACCTGTAATAATTCATTAATAGAGTTTTCCGTAGCTCATCCTTCGGTCTGACCCACGTGTTTTGCACATTTAAAGAGATTATCAGACTGACATTTCCGGTATCAGCTGGCAGGATGAAAAATGGCCGACTCTCAGCGACAGCCAGGCTTATTTCATTTGAGTTATTTTTTCACTGTGCACACAAATTTTTTTTTTTTTAAATGAAGTATTCTGATTTTCGTTGTTTTGAATCCGGACCAGAAACAATTTTTCCGACTATAAATATTTAGTGAGCTCGGTGTTTTCCTTTTCATCTCCTTTTCTCCAAAGATCTGTATCAACTGGCAAAAGCCAGAATGTGATTTATTTCATGCGCCCTCTCTTGATTATATAGTTGGATCTGATATTTAGTGATAATTATCACGTTGTGGAAACTTGGCTCCCTCAGTCTTTCCAGCACCCCCTCTGTACAGGCTGTCACCCTCTCTAAACTGAAGGATTATAAGTTGATATGGACCCTGCCTTCTCCTCCTCCTCCTCCTCTTCCATCAGTCTCAGATATTTCCAGCGGTCTGATGCGTCTGTGTAGGAAAGTGACCATATGTCTGCTTGCAGCAACATGAGCCACTGTGGTGGTGGGAGCTAGATTTTGTCTCGGTGGGTTAAACAAACCTATCAGGGTTTTGGCTCCTGTGTGCTTCAGCCCGCAGAAAGTGGAAATCACTTTGTGTTGTTGTGTTTGCATGTGTGTTCTTCATTTACCGTTTCTACTGAGAACTAGTTTCAGAATAAGCTTATTTTTTTAAAGTGAAGTGGCATCATTTGGTTCCTTCATGGTTTCTGTTCATGTGCTAGAATAAGACTTTTGGTTCAGGCTACAGTTTGAGTTTGAGTAAGGGTTAACTCTCAAACTGTGAAACACCATAAAAGCTCTTACTGCATGCTCAGAACTCCTCCTGTTTTTTTGGCAGTAACAGCTCAGCGCAAAATAAATGATCTCTATGAGAAATACACAAAGAGAAGCAATAGACCAGTGTCTTATAACAGGATGTCGTAGTGGAACTGTCATTTCATTTGTTTTACCTGCTTTTTTACCATTGCACACAGAGGCGGTGTTTTCTTTTAAAAAGTGGTTAGCATGTCTGCAGGCGGCCAAAACAAGGGTGTGAACCCTGCTAGCAGCTTCTGCAGTGTTCAATGCAAATACAGAAATGTTGGACTGAAGACGAAGTGTACTGAGGAGTTCTGTTTGAGATTTGGATCTAAAAATGCAGCGTTCCTCCAGAGCTGAGAATAAAAAGGTCCTATAATCAAAAGGGTTCATCCTCTGGAGAGCATGCAGTTGATTTCACTGACCTGTCCTGTTAAATTCTGGTATTTTCAGTACAAACAGAAAGTTTGGTGGTAGAGGAAATATCACAAGGTGACCAGAAATCTTTTGGAAAAAAAACCATCCTCTGGAGACCATGATTACATTTACCCAACCTGTAGCGTATTTTTCTTTGGACAAAAGTGTTGGAGAGATTTTTTATTCATTTATTATGTTCGTTTTAATTTGACAGGGACATTGCTCACTGATCGAATCACAAAGGAACCGTAAATGAGCCAAACTGCCAAAAAAAAGGCAGATTTTTATCTGTTGTCCGGGACGGAGAAAAAAAATAGAAAGAAATGACACATCTTATAAAATTTGTAAAATCAGCATAAGAGAAATGTTAATAGCTGAGATCTTGGAACACAAAGATATTGCAGATAGTGAAGAAACAGGGCAGCTGAAGTCATCTGGAAGAGACAACGTGAGATCATTCATCACAAACCGACTCCTGCTTCATTCTTTCTGAAACACAGCTACAGAAATAAGACCCAGGATTTAAAACACAGATTCACCTTTAATATTCAGGCGTCATCAAACCTGCAAAAATGCAAAATGCTGAATATCAAAGGCTGCAGTTTACAATCCACCTAAAGGGGGAAGGTCTGCAGTAATGATATGATGAAATAAAGATGTTCAATAGACTTCAATAACAAGGTTTCCTCTCCATGTTATCCTGTTGGCTCCGTAGACACTTTGAATTCATCCCCCTTCCTGGCATGTTTTATGTCTTCTGTCTCAACGCTCTGTACTCAGTCATGAAGCAGAAATACCTTAAAATATCCTCAGAAATATTAAGATATATATATATATATATATATATATATATATATATATATATATATATATATATCTGTTCAGCCTGGACATCTCCTCACACGTGTTCCTCCTGTCTCCTCTGCCGTCCACTCCATGGCCTTTTAATAGTTTCCATTTTAAAACATAATCTGATCTGCCAGCACGTCCAAATGGCTCCTTTTGTTTTAAAGGGAAGATGATTAAAAGAAAAACTGACAAATACTGGAAGGAACATAGGAGCGCCGCAGCCAGGATGACTTTATACAATATAAAAATTACTCACAGTCCACTTTCAAAACATCTGTTGTGATCCGGGAGGAAATCTGGGGATTTGGGGGGGGGGGGATCAGCCCCAATATTTCATCTGTATTTAAAGAGAAATGCTTCACTCATTAATAAATGACCACTTTTTTATTGTTGGTGTAAATGTTTTCCTATTGTGCTCAATCAGAAATACAAGTCCTTACCTGTGCTCCTTGTTTTCAGACGTGGGCCCTCCTAAAAACCTGGTCACCAGCGACGTGACCGACACCAGCTTTACCGCATCGTGGACGGCGGCGCCCGGAAACCCCAGGACGTACGTCGTTCGGTGGAAGTCGTTGTTTTCCGAGGAAGCGGGACAGAAAAGCGTACCAGGAGACACCACCAGCACCGTGTTGGATGGCCTGACTCCGGAGACGCTCTACCAGGTTTCTGTGGTCGCCGACTACGGTTACAAAGCCAGCGAACCGCTCACTGGACAGGAAACCACCGATGGTAAGAGCACCTCTGTCGGCGTCGTTGTCTCTATTTACCCAATACTCTGTCTGTACTGTGTGTGGGAAGGATCGGCTCTACTGAACCACGAGTGTGCAGCCGTGACTTTTACTATTTTTTACTTTGAGACCAGCTCTGCGGTCGGGCGAGGGTCAGTCCGAGTGTTTTAAAAGTCAGTGGTCAGGCCGTGAACCCCTCTCTCTCTTTACCACCAGAGGAAGTTATTGGAAGCTGTTACTGTATATTCTGACCGTTAGACATTTGGCAGACAATTCTCTTGTTTTGATTACGAGGCGAGGTGCCACATGAACACGAGCCAAAGTAGATTCAATACTTCCTTTTGTCAGGAAAAGCGCAACATATTTCAGAGTTGGCATCTTCCAAGTTTTCTGCTTTCTAGTTTATGGAAACAGCCCAAATTTAAATGATGATTTTCATTTTAGATTATTTTCAAACTGATTGGAGCTGCGGTCGTCGGGTGAAGCACCAACACGTGCGCCTCCTGGTTTATAGGGGAGTATTGGTCACGTCCTGTGAATGACGCAGTGCATACTCACATGCTCTGTACATGTACGCACGGGAAATCAAATGATCCTAATCCACATCAACAGGCCACACAGAGCAAAGCAACACGTAGATAAACCAACACACATCAGTACGTATTGTTCCTCCATGCGTCCTTCCAGCAGAAACTGTTTCATCTGCGGCTTCGCGGGTTTGTTCAAACCTCTCAACACGTGGAAAAGTTGGACGCCATGTTTCTTTTCCGCCAATAAAAGTCCTCGAGAGTGAAATCAAGTAGTTTGAAAAACTTTCCTTGGGATCATTAAATGTACATATTATTCCCTTGCAAAGTTCTTTTTAATCACTTGCAGAAATCATCGGAATAAGCTAATTTCATTTTATAGGCTTTGGTTGTTTTCGGGGGTGGGGGGGGTGTGATTAGCATTTCCCCCCAGTTGATCACCTCTGGGTAAAAGCCTAATTCAGAACCAGTTGGTTCTGGCACGGAACCGATGGTGTTACTCACCATTTATGCCTGCAGTTATAAATACATCACGGTTGCTGAAGGAATATAAAGGGAAACCACAGTTGGCCTGAAAACAGAGAGGGATGGATGATTGTTTTCAGGGGTTTAAATGAAAAATAACTAAGTGATTGTGGTTTAAGCGGCAGGGGAAGAAGACTGGTGAGTGTGTACAGCACAGTACTGCACGTACAGAACCCAGAACCAGACAGAACATCTTCTACATGATCAAAACAAACAAAACAAGTGACAGGTAGTTAATATCACAACTCTACATCTGTCCGCTCGATTATCTTTAATACCAGAAGCAACTGTGCATCTTAACAGCTGTTTGTTTCAGACATTTGTTTCCCAACTAAATAAATAATTCTTAACAATGTTGAAATGCTCTTTTTGGCTTTGGCCAGTGTTTAGTCTTTCCAGTGCACCGTGTGTTACAAACTAATATTTAGCTGCAATCATCCAGGCGGTGTCATTCAGCTCTAAAATAATGGATGATAATGGATTTTTTTCCTGATTACTGGAGCTGATGAATATTGATGATAAACACTTACATGCAATCCTCTTAACTTCAACTGAGACGTTTTGATTGTGTTGCACTTTGGTCTAAATATGTTCTTAAAAGCACCAAAAACTTTCTGCCAGTATATCTGTGGTTCGGTCCTTATTTCTGAGAGTCAATCCATCTGTTCTGTTTGTTATGATAGTACGAGGGAGAAAATTAATCATCAACTCTTCGATAATCCATTGATTTTTTTTAAGCAAACAATGACACTTAATGGAGTTTAGATTCTTAAATTTGAGAATTTGCTGATTTTTTTTCTTCTTCTTATTTTAGGAAACATAAGATCTTTTTGTTTTGGACTGAGAAAAAAACCAAACAAACATCCAAATGTAAATCCAGGGTTCATGTTGTTGTTTGGACGCTAAATTATCTGCATCCTCGTATTCTTTGTTTTCAGCCTCTGCCGCCGGTAAAAGCCTAACCGTGTCAGACGAGACGGAGCGAACCATGAAGGTCGCATGGATGCCGGCGCCGGGCAAGGTGCTCAACTACAGGCTGAAGTATGTCCCAAGTAATGGCGGAGGCAAGGAAGTGGCCCTGAAAATCCCCGGGACGGCCACTTCCACCGTCATGAAGCGCCTGCAGCCCATGACCACTTACGACATCGCCGTTCACCCCATCTACAAGCGCGGGGAAGGAAAAGCAAGGCAAGGAGTAGGAACGACACGTACGTTGGTCCATAATTCAACCCTCTGAGAGACAGTACACCGCAGAAACATGTCCATCTTAACCAAGAGATTTAAACCTGAGCTCAGTCTTCAAATCGTTATCGTTGGTGGAATGAAATGAAAAGTCTGCAGCTGAGGCGATTTCGCAGGGTGTCCTGCGAACTGTCTGTTGCTTTAAGAGATTTAGGTATAAAGTTATAAATTAGCTTTTGGGCAATTCAACTAGAGGTCCTACTTACTCTACTTTAAGAGTCCAAGGCAGAAATGCAGCATTGGAAGTGTATTTGTCTACTTTCACTTCCAGGACATCTGTGTCTTGATGTGATTCTGGTTTGAGGAGGAAGAATTGTTAAACTAAACTTTCCCAGGATAAGGAAGTGTTGATTTCTGTCCCCCTTATGTTTTATTAAATGTAAGTATTGCGAAACAAAGGGAGAAAAGTTGCTTATTTGACATTTGATCACTTCTTTTTCATGAGTCTTGCTGCATTGGAAACAAATGGGACTCTGTCATCCAAGTTTCTTTTTCTTTTTTTCATTCTTCCACCAAAAATAAGATTTTGAGAAGTGACTTTGAGTTTAAACGACTTGTTAAGATGAATATTCCTCACACCACAGGTGCTGCTGCGCTGCAGAGAAGCAGTGTCTTTTCACCAGAACACTAAAATCACAGTTAGACACACGCTCAGTCACACGCTAAGCATTACTAACACACGGCATGACACTGGGCTTTTTAACAAGTGACACCGGGATCAAGGAATTGTATTATGGACTAATGAAACTGGCTTTGAGTGTGGTGTGGCTGATCTTTAAAAAGAAAAAAACCTTTTGCCAAGAGTTTGAATCGCGTTGAATTTTCTCACGTGCAAGTTTGTCCTGAAGTTCTGGCCGGGTTCTTCTATTTCAGTGTCGCCCTACAAGCCTCCCAGGAACCTCCAGACCTCAGAGGCCACCAAGAACAGTTTCAGAGTCACCTGGAAAGCAGCGCCCGGACCGGTTAAGGCCTACAAAGTGACCTTTCACCCCACCGGGAATGATATCGAACTCGGGGAGCTGCTCGTGGGTCCCTATGATAACACAGTGGTTCTAGAGGAACTCAAGTAAGCTTTTCCTCATGTGTAGATATTTAACGATACTGCAGTAATTAACTTCTTCTTCTCTAATTACAAGTTGTAAATGGGGAACATTTGGCGTTTGTGCTTGGAAATAATAACTTATAACAAAGGACTAATTGATTATCAAAATAGTTGCTGATTAATTTTCAGTTCGTTGCAGCTCGTCTTTAATCAACTGTGAGCCTTTTTGTGAGAACGTTTTCTGCTTATTTCAAGTTTGAAAGTAAAAAAAAAAAATTCATCACCTGTTGATCCAGTACAAGTTCTTTTTGGCTTTTATACTTTAAGATATTTGAAAGACCAGGACGTACTTTTCTTTTAAACTGTCCACATCTCATTTTGGCTTGAAAGCCTCCTAATGGAGATTGTGAAAGACTGAAATCGGGTTTATGTAATTTCCTCTTTTCCCCCTCAGGGCAGGAACAAAGTACTCGGTGGCCGTGTTTGGGATGTTTGATGGAGGGGAGAGTTTGCCCCTGGCAGGAGAGGAGAAGACGACCCTCTCCGACGCTCCTGAGCCTCCTCCTATCGCCCCCCCTGGTAAAAAAAACCCGCCGATAACTCGACCGCACTGCACCTCACACTGCAGCGGCAGCCCCGAAGAGCAGGCCTGCAGACCAGATGCTCTCTGATCCAAGTCCCTCTCAGAACAGGAGTGATCCGCCTTCGAAGCTCTGCCCAGATTAGCGCCAGAATGTTGAATTATTCTTTGTCGAAGGGAATTAATATCACTGTCGCTTTGGAAATCGCTGACCAAAAAATTCGACGCAGATGATCGTGATTAGTACAAATTATTCTGAGCTGCTTGGCTCGCATTCCCTCCTCTCCTCTCCCCCCGTATCTCATTTGGAGTGTGATGTGGAGCGAAATGACACGCTATTTAACAAGGCGTTCGCTGGAGTGTTGACACTAACGTTTATGAATTGCCCAATTGGACGTCTTTCCCTGGCCAACCTCACACGTTCCATATTTGCCAGCGTGTGAGCGGCCACCGCAAGATGTGCCGGTCTTTGACGGTGTCGCCGCAAACGCAGATGGTCATTATCTCCGAGACGAGTTACTGCCGAGCTCAGAATCTATTGCTTAAAACTTTATTTGTCACGCGAAGGTAGACGTTTCCTATTTTTACGTTATCTGATGAGTGAGAAATGGCTCTGCTTGCAATTAAGAGTTGTTTTTCTTAATGATCTAGACCGCTACCCGCCGCCGCCGCCGCCGCCGCCGCCGGGATGTATGCAGCTAGGAAAAATGTTATGCTTCTCCAAAGACCGGAGGAGGTGCTGACCCTGGGCACAGATTCCTGCTGTAATGGGGAGCAGATACGGTGACCGACTGGCCCACAGAGCAGGGAACAGGTTCCACCGAGGTTCCACTCAGAGATCCTCGTATGTTAAAGTGCAGGCTGCTCAGAGGAGGCTTTAATCGACCTCCCTGTTTGTACAGAGGTTCCAGTAAAAATGACATGGACATTGGCTGACACGTTTCTCCAAAATAAAACAATGATTGATTGACAAACATGACTGTAAACCCAAAAATTTGGATTATTTTCTCTACAAATTCTCAGTCATCCAGGTCATGTTTATCCACGAAGAGTTGATTCAACTCTTCTTTGGTTTATCTCTAGATTCTTGTTATGATTACAGAGGACTTTTATGATCTGAGCTTTCCAGCGTTTAACAAACCACCTGCTGCTTTTTCCTAGAGCTTTCGACTGTATGAAACAGTCCAGATAGAGTTTGACGCGTGAGCTCAGTAGCTGTGATGATTTCATCCGCAGCACTCTGACGACATCTTGTCCAAGGTGGCGGAAACAGAGGAACAGATGAAACACCTGGAGAAACATATTAATTGATCCAAACTGCAATTTCCACTGTCAAGGAAAAAAGAAAAACTTAGTTAAACTTAACTTTCCAAGGTTTTTTAAAGTCTCTAAAGTCGACTTGGTGATATACATCTACAGCTACGAAAGATCCACAGATATAAACCCAACTTCAAAACACAAAAGCTTCATTCCGACACAGCGTTTGCTTCACTCTCTGTCAGTAAACACACTATTTTCTCATATAATGCCGTTTTGATTTTGGAGGAAAATGCCAATAACAGTTTGGGGGCATCGTTAGCCTCTGGCCTGAAAGCGAAAACAACAACAATTCACAATTGTTGCTGGCATTTCTTATCCCACAGTGAGACTGAGCTGGATATTTATTTGCTCAGACTCTCACTCGGAGACACCAGCTCCAGCGGGCCGTCTGCAGCGTATTAGATGCCTCTTAAAGTTGCCTCTGTTTATGACATCTGTTTTTATTAATGAATGTCGGAGGGACACATGAGCATGTTGTTTACCGGCGGTGGTATAACTCAAACAGACTGCGGCCAAGCATCTGACTCAGTTCCTCTTCGCATCAAGCATCTGTTTCTGCGGCCTGCTGAAAAAGAACTGAATAATTAAATCGATTGTCTCCTAACCTGTTTTCAATTGCACTCACAGGGGCCCCCGGTCTTTAATCGCTCAGCGTCCGTGGAGCGTGTCGTCCTAGAAAAGTGGACGTTTTTCCCTCCCGCAGGTGCCTGCAGCAGGAATGTGCAGTAACTGTGGGGAGCGGGAGGCCTCGTATATCACGGTGTCAGTGAGGCTGACTCCTGCTGTTTGGAGGGGACAGCCTCAGTGTCAGCCAGAAAAGACCACAGGGCTGATTCGCCGCTGGATATTAAAACCCAAAAACGACTCGCTCTGCTGGAAGAGAGAGAGAGAGAGAGAGAGAGAGAAAAGGCCCTGAAGAGAGAGCAGTTAATCCAGAAGTGACAGCTGTTGTGCTAGCTGATGTGTTACCAGTGTGAATTATTTGTGTTGCATAATGCTGTGTAAAACATTCTGCTGTATAAACGTCTCTGTCTTGGTTGACTGTGAGAGCGTTGTTATGTTCTCCTGCTCTTCACTTTCCCTCTCACCGCTTCACACTTTCCCCACACACACAGTCGCACAGTGACACGGTTCATATATAAGACTGAGCAGACACTCGCTGTGGGTGTCTGTGGTGTACCAGGTGTCTCTCTCTCACTGCCCCCCCTCCCCTTCCCTCCCCGCTGTCTCTCTGCAGACACTCAGTGTAAGACCACAGCGAAGGCCGACATCGTGCTGCTGGTCGACGGCTCCTGGAGCATCGGACGCATCAACTTCAAAACCATTCGCAACTTCATCGCCCGCATGGTCAGCGTCTTCGACATCAGCCCTGACAGGGTCCAGATCGGTAAGACTTCTACAACTACTGTTACTACACCTGCTCTGACACGCCCCGCAGCACTGCTGTGATTTACTGGATAAGTGAAGGTCATTGAAAGGTTTTAAGGCCACTTGTTTGCACGTTTTCTATTAACCACTGCTATAGGTTGTTAGCAAACCTATTCAGTTTGCATGGCCATGTGTTTCCTGCAGGTCTGGCTCAGTACAGCGGAGACCCAAAGACCGAGTGGCATCTGAACGCCCACCCCACCAGGGCGTCCCTGCTGGACGCCGTCAACAACCTCCCGTACAAAGGAGGAAACACCATGACAGGTGATTTAACGTTTCTGTGTCCAATGCACGCTGAAGCTAGTAGAATTTACACTTTTACTGGAGCCCCAGAAAAGTTAGACAACAGAAGAAACGAGTTCCCAGAGTTGTTTGTAAAACCTCTTGGTTCCTGCCGTACAGGAATGGCTCTGAACTACATCCTGCAGAACAACTTCAAACCCAATGTGGGTCTGCGAGATGACGCCCGCAAAATTGGCGTCCTGATCACTGACGGAAAGTCCCAGGACGAAATCATCATCAACTCCCAGAACCTGAAGGACAGCGGCATCGAGCTCTACGCTATCGGTGAGTGCGGCGTCTGGCAGAGATGTAACTTCATCATCTCATCAACCAGATAAAAACAAATGAGTGTTGCTTTGGGTCTCGTTGTGGAGGTGTAGTTCTGAAGGTCTGTTTTCCTCCCAGGTGTGAAGAATGCCGATGAGAACGAGCTGAGGACCATCGCCTCCGAGCCCGACGACATTCACATGTACAACGTCAACGACTTCCAGTTCCTGCTGGACATCGTCGACGACCTCACCATCAACCTGTGTAACAGCGTCAAGGGTCCAGGTAGGAAAAACGTTTTCAAAGACTCAGCTTCAAGGAGCACGGCGCCACGTTTCCTAAATTTGTCTCGTGAAACTAAGATGACCTGAGGGAAGCTTCAACCACTGAGCTCGAAGAGTTTTATTTCATAATTGAATTTTATAGGCAAATAGTTTTCTTTCCCTCCAGATTAATACATTTTAAAACAAATTGAATAAATAAACAAATTAAATCTACAGTCTTAAATATATGAGGGAAAAACAATCCCTCTTCTTTCCATGGAGAAAAACTCAGCAGAGTGGTCCATCTTCATTTAAAGGGATGGCAGGCTAATTTTCCTAATGCTGGTGCTATTAATAACACGAGAACTCCTTAATGTGAGGATGAATTGTTTCAGATTTTTCCCTCTTAAAAATGAACTTTGAAGAGACTTTTTATGGTTAAAACGGTCGACTGGAGTTTGGCCGCTGCTGCTCGCAGCTTATTCTTTAAATACCGCTGAGTCAGATTTACACCTTTTAGTAATTACTGGTGTTTGAGGTCAGATGGAAACTTTGTAGCTTCAGAAAGTTCTACTTTTCCGGAATTTACAAAACCACAGTTTTTAAGACTGACAACCATAAATTTTAAAAAGTTTAACAACGGGCTTTCAGGCAGTTTTACAGATGCTCGAGGGCGTGAAAGGTTTCTCTGCTTATGAAGGGCGACATAAAACTTAAGTCCAACTGAAGACACACCAGCAAAATTACACTTCCTTGGTGCAGCTGCTTTTAACCTGTTTGAACTGCTGACAAGAGGAGAGTAGAAATGCTGCGGTCATTGTGATCCCCAGATGAGAATAAAGTCCTCTTTTATTCACAAATCAAGTCTTACTCTGAGAAGTTGCAAAAGGAAAGATCAGCGTGACGTGGCTGTCGCTGAGAAGCAAAAAAATTAAGGGATAAATTTGTAGATAAAATTTGACAATCTCGATTATTTCTGACCACCAAAGGATGTTGGAACAGAGATCCAAGCATCTGATGGAAACTTTCTTTGGAAGTACTTTTTTTTTTTTTTTTTTTTTTTAATCTGTAAATCAATTTTAAGAGGAAATACAAAAAAGATTTACGGCGCAGGCGGAGCTGAAATATACAGTCGGCCAGCAGCTTCTCTGTCAGAGGAGCGAACACGACGAGGGCAGATTTGTGGCGGCAGGGTTCAAAGTGTGAAATACTTGACGTGTCGAATCACATCTCAGCTCATGTTTTTCTTCCCTCTCAGGAGTTGAAATGGGTCCGCCCAACAACCTGGTGACCTCGGAGGTGACCCACCGCTCCTTCCGTGCCACCTGGACGGCGCCCAGCAGCCCCGTGGACAAGTATCGCGTCACTTACGTGCCGGTGGCCGGAGGATCCACCGAGGAGGTGAGATGAAGCTCCGTCAGTCTGTCTTCAAAACACAAGCTTTTAACTCCTGTTCCCTTCACGTCACCAACCGATGGTGTTTGTTCACAAGCAAAAACTAAAAAGACGCTTTTTATCCAGAGAAACACAAATATGTGCAACATCAGATTTGGTTGTTTGAAAACCCAAATTAAAACTAAGAGTGAGAACATTAAAAGTAAACAGCAGAACACAAACCAAAGCTGCAGCTTCTCCAACATTAAGAGAAAACACCAGTCGACATCAATGAATGAACTTTTCCTGATGCTCCTGAAGGCAGCGTAGTAGCTGTTGTTAAAGGATGAAGCTGGAAATCATCTATATTTTTTTCTTATTGTCAACAAATCCCAAAACTAGCAATCAGTGTTTTCTTACTGATTAGGACAGAGTGTGTGTCAGAGCCTGAAGTATCTGATCCCTCTACAGATCCACTGTCTCCAGACACTATTAAAAACACATCAGTGAGTCTCCCTGCTGCACTGAGTGACATGCTCCTTCATCACCATCTTGATTCTGACTCCCACACACTATACTCACTACAGCCCCAAATGTGGATTAATCCGCCGCTGAAAATAGTCCCCAATGAATGCACCTTCAGCAGGAACCAGTGGACTTGGAGCTGAGAGCCACAGACTGAGCAGAGAGTTGAGACACAAGATTTACATACGGAAAAACACCAGACTTATCCTTTAAAACACTTTGACTACTACTACTAATAATAATAACCATAATCATTCTATTTATGATAACAGCTAACGGTCATTAGATAACTGCTCATGTTAAACACGTTCACAAGGACAGGCAAGTAGATTCATGAAAGTTTAGAATACAATGAAAAGGAATTAAAAACTGAAGAACTAAAGACACATTAATTAGACAAATTCCATAATAACTACTGTAAAGACGCTGTAAAGTTTTGCCTGATTTGAACTCATTGTTCAGCTTTTTCCCCCTTCAACATCTTCAACCTGGTTTAGATATAAAGAGCCGGTTCTGTTGTGGTTGTTTGGGATCAATTTTACTCTGTTGTTCCAGGTATAAATGGTCAAAAGTCTCTCAGATAATTGGTTCATTAGAAAAATCTGCTCAGTTTGATTCCTGGTTCAGAAAACTTCCTGTCCGCCATGTGTTGGTGCTGGAGCAGATCCTGAATATCAAATAGCATCTTGTTTGTTTATTTATCTCCTTTGTCTCTCATTAGACTCGGCTTAAAGTGTAGCAGATAACTCCTTTGTTTGTTCATAACCAATCAGGGGAGCTTTACTACTTCCTGTGAATTTAGATAACAGCAGCTTGTCACTCACACCAAAACAGACTAATAGACACTTAAACCCCGCCCCCCCCCCCACACACTGTTTAATATTCTGCTGTTTGTCGTCCTGTTTGGCGACGCTCACAAGGGCAGGTTAGAAACCGACTGTTGAAAGTGTTTCCACATACCCAGGTCTGGCTTCTATTCAAAGCCGTGTTTACTTGGCCCTCAGGAACTGAAATCTGGATCCCAGTTGCTTTGGTGAACCTGCATTTAGTTTACACTTAACCTCCTGTCAGTTCGGTCTTTCAAAACAGAGCACTGGGCCTTTTCCATCCTTTGTGCTTTTATTGGCCCTCGTCAGACGGAGCCTGTGTGATTAGAATCGGGCTCGTCTGAAATCAAACAGAGTTTCCACTGGATCCACTTAGTTTAACGTTATAGACCTCACACCGGGCCGAGACACCTCACCGTGCAGCCCCTCTCTCTCCTTCTCATCTGTTTATGTGGGACTGTGGAGCCGGTATGAACAAAAGCATGTGTAATATATGATATTTACATGCTGGGTGTTTAGAGCAGATTTACATCCAGTGCAACAAGAGCGTGAATCCCCTGCACAGCCAGTAAGAAGAAGGGGTCAGGCCGAGGCACGCTGCCAAGAGATGAAACAAGTATTCCTGTGTACCTGGAACATTCATGTGTAAGGGAGGAATAGAAAGGCAGGAAATAGACCCAAAAAAGGTTTGTGGCAATGAGTTTTTGTGTCATTGTGGAGTTGTCTGGTTAACTTTGAGTAAAAGCTAGAACCCGCTGAAAGGATTACGTGCACGTGTCAACGCAGTCCAAGCGGTGTGCACAAAAATCACGTGGCAGGTCTCAAGTCTTAGCTCTAAAATTTGCATTCATCATTTTCAGACACACGTCAAGATCCAAAGGCAAAAAGATCAGGACGTGATAATCTGAGGTTATCTGAGGTCAGGCTGCTGCTGGGATATCGAGTCTTTCCAAGTCAAAAGACTGAAGTCCAAGTGAAGTCAGGAGGCACCGGTTTTTAAAGTCACAGTCAGATTCATGACTCAAAGAGAAAGTCATGTGACCCGAGTCCAAACCTCTGCCGTACTTTATTGACGACCGTTTCTCAGACCGCGTCTATACTTCATTTCAGTGCAGGATGAAAATCAGAGACTTGAATGCACCACAGTGAAACCGTGCGCTCTGTCACGTCGGTGCGGTTTAAAGCGCAGAGTGATCTGGGATCTGGGAGTCGAGCGCTGAGGTGCACAGCTGACAACATTTACACATGGACATCTGCCTCGCTAACCAATCTAACACGAGACTGCTCCGAAGGAATGTATGTCTCCTCCTCAAGAGCCCCACAACACAACATTGTTTTATGAGAGAAATGACAACCGCTGTGACCAATAAATTCAATTTAGACTCGTAAGGGTCTTTATTGAATATCGTGCTCCTCTCGCTCGCCATGCCTTTCCTGTTTGACCTCGTGCTGTCAGTCAAGTAAATCCCTCAAAAGTCTAAAACACTAAAGAAGCTGAAGCACAGGGAAGATTAGGTGATTAGTTTTGCTGTAAATAGATTGAGCTGAAACATGCATCAACACACGTATCCAGATAACTGGCTTCAAAAAACACACTGCCATAAAGTTCAAATTCTTTTTGAAAGCAAGTGAAAAATAAGATTATTTCAACTTGTTTCCAACAGAAACCAGTTTGTTTTGAGAGTTTTCTCTGTGTGTTCTTGCCACCAAGTTTAATGCAGATCCCTTTAAAAGAAACAACAAAAACTCAACTGGATTTTTGGAAAGTATTAAAACTACTTGATTTGCATTTGAAAGTTGAAGTGGAGCTAAATGAATGACAGATACAGATAGCTTGGTAAGAGGGAGAGAGATGTATCTGCAGGTTTCACCGGCTCGTGAAGCTGCAGCTTCTCTCTGTTTGTTTGTTGTTTCTCCTCTGGGTCTGATTTTCCAGCAGGATAGTGCAGGAATGTGACACCGTGTAGCAGCCAAGATGAACGTCCCACATGAGGATTTTCCCACCAGCACACGAATGCAGCACGATAGCTTCGGTTTAACAGACTATAATCATCTAATGCTGAAAAACAGGAGACCTGGACCTCCACCAACCGCTGCCTGACGGCCCCCGACGATCTGATCCCCGACAGAGATCAGTCCATCGACTCTCAGCCAAATCTTTTTCTGATATCAGATTATCTGACAAACTGCCTCTTCCTGTGTGTTCATCTTCTGATGTGACCTAATGATCTATTGTAGAGTCTGGATTACTGGTCCGGCTCTCCTCCGCTTCAGCAGCTTCACATTCAGAAACATCCGTTTGAATCAGAAGGTTTTGGTGATTTTTATTTCACGCGTGGAAAAAAAAAAATCCATCGTCTTTACTTTGTCAAGTCATGTCAATCTTTATTTGTATAGCACCAATTCACAGCATCAGTTTTCTCAAGGCACTTTCCAAATAGAGCAGGTCTAGACTTTCTCTTTATAATAACATAACTTGGTTATGTGTGATGTGTCTGTTCAGATGGACGCAGGTTAGTTTGAAAAGTTTGACAGCTCAGTGCGAGTCACATTTCATTATCAGTTTTCCAAATCAAAGATCCTCTACGGCTCAGTTCAGTATGTGTTTGGACTTGCTTGATTAGTTATTGGAACATTTTATTCTCAACCTGCTCCACCTTGATCCTCGTTCCTTCTCCTTCTTTGATGTTGGGAGCGTTTAGTGACATAATCAGCACAGAAATCTGACCAGACTACAGATTTTCTGCTTTTGGAAAAGAACAGAAACTTGGCACCTTTTTGCTTCTTCAGTTGCTAAACTCCAGTGAGAGCGAGAGTGGCTTCCTTTGGCTTCCTGCTTGACTGAGCTTCACAATAAGTGAAGTGTGTACAGTAGATTATATTGAAGGGTTTGTATATTGTGAACTTTCTGAACTCTTTTTTTAAATATTGAATATAAAGAAGCTTAAAAGTTCCTAAAATTCTCAAATGTCCAAACACAAGCAGCTGAACAAAGTTCTCCTTCATAAAATGCAGTTTTAAATCAAGAGCTCTCCGATCAAAGGAATAAACAAGATGTTCAGTGCGTGTCACATGTGCAATACTAAAGTCTCTTATCGTTCCAGCTGCTGGTCGACGGGACGGTGACCACTGTGGTGCTGGAGAACCTGAACCCTCTGACCGAGTACCTGGTCAACGTTTACTCCTTGGTCGGCGAGGCGAGCAGCGAGCCTCTGAAGGGCACCGAGACCACCTGTAAGTGTGTTTCCCATCGCCACTAAACCTTTTTAAGGGCCACTTCCTCTCAGCCTCCATGCTCGGCGGCTTTTTCACAAGACACTGTTTGCCCTTTGGGTGGACAGACGTGATTGAAGAGGCAGATAGCATCATCGCTCTGCAGCAGTTTTACTGTTGTGGGAAAGCGTTTTTGTTTCCTCTATATGGTTCGTGAGATAAACAACTTGATTTCTCTGCTCATCGTCCTGTTTCATACACATCAATGGAAGTTGTTTACTCGCCCCTCCACCCAACGCTCTGCTCCAGCGTCTCTGTTTATACTACATATGTTTAGCATCTGATCTGAGGCGGAAAACTGTTTAACACAGACAGTGTCCAGTGATGCAATGCTATGAGCTGATGTTAGTCTGTGGCGGGTGAAGTGGGAATCACATTGAGCCGTAAAGACAACAGTTAAAAAGTTATTTATCTGGCCTGTGGTCTTTGCGTCTATCTTAAATAAACTGATAAAGTTTAACGACGTGTTAAGTGCGCGGCTCTAAGCGCTTTTTATTTGCACATTTGTCCTTTAATGTTCGCTTTATTTGTTCTTAAATGTGCGACTGATTTTTACAACGCGCCGTTTTCCACTGTCATAAAGCAATAAGTGATTGCTCTGTTGTCATTCACTTGGATGGCACCAGCGGCTGTCACATCACTGTGGTTTACTTTACAGTCATTTCTTAAACTAACACTCAGTTAGGTCATAATGTCTCTGAGAACACAGGCTGCGTGGCTCCATCTTAAAGCCTGGAGAACAGTCTGGTGTCCTGGACTGATCCGGCGTGGTGCTCAAACGATCAGGAGGAAGCTGAGCAGAGCTTCGCTTTTAGAAAACCCGAGAGGAAGCGTTTTCTGTGATTAAACAAATCTTTATAGGTTGAAGACTTGAATCGAGTCTGGAAGTTTGGATGTTAAAAATAACCAGTTCATCAGTGGAAACCAGTTAATTTAGACTCATTTATTTTAGTTTCAGTCAGACTTTTAGATTGAACTATTTTGGTTACAGGCACCTGAAACTACAGCTACTACAGTTTCCTCTCAGCAATAACTTCCCCGTCTGTTTTTGTCATACGCCTTCTCAAATGTAAACCTTATTTTTTGGCATCTACTTGTCCAAGAAATCAGATTTCTTCAGCGGCGATCTCACTGCGTTAACTTGGTTAGCATTAAACCCCGAAGGAATAAAAGACGTCAAATAAGTCAAAACAAACAAACAAACGAAAAAAAGCCCAGAGAAAATATCCTTTAAAAGAGAAAAGTCCTGACATCTGATACCAAATATTCTGCACATCAGAAGCACTGAAGTTTATGATCTCTCTGGGACGGCCGGGGATTTTCTGAAGTATGACCTTGATGTCGCCTGCCTGTTTGTATCATTATCCTTTTATGGAGCCAAAACCTCCCTCCGAATACGAGATATCAAAAAAGATCATGTCAGTCCCACTCAGTCGGTCATTTGTTGCTCTTAGTCAGATATTTCAAATTACATCAAAGCATTACATTTCTATTATTAAAGCAGGAAATCTAGAGGAGTGTCCAGCCTCGGCTCTCTGAGAGATATCGAAGCGATTCCCTGCTCTGACCGTGTGTGTTTGTGTCCTCGCAGTGCCGCTGTCTGCCGTGAGGAACATGAACGTTTATGACGAGACCTTAAGCACCATGAGGGTGAGATGGGAGGAGGCGGACGGCGCCACGGGCTACATGCTGCTGTACAAGGCCATCAACGCCACCGAGCCCCAGCTGGAGAAAGAGGTGAAGCGGCGCTACCTTCAGATGCAGCATGAGAAGTAGTTTTGACGTTTATTCATTCAGAGATGAACAGACAGGAAATGCAATGTTTCCTGATGAGGAGGTGGAAGCTCTGTGAACTGTGTGGCCTTTTAAAAAGATTCGTAGCCTTCTTTGTAGATCGAGTTTCCTCGGTACGTAGTTATCTGCAGCAGCCAACGATTTAACGAATGAAGTAAAGTGTTAAAATGAAAATGTGATAGAATAAATTTACCCCGTGAGCAGCAGCTGTCAGGATCAAGTGTATCACAAACTGTCTCAAACATAAGAAGCACACACTTGGTCTCACAGACTCACACATCTTAATTTGTGTGCTCAGCATTTCCACATCGACTTTAGACCAGTGGGCTTCTGCTCATGCCGCCTTACTGTTTCCAGATGGCGATATGATGAGCGCTTCGCAGAGCAGGAAGTGCACTTTAGCGGCGCGGCTCGGGCCGGGCCGGGCCTACAAAAAAGCAGAGCCCTCATAGACGCGCTGGGTAATGGGAAGGATTAGCTCATGGCCTGAAGTCATCGGGATGATATAAGCAGAACAGATGCTATACGGATGGAACTGAACGCCTCTGTGGTGTTAACCTACATGTGCAATTATACAGCAGAGGAAAATTGAAGGGATGATTTAATGCACGGCGCGGTGGTCTGTGCTGGAAAATATGCACACCCAAGTGTGAATGGGGATCTGGAGATGAAGCGGAGCATTGAATTATTCATCAGCATTAATCAATTGACATGAAATCATTTTTTTGTGTATTTCTGACACATGGCAACATTTAAAGGACCATACTGGTGTTTTTCCCCCCAGTTAATGTGTTTCCATTTTCTCCCGTTCACAAGAGCATTAGTGAAGTCCAGCATTAGTGTTGGATGATGAGGCCGACACCTTCAGGTGATGCTCCGGCTTCGAGGTCAGGGCTTTCTGCCGGCCAGACTCGTTCCTCCACGCCAACCCTGAGAAAACCATTTCTGTCGTGTTGAAACAAAAGCTGTTGACATGAAGTTGGAAGATCACTGCATGAAAAGCTCAAACCAGGAAGAACATCTTCCAAACAAGTTACATAAAAGCACGTGTCCCAGTACTTTTGGCCGTGTACTGTAAAACATGCAGAAACACTGGTGTGCAGCTGGAAATGTCTCTGTATTTTCACCATGATCAGTTTATCACATCAGCAGTTTTCATGCCTCAGGTGTGCAGGGAGGAGAGTCAGGCCTGTTCTCCAGGTGTTGAGTCTCTTCTGCTGTCTGACCTCCATCTGCATTCCTCTTTCCTCTCTCCACCCCCCCACCCCCCACCCTCTCTCTCTCTCTTCTCGTTTTTGCCCCCCTCTCTCCTCCTGTAGGTGCGAGTTGGCGGAGACGTAACGAGCGTGCAGCTGGTGCAGCTGATACCCAACACGGCGTACTCCATCACACTGTACGCCCTGCACGGAGAAGCGGCCAGCGACCCCCTGGAGGGGACGGGAGTCACCTGTACGTATTCGCAGTTTTTAGCTCCACACACACGTTTCCTTGGAGGCAGAGATCCTCTGTGGACAGAGATAATCTGGTGTTGAATGAGCGACAAAATTAAAGCACCGATGAAAACTGCTCTTCCAACGTCAAAATAAAATCTGCCGGTCAGACGGAACAAGACACTGAGACTCGAGAGCCGCTAAATGACCGTTCAGTCTCATGATCAGGCTAACACAAGTCAAGATTTAAAAAGCTCAAATCTAAGATTCAGCTAAGCTTTTTCTAAACCTGTCTGTGTTTTCTTAAGCACAGCCTCGGATATCAAGATTAACCTCCACTCGAAGAAGGTTTCCAAGTACTTAAACTCGTCCACTATGCCTCATATAATGATGACATTCGTGTTTATCTCAGTGGGATTAATTCTGTCTTCAGAACAGCTCTTCCTCAGGGAGATGTTTGTCCAGATACAACACAACTGGTGTGAACACTCTGCCATAAGAGTAATCATCAAGAAATGTTAGAAAGTATATGGAAATATTTCTTTTTTCCTAAATGTATTTTTGGAAAAAATGATTGTCATGTTATGATCAACTGCATAAAAGTTACAAGCCACAGGATCTTACATCCTTTAAAATGTCACTTTTTTCTCAGCCTTTTGGAAAGGTGAAACTGTGTTTTACTTTCATGTCAACAGTTATTTTATAAGAGCTGCATAGAGATAGATAGAAAACAGATGCAGTGAAAAACAGTATCGCTGTAAGTGCTGCTGTCTGGTTTCAGCTCTTGCGTAAGTTTCGGCTGCAGCGCGTCGGTCAGGAGCAGTGACGGTGACGCCGGCGCCAGAGATGTTTTTGTACTTGAGTCTGGATGTTTGGGTTCTAACGGTTGTCCTGACCCTGTCCTCCCTCAGTGCCCATGCCTCCTTCTGGAGCCCTGAGAATCACCGACGTCACTCACAGCACCATGAGGCTCAACTGGGACGCATCTCCCGGACCCGTCCGCAAGTACATGATCACCTACAAACCGGAGGGCGGAGACGTCAAAGATGTAAGACTGAGGTTTTTACGTTTCCGTTTCACCTCTAAATATTCTCTGGCTCTCAACTTTTGTTGTGAGGTTTTGCTGCTTCGTCTCTGTTTTGTTGTGTGATTGTAAACTGAATATCTGCTGGTTGGACAAAGTGAGTCGTTTGAAACGTTACATGACGAATGTGACTCGATCACACAAGCTTTCGCTGAAGAGAGGAAAACATGGAAGCCGTGTGGAGCGATGAGGAGAGTTCTCCTCTTCATCTCCGTGGACCGACTCCTAACGTTCACATCACAGTAGTGAAGGGAAACGCGCATTAGTTTGCATTTTCTTTTGCCGATTGTCCCGAGACTTTTGGAACGAATCCATTTTTTTCGCAAAAACATTATCGGATGATTGATCGATAATGGAATCATTTTTAGTTGAGCTCTGAAATAAACTTGTTTGCTGACTTATAACCATTAAGAATGAACGTGGGGGGGGGGGCTCCTCCTGTGTCCATGTTGTGCAGTTCGGACAATCTCCAAACTTATAAACTACTGTCTAAATCGTGCAGCTGTGACCTTTTCCACTGGCAGCGGTCTGTTCTTGTTTGTAAGGTCAGTCAGAGGTGGCCTTCCAACAATAAAACCTCACATAGAGCTCCATGAGGGTAAAGCTTTAGTCAGCAGTGATATCTTCGTTCTGGGAAAGCGACCAAGTCGGGACCAAGTCAAGAGTTGCAGCCGGCCTCTCGGCAGAGCAGCAGCTCCACATTGTTGGCTGATCTTTATGAGAAAAGCAGTCTGCTGGCAGAGGAGCGCTGGCTCAGGCCGTCGGCCCAGCCTGACTGGATCATCCCAGCACCGCTCCGTCCTCATAATTTCTCACTTGGATGTCAGCGGAGGACAAACAGCCCGGGGATGAATCAGCAGCCGAAGGTGCCGTCGGTGGACACCTGCGAGACGTTTCCAGGACGTCGTGATGAATGACGAGCACCAGCTCAACTCCTCTTAAGGATTACCGCTGAAGGCTTCTTGTCTCCACAGAAGAGTCCCACACACACTGGATTTATGCCTTCTGAGTGTGAAGGCTTTTCTCCCCCTCTGCTGCTGACTTTACTCAGCTCGCCCCTGAAATGGAAAAATCAACTTCAGCCTTTTATGGGTTCAAATTTCCATTTTTTTGTGAGCACTTTAAAGACTCAGCGAGGAGTAGTACACTGCTGAGAAAAATTTAAATCAGGATCATATATACATACATTTTTATTGGTTACTTAAATAACCCTAGTTCCAAGCTCTTCTGTCCAGTTATACTGTGCTGTCACTAGAACTTAACACTCGCCATCCAATCAGAGCTGAGAATCTTCTCTGGCCACGTTTTACAACATGGTAATAGAAATACGTTTTCCTCCAAGTATTTGCCAAAGTCTTGTTAGTATGACCATGTCAGAGGAAGCGCCACACATTCGTGCACTGGCAACACAAACACATTTTAACTGTAAAATCTGATGGCCCAGCAGCAGTTAGTGGCTGTGGGTGATTTTGCAGTTATTGATGATTATGTTTGCCACCGGCAGGTTGAAGTCAGCGGTGACATCACCACCCTGGACCTGACCAACCTCATCTCCCAGACCGAGTACGATGTGGCCGTCACCCCGATCTACGACGAGGGACCTGGAACCCCGATGCTGGGAACCGCTATCACAGGTCTGAAGCTGCTCTTCCTGTTCCTCCCTTTGTGCTCGTGTTTTAGAGACGAGCACCATGTCTGTGATCGTGACGAGGTCGGTATTAACTTCGACATCACGTTCCTCTTTACTTTCCCTCCTCGACTGGAAACAGTTCAGAGAAGGGCGGGACTCTCTCTGTGCACCAATAAATCTGTGTGTGTGTGATCATTTACTGCATTGGCCCTGATTATCATTAATCCCAGGTGAACTGAGGAGCAACTTGTTTTCAGCATTTACACACACATACATACACACACACACACACACACACACACACACATATTTGTAGTTCTGTACTTTTGAGGGCTCTCAGTGATACACACTTCCTAGCCGCTAACCCAGAGCTAGCTTGGTTGCAAAGCTCTGAGTCACCGTCCACATCTCTGATTTGTTCTGCAACTCAAACAGGTCTGGCGTTGTCTAAACTGCGGTCCTCACAAAGATGGAGTACACCAGCACTCTCATAGACAGAGACACATGCACACACACACTTTCACATAAGCACAAACACAAACACAAACACACACACACACACATACACACACACACACACAGCTACAGTAAATAGGCTTCACATGATGTTGCCTCATCCCTCAGACCTCCTCGTAAACACATCCGCACTCTTTCTTGTTCCCTGACTGTGTGAACAGATGTTGTTCCGGCCCCCAAGAACCTGCAGTTCTCCGAGGTCACCCAGACCTCGTTCAGGGCCACCTGGGATCACGGGGCCCCGGACGTGGCCCTCTACCGCATCGGCTGGACCAAGAAGGGGGAGACCAACTTCCAGTTTGTAAGTTCGGCACTTTAGAACAAGACAGTTTCCAAACCAGATAATAAACACTATTAATGTTTCATTTTTATCATTAGCTTTAGTCCATTTACTGAAAGTCACAAACAGTACACATTTAACAAGCATTAACATGTCGACTAATCAGCAGATGGAAGTTTAATGAACGAATTTCTTCAAATATAGTAAAACAATCCTCTAAGGTGGACGGTGACACAAGTTTCAGAGTTTCAGAGATGCTTCTTTGGCCGCTGGATAAATAATTTGGTGAAGTACTTTCTCTTCAAATATGCAAAGGAGCTTTGTTTGGACAGCGCCGTCTGTCTGCAGTGACAGTAAACATCTGCTTTCGGTTGCCTCATCGTTACAGTATCCAACCAGCGGCGGAGGTTTTGCCTGTATATCCTGCTGGTGTTTCCTTCCTGTGATTAAAACTGGAGGCTGAACTGGAATACAGCGAGTAGAGCTGTGAGTCCAGGGTCAGAGCGTCCGAGCACACCTGCAGACACTGACTTCACCAACAGCTTTAATCAAACAGCCCAGATTTAAAGCATCAACCTTCCAGTAAAAGTCTCTGCCTCTTTTTTAAAACGTGGACTGTTTCCCGAGGAGGGTCGGCTGAGTTACAGCCATGAAACTGAAGGCAGCTTTGTTTAAAAGCAAACTGAAACAGTTTTACTGCAGGTTTGTCATTTAAGATATTTCTTATTACTGAAGTAAAAAAACAAAAAAGAAGATTTCAGTAATGATCCATTGTGGTTTCACAGATCCTTTCAAACTGCCATGCCTCACAAAACGCAGTGATCGTGTATGCCAAGACTTAAGTAAAAACATCCATCGTAGCTGAAGCAACAATAATGCTCTCTTTGTTTCCTTCTCACAAAGCTTTGGCCCTCCACGCTTGTTTTTCGGGCCCACTTCTGTCTCCCCACCCAACACACCAGCTCGAAACTCTGAATGAAATGAAATCCATACCAGGTTGTTCATTACAGTCTCAAGCTTATCTCAGGATTCCACTTTTATAGACTTTCTTTATTGACTAATTAAAACAGAAAGCTGCGAAAACGCCTCTCTCTGTAAAGCTGTCGTCAAACATTCGTCGGTGCACGTCACTTTTTAAAGACCAAATATTTCTTTTCTTTTTTTCTTTTTTGTTATTTCTTGAAAGGAAACATTTTGCTCGTGTGTCGCCTTTTCCAGAAAGACAACATGGCTGAACACACCAACACAACAGACCCACCTGTAGAAACAGATTCAACCAAAAACTTACTATGAAGAAGAAATCTACAAATTGAAAAATCAATTTTTTTTTTAATGAATTTCTTATCAAACCGAAGTTAACGGCAGCGTCCCGGTGTCAGATGTGAATATCAACATCTGCATCCAGCACACAGAGGGTCAGAGTGTGTTTAGCTTCGCTTTGTGCAAAGACCTGAAGCAGCTAGCTAGCTAGCTTAGCTTCATCAGAAATATCAAGAGTATGAAAATATATTTCTCATCATCAGAGTCGTCTGTGTCCAACATGTCCACTAGTCCAGGTGAGGAAATAATGGACTTTGATGAAAGACTAATTCATCGCTGAGTGTTTGTCGTCTGTTGTTAAAACATGTTATGGCGGATTATAGTCACAGACTGTCCAACATGTTACTTCCTGTCTCTCCCTCCGTCTCCAGGCCATCCTGAATAGCGACGAGACCTCCCACGTTCTGGAGAACTTGGACCCTGACACCGAGTACGCTGTCACCGTCACGGCCATCTACCCGGACGAGTCGGAGAGCGAGGACCTGATGGGAAGCGAGCGCACATGTAAGCCGGCCGCTGCGCCGCCCCACCCCCACCCCCCACCCCCCACTCAGCCAGTTGTAAAAAACCATTCCCAGTCTAGCCTGCTGGGGTTGTCATGGCGACCTGTGGAGCTTGCCACAGGTGTACAGAGAGGAGAAGTAGCAGCAGTGGGAGGTCTGTGGTCGCTCACGGCTCTTCCCTGAGACATCGTTGTTTATT
>NW_019174280.1:23078814-23191800 GCF_002260705.1 Seriola dumerili
ACCCCCCACCCCCCACCCGTCGCCTTCTCGGCTCCCAAGAAAAGCAAACCAGCATATTTTACACTCACTGATGTACCTGGGCATTGAAATAACATTGTTGTTTTCTCAACGTCTCTTTTCTAGTGTTAAAGGCTCCGGATGGTATGTCATGTGAGAAGGACAGGTTCCTTTTCACTGTAATGTTCATGAGTTTGTGTGGAATGGTAATGTGGACGGTACGGGACAGTGTTGATGGGGAGCACACTTTTTCCTTTCTTAACTGCATGTACGTGCATTGTAGTGCCTCACTGTGCGTTCCCACCACAAGCAACTGGAAGAGCCGCCGACGATCGTTGATTTTCAGCGACCGCGATTTTTCCAGTCACAGTCCAACATCAACATTGGTGCTACAGCCGCCAATCAGCTTCCTGATATTGGCAAATTCACTGTCGGCTTGGCGATAATTCACCAATAGACAGTGACAATTATGAATTTCTGGTCCCTGTTTTGTTTTCTTTGGGACACACTATAAAGATAATGTACTGTGAAGGATCCTGATACAGCAAATAAAGGAGCAGGTGGAGGACAGGACTTGTCTTCCACCTGGTCCATTATGTTTGTGTATCACGACACCTTGTTGTGCATTAACTGAAAACGTAATAAATTCCCACAGTCTGTCGAAGAGAATGATATAAGCAGCTGCTGCAGCCGGATCATTGCTGCAATTTATTTCTCTTGATTTAACGCCGTGGAAGCGTCGTCCGCTCCAAAATCTAACCATGACCCATAATGGACGTTTAAAAACCACAGCAGTCATCAGGACCGCTAAATATAATAGTATATAGTTCTGTCTCATCTCAACACTGGACGTCAGGAGTCTGTGTTTCCAGCCTGTGGCGTAAATAAGATTTTAAAACTAATGTGTGTAGACGTGCAGCAGATTGTGGTGTGAACGTAGATCCAGAGCTTCAAATGCAGAAAGTGTGAAAAATAGACCGATAACATGTCATCCTCCACAGACCTCCGTGACTGTGATTGATTGTTTTAATGCCTCCGTGAATCATTTTGTTTTTTTTTTGTTTTTGTTTTTGTTTTGTTTTCCTTCATCTTCCACCATGTTGTCATTATAACATTCCTGTTGCCGCAGCGCAATTCATCTCACATTTTGTAACGTCATGTTACCATGTCACCGTGTCGTCGTGTCATCATGTCATCATGTCATCCTTCATCAGTGTCCACCTCTTCATCAAATGAATGTTGTTGCATGTTTGAACAGTGGCTCTGCTGCAGGGTTGCAGGTCAGGGGACTTCTACTTCAGAAGTGTCCAGTGTTCAGTAACAAAAGAAAACTTCTCAAACCCCCGATTTATCTTTTAGACTTTGTTGCCTCCAAGTTTCTTTTGAGATAATCTTAATCTGCAACTTTTGTTATAGTGTCCCTCCCAAATTTAGTTGTTTTAATCTCAAAATTTGTCTCCCTAATATTCGTTTTTATAATCTTAAAATGTCAGTTAATTCAGTTGCTATGGTTATTAACATTTTTTACGATCCCCCAATTTGTAATAATGGTTCCTAATTTTATTTCTTATAATCTCAAAATATATTATAATTTTCCCAAAATGTATCAACCATAAAAATCTGTCATAGAGCCCCCCCCCTAATTTTATTACAAAATATTATTTTATTCTCTTAATTTGTAATAATTCCATGAAAATGTTTGTTATAACCCACAAAATTAGTTGCCCACCCTAATTTTATTTCTACATCCTGGTGTAAAAGAGTCCAGCACTGTCTGATGTTAACTGACTGAAGGAGAGGTCACTGACCTCCAGCCCTGCTCTGAACAGCTTCACTGACCGTAACCTCATCACCTTCCCGCTTTCATCCTTAAATCGACCCCTTCCAGCTCCATGACCCGTGAGATCGTGGGAGCATCACCATCACTGCCATCATCATCCTCATCCTCACATCATCAGCGCTCATCAACCCCAGGATGCCACTGCTTTTACTGTGTAATCTCACTCAATGTGTCTGTGTGCTGCCAGTGCCTCCGCCACCGCCAAAAAACCTGAGGGTTTTCAACGCCACCATCTACACGCTGACGGCGAAGTGGGACGCCGCCCCCGGCCCCGTGCAGAACTACAAGATCACCTACAGTCCCACAGCTGGAGGCGAGCCCATCTCGGTGAGTTCTGCAGATGTTTAGACACCAACACTCGGGTGTCATCAGCATACGTGCATCAAGAAATGGGTCTTCAGTTCTTCCTCAGTGAAGCGCAAAATATGAAGTAAATATTTAACTCTAATACTACAACTGTATATAATACTACTATAGTGCTACATCCTAATACTGCAGGGCTGGCAGTATCATTGTATGTGGTGTTAAATCACAGTGTGTCTACATCTCAACGAATGGTAAATCTGTTTCTGCAGCAACTTTGAAGCATGAAGGAACCTCAACATTCTCCGCAGGAGGCAGAAAAATACATTTAAAAGAATAAGGGAGTAATAATAATCACAGCAGGATTTATTTATTCATTCGAGTCTCCTTGAAAATAAAACTGCAGGATATTTATTTGACCTTAATGTGACATTTTACATTATAAAGTATTTTCCTGCTGTTAGAATAAATACAGTAAATGTGCACCAAGTGGCAGGATCAACATTAAAAAAACTTCTTCTAAAAACACACACACATAATCACTTGGCTCCTCTTTGTGTCAAGAGACCAAAGCTGGAGCGGCTCCACTGACACTGAACAATGGACTGACCTCGGAGATCTCTAAAATGTTTGTTTTAAGCTTTTACACCCAAATTGGCTTCGATTCCTGGATTGTTTTGTAAATTTGAGGTTTACCAGAAAACGAATCCCTCTCTGGCCGTGAAGCCACTCCGGGTATCATCTGTTTGTCCGGGATGAGAGGAACAATAATGACTGAATTCCTCTTCAGGGTGTTTTTCTCTTATACGTTCTTCGTAACTGCTGTTGTTGGGGTGCGGCGTTTCCCAGCTGAGCTGCTTCTCGACCACCGGGAACATTTCCAGTCTGCCTGACGACAACTCGTTGAATATCTCAATATGATGGAGAGTTTTAAATCTTGTTTTCTGTACGAGTCCCAGAGCATCAGCTGACGGGAAGCTTTCTGTCCCTCTTGAGACGAACTGTCAGGAAGTCCAGAGCGAAAAAAGAAATGAATCAGGACCTGACACCGTTTGTGGTGCGTGTTCATCTCACCAGAGTTCCTCCAGTAGAAGAAGAAGAACTAGAGGAAATTGGATTTTATATTAAAGACAAAATCCATTATTCTTCAGAAACAAATTGAGAATTGATCGTCTGCATTTGAAGCCATCATCATCATCATCATCATCATCATCATCATCATCATCATCATCATCATCATCATCGTCATCATCATCATCGTCATGGGTCACAGAAGATGTTTTACAACAAAAGATTCAGTAAACCAGGGACTAAAAACTGCCAGACACCGGCTGCGTTTACAGTAAGAGTTGGATCTGGTTTCAAACGCTCGCCTCCCTGTTGAGACGCACAGAGAGCGTCCTGAAGGAGCGCGGGAAGACGCCGCTGGAGCTCTTCCATCATATTTTGGCGTTTGGTTTATGGCGGTGTCCCGCGTCGCGATGGTGCAGTTAGAAGAGTCCGAGCTCGCATTCCTGCGCCATGACTGAAGACGTGATTAGAGCTGGAAATAAGTTGAAAGGGAAACTGCGGGAGTTACCAGTTTTATTGTGTCTCTGAGATGTTATGACAGTGTTCCCCCAAACAACATGTCAAGGTCGAGTCATGATGTCACTTCAGATCCGTCTAATGGAGCTCGGATCCCCTTCGCTACGTCACATGTGTATCCTACAAGGCCGAGAGCATCTGGTGACACCGTGTCATCTGCAAGGCTTGTTGTTTCTCACGTCAGTCATGTGATTGCACACGGGTTCTTGAGCTCGGGGTTTCCTCACCGCTCTCAAAAATGTAGAAAAGTCGAGTCATGTCCAGCTGATGCTTAATGATATGTAAGTAAATATATTGAGATGTTATGGTCAGGAAGACGGAGGTGGTCTGACTGTGACTCACAGCAGAATAAATGAAACCGATCACCCACGGAGAGAAAAACCGTCTGAGAGTCTGCAGCTGAACTCCAGGGTCAGTCCTGGAGATATTCTGCATTTTTTCCTTTTTTGACAACAAATCCCACGAAACAGACTCAAGCTCAAACAATGAGCTGATCGACAAGCAGGTTTCGTCTGTGTATCCAGAGTCTAATAATATCTGAGTCCTCTGAGCCACGGAGCTGTTGAAAACACACATCAGTGAGACGCACCGCTGCTCTGGGCGACGTGCTCCTTCATCACCGTGAACTCACACCGACGTTTATTTTGACTCAGGCCCCGTCCACTCCTCTTATTAACATGCGTCTCAGGTGATCCCATCACAGGAGGACAGCGACCACCTGTGATCGGATCTCACGAACGTTATTCCCCTTTGCAAAGACCGAAGAGCGCCGCTGGAAACTGGAAGTTGTCTGAGACACCTGTAAACTTGTGCGACATGGATAAAGCCAGTTTACGCGATAAAGAAACTGTATATTTATGAGGTGGTTTTTAAAAGATTCACGACCTCAGCAGGAAGCGATGGGGTCAGAGCTGAGAGCCACAGACGGAGTGGGGAGGTCAGAAAGTGCCGAGAGGCCGTTGGTTGTGTTGACGATGAAAAGCAAAGTTACCTCATGATTAAAACGTCATCTCATAAACAAAAGTTTGCAAGTTCAATCCCCAGAGGAGCCACTGATTGTCCATTAGGAAACTAAACAGCTGCTTATTGAAAAAAAAAAAGAAAAACTCATCCACATTCCTAAAATACTGATGTAAATGTGATGCGATACCCTCTGTCCTGTATCTCTTAGCTACCAGTCAAAACTGTTTACGCCCTCTGCGATTGTGTTTACAGTGTCGTCTCCGCTTCATGATATACTGCAGAGTTGTTTGCTCGGGATTTCCCCACGGGCCACTCGGATTCCCTTGCGGAGAAACACTTTACTTAGCGGTGTCTAAATATTGTAAATAGTTTGCTGACATTGTCCTCAGAAAAGGCGAATCTGTCTCCAAAACATGTGAGTTATTACGCATTTTTGGAATTTGAGTTTGTTTTTTGTTTTTTTTAAGGAGACGGGGAGATGAGAGCAGGGATAAGTGATGACCATTAAAATCCCTTTGGATGCAGTTTATTAGCACAGCCGACACGAGCAGCTCCTTTGTCAGGTGTTGTGTGTGTTTACAGTGGAAGCCAAACAAACCTATGTTGTTTTAATAAAGACGTCAGTTATTAATCCGCCGTCAGCTGGAAAAATAAAAAAGGTTGGTTATCTTGCGGAGGAGCTGGAGGTGTGCAGCCTGCAGCCTCCCTCTGGCTGCTCCTTCTTCCATTACTCCCTCACATGTTTTGTTTTGTAAATGGATCTTTTAGAAGTGTTATGTTTTCAGGTTGTCCCGTTCTCGTGAACGTGATATCTCAGTGACGCCTCGAGGGACTTAATTCAAATTTGCCGCAAACAAACTGATTAGATTTTAACCGCTGACGTGTTTCCTGTGAACAGACGCAGGTTGGCGGGAAGAAGACCAGCCTCATCCTGCAGAAGCTCCAGCCCGACACGCCGTACACCGTCTCTGTGGCGGCCGTGTATCCCACCGGCATCAGCTCAGACATCTCCGCGGATGGAAGAACCAGTAAGAGCCTGATGTGACGAGGACTTCCAAACTGTTTTACTTCATGTTCTCACTGTTTCTCCGCTGACGGCTGTGAAATCCTTTCTCTTGTGTTTTCCCTAGAACCTCTGGGCGGAGTGAGGAATCTGCAGGTGCTGAACCCGACCATGACCACCCTGAACGTGCGCTGGGAGCCCGCCGAGGGCCGAGTGAAGGAATACAAGATCACTTACGTCCCTGCCGCCGGAGGAGCCGAGAGCATGGTAGGACTGGTAGGGCAACCACTTGTGTCGGCTGGCACTGTGCAGAGCTACACCTGCAGCCAAATGACTCACCTGCGTGTTAGTGAACCGTGATTAAACAGACGATGAGCTTCGCTGAGGCAACTTCCATCTTTTGTGCACTTTAATGCAGCAATAAACGCTGAGATGCAGATTACATAGTGTTGTTCTCAGACTGCCATAAGCACAAACTGAACTCCCTGCATCTCTGCGCTTCACTTCGCTTCCTACTTTCTTCTAAGAAAACTTTACAACATTTTTTATTTGACTAAAGTGCCGATCCTGCTTTGTTAAATAACGTGCATGCTAGCCCGCTACATCCAGCCTGTTACTGTCGAAGCAGGACTGGACTGCACGCCCGTGTCTCTGTCTCTGCTCATGGGGTTTGGAAGCAGCTGATTCGTGCTGATTTGTTGTTGAACTCAGGAAACAGTGACACCAGGTACCACCACCACCATCCTGCGGGGCCTGCAGCCCGACACCCTCTACACCGTCTCCCTGGTCCCGGTCTACGCTGAGGGAGAGGGAAAGACGATGTCTGAAAATGGAAAGACAAGTAAGACCGTTACCTTCGCCCTGTTCACGCCAGAAATCTGTCTTTATCATCCGGTCAGATGTAGGACAGAAACAAACTGAGTGTCTATCCAACCTCTCGTTCAGGGCCACTGGGAGGCGTGAAGAACCTGAGGGTGACCAACCCCACCATGACCTCTCTGACGGTGGACTGGGACCCGGCCGATGGCGCCGTTCGCCTCTACAAGGTCTTCTTTGTGCCTGTCGCCGGAGGCCGAGAGGAGATGGTGAGACTCTCTTACACCTGTCTCACCTTTCGAGGGGCAAATACAGACACGCTGCAGTTTAGGAAGTTGTGTAGTTGTGAGAAATAACCATTTAAATTTCCTTTTTTCTTGTTAAACAGGAGCAAGTTCCCGCAGGCACCACCAACACCATCCTCAGGAACCTGATGCCCGACACGCTGTACACGGTGTCGGTGTTACCGGTTTACCCGGCCAGGGAGGGAAAACGCCAGTCTGAGAACGGAAAGACATGTACGTTTTTCCCGCCGCTTCGACTGAACGACGGCGTCATGTCAAAATGTCTGTTTGCATTTTAACCAGTTTGTAACGACAATCATTTCCACGCTCGCAGTGCCTTTGGGCGGAGTGGGCAACATGAAGGTGACCAACCCGACCATCACCACTCTCACGGTCACCTGGAATCCCGCCGATGGAAACGTTCAGGGCTACAAAGTGATCTACGCTCCTGTCGATGGAGGACTGGAGATTGTGGTAAGATCCTGTCACTGCTCTGCAGTAACTGCCAGGACAAAAACAGGACGTGCAGTGGAACATGTGAGAGGAAATAGAGTGAATAATTAAGTTGTCAAATTAGCTTGAGCTGCTAACGTCACTGAGTCGAGTCAGTTTGAGTTGCGTTCACTTGAATCAAGTTAGTTGATACAGTAGTTAAGAACCTGAGTGAAGTAAAGTTAAGTAAGTTGGGTTTAGTTTAGTTAAACTGATAACAGCCAGGAAACGAAGTCAACACACACACAACACAAAACGTGGCATCGTGTGAGAAAGGCCCCCCCCCCCTTCTGTGACATGATGATTGTTTTCACACTGAAGAAAACTTTAAGCTCTTTCAGTTCAAACAAAAGAAAATCTGTCAAATTCCAACCAGGCAGCACTAAGACAAAAAACTATTTAAAAAACGATCCTCGTCTGACGCATCCCCAGCAGTGAAATGTGACATTTTTTTTGCAGCAGAAGTTCATAAAAACACCGTCAGGTCAGAAGAAACAGAACGATCAAAACCCTTCGACAGGGATTTGGTGATGTCATTCTTTTTGTCAGGATAATCCCGTCGAGCAGTCGCCCCACAATAGCATCTAAATCCTCTCTGGCTGAGGAGATCTCTCACCGTTGCATGGCGTGTTTAAAGTGTTTACGTTTCTGGAGCTCAGAGTAAGTGAGTGTAAATCCTGCTCATCGGACGCCGGCCGCCAGAATGAAAAAGAGCCGTGCAACAACACATCTGAATGCGCCTGAATGACGATTTGGCTCCAATCAGTTTGTCAAAGTAAATTTCACAGATTTTTCACAGGATTTTTTTTTTTTTTTTTAAACTCCTGCGCCAGAGGAATTTAAAAAGCTGCAAACAGCAAACAATACTCAACCTGCAATAACTGGAAAAATGCCAGTCAGTCTGGCTCAGTCCGAGTTTAACTACTTTTGTTGTTTTTATAGAGAAATGGTGAAAATGAACTGATGGAGAACAAGTAAAACAAACCATGACAACCATAAAAAAAACACCTTTTAATGACAGAAACATCTGAGCCACATCCATATTAAAACACTTGAATATAAATGTCATTAATCAGTTTTGTTTTCCGTGTTCAGTGAAATATATTATATATTTTATATTATGATGTTATAACTGTTGGTTTAACTTAATTTAACTTCATTTTAGAGCATAGAAATAGTCAAAGTTTGAATGTTATATATCTTCAGCACATTATAGTTTCATAATAGTTGACCAGTGGTTTCAGGAATAAAGCAGCTCCAGTAAAACTGATAGGACGTTTTTGTGAAACCCAGCTGTTCCCTTAAGGGGAAAGTTTGAGCTTTCACCTGCTGGAGGTCAAAGGTCGGGGCTCTCGGGGCTGGTAGGAATGTAGCCTCTTGGCGAAGGGCAGCTCCTCATCGACTCCACCGCGTGTGTCTTTGCAGGAGCAAGTGTCGGAGAGCACCACCACCACCGTCCTGGACAAGCTTCTGCCGGACACCCGCTACACCGTCACCGTGGTGCCCGTCTACGCAGAGGGAGACGGACCCAGCCTGTCCGACAGCGGCAAGACGAGTGAGTGACTGTGGCCTCAAAGAGGCGCAGGTAGAAAGAGTAGTTAGCCCTGAAGGCAGCCATCCTCAGACCTCACTTACAGTCGTACAGTCGTTTTGTTTCCTTCAGCATCTTCCCTGAATGAGTTATTTGTCTGTTTTGTATTTGTTTTTGTCTTTGAGTAGCTACTGTTCCTCTGTGTGTTCTGACGTTTCCAGTTGCATTGATAGTTTTATTTTTACTCTCCAAATAAAGAACAAGTCAAAGGAGTGAAGTGTGAAAATATGTTGCACTAATGAAGTTGAAGAAGTTGTGAGGGTGTGTAGTTTTAATCTCCACTGCTCCAGCACGGAGCAATTGAAGTGACAGACCAGAAAATAGCTTTCCAATTGTAACACAAATATACAAAAGCATCAGTCTCAGTGTGAGTCAATAGACTGGGAGTAAAGCTTGCCAGAAAAACCACCATTTCCTCGGTATCCAGCATCTGAACAAATCGCCCCCTGGACACCAGTAACCTCTGACCAGACAGCAGCTGTGCATCGCTCTGATCCAAGCGCTGAATTTGTCTTCCTGTTTCGTGTCTCTGCTCAGAGCCGCTGGGTTTTGTGAGAAACCTGCAGGTTACTGATCCCACCACCAGCACCCTGAACGTCCGCTGGGAGCCCGCCGAGGGGAGCGTACGCGAATACATCGTGATCTGGGTGCCAGCGGCCGGAGGAGACCAGGATGTGGTAAGAACTCGTTCACGCACCGCTGATATGATGTCACCTCGTTAAACACTTTTCTTAAGACAAGCTGAGCTTCACTGAGACGAGATGGCAGAGTAGGAGCGAGAAATCTGCCAGATGTTGGACTTTCACCAGAAGCTTCATCCGTCTGTAAAGTATGAAAATCAATACACAGACTCCTCAGGCTTTGTTGAATGTTCAATCCGCCACCGTGTCCCACCGCTTCCAACCTGAAATCATTTACTGTTACAGTGTCATTGCAGGGCAAGTTGATTTAAAGATCCTTCCCTGCATCACTTCAAATAACCAAACTATGACCAAGTTATTCCAGACTTGATGTTGACTGTGGAAATGAATGGAAACCAATAGATGATTCACAGTAGAAACAATATTTTAAAGGTCCCATATTTTACACTTTCCAGTGTTTTATTAAAAGTGTTGATCTATTAGAAGATATATTTGTGGTTTTAAGAACCAAAAACCATCTCAGTGTAGTTTTACATCTCCTCTCTCAGGCTTCTCTCTGCAGCTCTAGCAACAACAGGTCAGTGAGCCAATCAGAAGAGAGAAGGCTCTGAGCCTCTCTTCTGATTGGCTGACTGTTTTCTGAGTGATCCAATAAAAATATAGCAGATTTCAGGTAAAAACACTCAGAGAAACCAAATCCTGCAAGGTTTGGATGGTGGGTCCAGGTGGGCGGGGCTTGGTGACTGCTTTGTTGTGACATCACAAAGTTCCAGAAGTCCTGACGGCTGGTTTTAAGGCTCAGTTTCTGAATACAGGCTGTGTGCATTTCTCTGTGGACTGAGGCTTTGATACTTTCACAGTATTAATATAGAAGCTAGAGCTGATCTATAATCACACGACACATGGACACAGACCTTTACACTGGAGGAGCTTTGAAGTTTCCAAAATACAACAGCATTGTTTGCACAGTAGTTAGCTGTGATGTGAAGTTTAATTAGTAGTAACAAGGCAAAACTACTGTAGTAGTCCTTTAAGTACTTGATAATGCTGCATGTTGTGTCACATGTTGTTTATTATATTTACTCTAAAAACAAGAGACAGCGACTGTGGTGTTGATAATGTGAATATGTGAATATGAGGTGAAACTCCTCTTTGTGCTGACTACATCACAAAGAAAGTACTAACATTACTTTTTAAGTAATAGCAGGTTCTGTGCTGTGAGAGCAAATAGCTCAATTTTAGTTTTGGCCTGAAATTCAAGTTTTCCCAACACTTGTGGAGAGCTGGCAGTGGCCTGAGATGATTCCACTCGTTTCCAAGGCAGTTTCACGCAAGAACGTTTTTTTCTCGTCCTGGAAAAAGTGCAACATCGAGTTATCAAAAGATGAAAACCATCGGATAATGTTGTTGCCTTTAAAATCTACATTTTTCTTACAGCTAATGGAAAACATTTGACAGTGTTGTGGGATAGTTTAACTCATTTCCAAGGCAGTTTGAGCTGTTTTCTATAAAGCAATGACAATATCTCGAGGGGTTCCATATTGTGTCACTTGGTTGAAGACATGTCGTGAAATGAGATGATTTGATTTGGAAACAACTGAAATCATCCTCAGCTTACTGGCAGGTTTTGGAGCTTAATATTAGATTAAATGGACAAAGAAGAAATTTATATTTGTATCTGAGGAAGGCGCACGCTGCTCCCTGCCAGCTCAGTACTTTACATGATCTGTCTCTCTCTATCTCAGGTTTTGAAGCGCGAGCTTTCTGCTTAAATCCATCTTTATCTCCGAGCCTCTTCTGTTTCTGTTACTGAGCTACTCAGACATTTACTGAGTGAAGCCGCATCCAAGAAGACTGGGCTCACAGCGCATTAAACTGTGACTTCGTTCAATCTGCATCTGCCAAACCCCGCACTTCTCCCCAAATCCTACAGTTCACCAGGTTCAGTAGTGGTTTTCTCTTCTCTTCCTCCTCCTCCTCCACCAGGATCAGGTGTCAGGAACCACCACCGCCACCGTCCTGAAGAACCTGGATCCGGACACCGAGTACACCGTCACAGTGGTGCCCGTCTACCACGAGATGGAGGGCAAATCGCAGTCTGAAAACGGGAAAACGAGTGAGTTCTGGCGAGTCTGTTGACTGATGTGTAGCTGGATGATGTGGCCTGGAAAACGATGCTGAGCCAGGAGTCGTTTCACTGAATGTGTCCAGAAGTTAAAGAGGCAAAAGACGATAGATTAACATTGCAGAGAAAAATATTATAACACCATTTAAAAAGGGGGGAAGGAAAAAATACTTTAGTAGCTGCACGTCTGTGTTTAGAATATCTAATATTTGACAAATGTTATGGCAGCTCAAGCAGAGATAAAACAGATAAATGTTGTTTATTGAGTTGAAAGGTCTGCTGTCGGACAGAGAGAGTATCATCAGCACTAACTGAGACCTGCTCCTCTTCCTCAGATCCTCTGGGTGGAGTGAAGAACCTGAAGGTGACCGACCCGACCATCAACACCCTGACGGTGCGCTGGGATCCCGCGGTCGGCAACGTGCGCAGCTACAAAGTCTCCTACACCGCCGAGCCGGGAGGAGAGGAACGAACGGTAGAAAAACCTCGCCGCGACGCACCCAGACCGCTCTGCCTCTAAAACGTTTCTCTGCTCACTTTAATTTGCACAGTCGACTCACTCATTCTCACCATAATCACATTAAGCCGTTATCTCGCTGAAGGATGTTTGAACGTTTTGTCGAACAGGAGGAGGTGTCGGGCGGCACCACCAACACCGTCCTCAGGAACCTGGACCCCGACACCGTCTACAACGTGGCTGTTGTTCCCGTCTACCCGGACGTGGAGGGCATACGGCAGGCTGAGAAGGGAAAGACAAGTGAGTGAATCACCCGCGACTCCAGACATTCCTGAGAGCTTGTGTGTATTGTTGTAGAAAAATGTCAAATAATCGAATCTGAAAATTCCCCCTGATGCTTAGTGTAGGATTGTTTGGTTGTTTATCAGATAGAAGCGAGACGAGGAACGTAACTAGTAGCATAGTTTATAGTTTTATAACAGCTTTCTCCACTTCCTCTCGTCTGAAACGTCCGAACTGCCCTAATGAACAAACACTGAACGTTATTTTTGACTCGACACAGGCTTCAACTTTAAAAGGACTGTAAAGGTTTTGCCAGTTCTGGGTCATTGAAGACGCCATGAAATGTCGATGAAATGTAAACAATGAATGAACGTAAACCAATGGGCCGTCAGTCTGTCAGAGAAAGGGGGGGGGGCAGGACTTTTCCAGGACTTGCGGCAGCAGCTAGTTGTAAATCTGTCACTTTGTTTGTCAGTAAAGTTCTTTATAACTACTGGTTAGTTTCAAAGTCGTGATTTACTGAATTTGGCTGCACCATGCAAAGGAATGTCCTAGCTGGTAAAGACTCTATGAATGTGTAAATCACTTCCTAGGAAACATCTGTATGGCCATTAATCAATTATCTAAACTCGAAGTCTTGGCTGTGTCACAAGATATTAGATATTTTCCAAATCTTTTAGGGGCATGAAGCCGTGTATTAACCCCACCTAACAAGGCTTTATAATGTAGTTATAGCTCGCATGCAAGAAAAATGCATTTTCAGAGTTTATTGATTTATGGATTTAGACGTGTTCGTGAAAACTTAATAAGTAGTTTCGGTTTGAATGTGTGACCAGCTGGCGCTGTAGGAAGATAAAGTTCCTGAGGTCTTTAAAGGTGAGTGTATTTTAGCTTACTGTCAAACGTTTCCTGAAGGATACTGTACGTATTCAGATTTACTGACTGTTTACTGACTGACTGGTTTGGACTGGTCCAGTCGTCTCTCTCTGTTGGTCTGCTGCTGAACTCTCTGACATGCAAACAACAAATGTTTGAGTGCGAGACAATGCAGCTATAAAACTCCAGTTATTCTTTTCATGCCATTGATGTTTGCATAATTTATTTTTTTTGTTGGATCTTTGTTTTTATTTGAAGTTTGTTTCTTATTACAACTGGATATACGACAGGACAACTCGCAGGCACAGAGGAGACTGTTTTTACAGAGAGCATGGAAGCAGCAGAAATTGTATTAACAGAGGTGCTGTTAACCTGAGGTACATATAGTCCTGGCAGAGCCACATCTCTCCATTCATGTAACTGCTCTCCATCACAGCTTTTAAGTGTTTTAGGCAAATGTTTTAGCGTTAAAAGAGACGTCAGGAGAAAACTGACAGGAGAGAGATGGAGACAGACGAGGATCCTGGTCAGATCCGGAGCAGAGAACAACGTGATTGCAGTTTTATTGGAGGCGGTAAGATGGTTGACTTGGTCCTAAACCATCTGAGCTCTTTTGCTCGGTGTCTTGATATTGAACCAGGAGATCATGTCTTTTAGAAACAAAATCCTGACTCTTAAGGGCAGTTTTGAAAATGCTCTGTGTGTATTACCACACTATAATAACACTCCTTACCTTTGGCAATAAGGAGATTTTCACGGAGCGCTGACATGAACTGGAACCACTGGTCGCGCTGAGGCCACAAAGTCTCCATGTGAAAATCTGCCAGTAATGTAAAAGTAAATGCAGTTTATAGTTAATGGGCTAAAACATGCAAAAAAAAAAAAACGACCGGTATGGTCCTTTAAGATCGAGAACGAGAATACAGACCTTGTTTATACGAACATTTGTGGCTCACAAAAGAACATAATGAATGCCAGAAAGTTTAGGCAACTTCCTTGATACATCTGGACACTCCTGATGTGGTAAACCCACCCATCTGGTGCACCCTGCAGGAGAAAACAAATGCTAAAGATTATTTGCAGCAGTTATTCAGACCTTTCTCTTTTTTTTTTTTCTTGGAGGAATTCTTTTAAGTCTAAAAACACTTCTTAATAAGGATGTTTTTGGCTCATAGAACACCGGAGAGTTTAGTCGCAGGAAAGGAAAAAAGAGACGCTGATTGACAACCCCCTCGACTGTGAGACATCTGGATTGTCCTGATGAGGGTGCACTCCACCCATCCGGCGCACCCCTGCTGGAGAAAGTAAACAGCGAGTTGTTCCAGACTGTGATGTGTCCCGTCTCTTTTCAGAGCCTCTGGGCGGAGTGAAGAATCTTCAGGTGACCGACCCCACCACCAACTCCCTGAGGGTCCGCTGGGAGCCGGCCGACGGCGACGTCCGGCAGTACCACATCGTCTACGTCCCCGCCACCGGAGGAACCGAGAGCATGGTGACTGTTATATTTGAATATTAATGGAACTTCTTCTTCTATCGAACAAGAAACGTATGAGTTTCCATTCCCGTTCAGAGCTACGAGCTGGATCCCTGATGTGTTGTAATAGTTGTTGGAAACGGTGGAGCTCTACGTCTCAGAGGAATCAGCCGTATCAGGCTGTAGAGACACGCACAGTTCATGAAGTGTTGGTTTTAGTGTTTTATATGTTGTTCTACATTAAATGCAACAATATGAATGTGCAGACTTTTTTTTTTTGTTGGTTTGTTGGAGATTTACAAATGAGCGTCTTTGTCCGTCACAGACTCAGGTGTCCGGGATGTCGACGAACACGGTTCTGAGAGACCTGCAGCCGGACACAGAGTACAAAGTGACGCTGGTGCCTATCTACTCCGACGTGGAGGGGAAACGCGTGTCGGAGAACGGAAAGACGAGTGAGTTGGCCCAGCAGCTGTGACCACCTGGCTGTGTCACATTTGTACTTGTTTTTTTAGGAGAATGAATATAATATATATATATATATTGTGAATGTTGGTATTTTTTACATCGTCTTTGCCGTGAGGAATCCAGAAGCACCAACTGGATGACATGGCGTCCTGGCATCAGCTACATGTTTAGATGAACTAAGAAAAGTCAGCGCATGTAATTCTCCTGCGATTGACACCTGACTGACTCGCTGAACCTCCCTGAAGCGGGAAACCTCACCTGCTCACCTGCTGCTCTGACAAGGTCAAAACAAAGCGTTCAGGAGCTGCTGGTCTGACCCGACTCCGGCTGTAACTCAAACAGGGAAGCTGACAGTCATGTGACGGGCGCTGTGTTGTGTTCACAGAGGCTCTAGGCGGAGTGAAGAATCTGCAGGTCACCGATCCCACCACCAGCTCCCTCAAGGTGCGCTGGGACCCGGCGGAGGGCAACGTCCGTCAGTACCGCATCTTCTACGTCCCCGCGTCCGGCGGCGCTGAGGACATGGTGAGGTTTCTCTCGCCATCACTCCGTTTAGGTGTGTGTGTGTGTGTGTGTGTGTGGGTTTAATGAACAGCTGTGTTTCTGTGTGTGAGCAGGAGCAGGTGTCAGGCGGCACCACCAACACCGTACTGAGGAACCTGCTGTCGGACACTCCCTACACCGTGACCGTGGTTCCGGTTTACCCGGAGGGAGAAGGTCTGCGCCAGTCCGACGACGGAAAGACACGTGAGTTCTCGACTCTCTTCAAACTGTCTGATCAGACGTCGGTGACATGTCACGCTGCTTTATGAAACCTGTGTTCGTGCAGCTCGGACAGAAGCTTTGTGCTCTGTGGCCCCCTTTTTTTTTTTTTTTGAATTAAACAGCGTCAGATGTAAAGACGTCAGGAGAGGCTTTCACTCATTAGGAGTTTATTTCCTTTGCGTCTGCAGAACATGTTGCACAAGCAGACGGAGAACTCGTGTGGGTAAAAGTCTGGGCACATTTAAGGCTGACTCACTCGAGCAGACTGACTTTAGGCACACTTCAGAAGTGGAGAGAAGAGAAACAGACTTCTCACTGATCATTAGTCCAAGGAGAAGATGTTCCTCATCCTGGCAGCCTTCTCTCTTGTCTAGCTTATACATAAAAATAGAATTTAAAACCGTTAAACGTTAAAACTGAAACTCCTGAAGGTTTAATAGAAACTTCTTAAACACTTTTAATTTACTCCACAAGATAAACAGACTCAAAGAAACTTACAATAAGGCAGGAGACAATCCGGAGTAAAAAACATGTGACACAAGGTTCACGACACATGAGCTCTGTTGAGCTTCTAACCGTCTCCTACAGCAGTGAGCGAAGGTCAAAGGTCACGGTTTTACTGAGCAACTGCCTGAGGAGAGACAGAGCAGTCAGGCCTTCGCTGAGATAAACAAAGGTTAATACCAACGTGTTTGTGCGTCTCTGCGCTGATGCAACCAAGACAAATGTTCAGAGCGTGCACTGTCCTGAAGTGAACCTGGTTCCCCCCGGCCTGAAGTCACTCATCATTTGCAGCCTGTTTTCGGGCTCTTTGCAGACTTCGACATCAGAAAACGTCTTTTATAGACGTTGTGTCTCTCAGGTGAAGCCCCAGACATCAGTGGAAACACTATAATCTGCAGGTTTAGCCAAAAGCCTTAAATCACAAAAAGCTTTTTAAACCCTCCTCAGGAAAGAGTTGATGGAACCAAAGTGAAGCTGCAGAGCTCTTTGGAAAGTTGATTGATAGCATAAAATCAAAGACAGATACTGTGCAACTTTAAAACTACCGTTGGTAACTGAAGGGTTCGGATGAAGAGACATTCTCAGAAACTGGATCCCGCGCCGGTTGCTCTGCTTCTGTGTGGTTTGACATCCCGTTGTGTGTGTTGGTTTTGTTTCTGCCCAGACTGCATGCCACGCTCCGTCAGCAGAAATGCATCCTGGTGTTTTTTAATTGGAAAGCTGTGAGTCAGGCACCAAAAAAAAAAAAAACCGAAACCATTCCATAGACATCCCCAGTGGGCGAACTGAGACTGAACGTTTTATTTCTTCTCAGGATAGTTTCATGTGTTGTCATCCAGATGTGATATTCAGTCATCATTCCTGAGTGTGTGCTGGGGTGATGAAATTATCAGCATAGTTTTTTTGTTTGTTTTTTTACAGCTGTGTAATTGATGCATTGTGTTACCAACACGAAGTCACGAACTCCAGCCAATACCATCAACGTCTTCGAGACCCACCTGAACTGACCTGGCACTTCCATTTTTAAGACCCAAACCCAAAGCTTTATTTTCGCTTTATTGCATCCATTAGCAACCTTTAGCTTGCCAGGCTAGTGCAACACATTCGCCTCCCTCTCTCTCTCTCTTTCTCCCTCCCTCTCGCCACTTGGCATCGCGCGTTTACTGAAAACACATGACACACGTGGACGTAGATGACTGGCTGGAGTCAAAGAGAGAGAAAATTCTCAGATAAACTCCATTTGAAAAAGCAACCAAACATGAACCGAGCTGGAAGCTTCACTCAACAGAACGGCTCATGTCGGGCTGCGCATGTTTAGGCTGACATTATCTCTAATTCATTTAAACGAGACCACTACGTTGGCACAGCGGGAATGCAAAACAAAAAAAAAAAAAACACAGACAATGTGACCTCATCCTGCAGTTCTACCAGCCAATCAGATAACAGCATCAACCTGCTGTTGTGTAATTCTTCCTCATGGTTTTACGTATTTCTGTGCAGCGATGTTAGTGTCTGATAAAGCTCCAAACCCATGAATTTATTACTTTAAACGGTCTCGTGTTTCCAGTGCGGTCGTCCCCTGCGGTCAGGGGTCACAGCTGTGGAGATACTGGTTGGGAGTTAAGGGGACAAGTGGGGATAAGTTTTGTTTCCTGAGACATCATCACCGACCTACTAACGTAGCCCCTTGTCTCCATGATCCGAAGAGCAGATCAGACATCAGATTGTAAAGGTGCTAATGCTTTAATTATTTACATTTTTACGCAGACGGACAGTACAGAGACGCATGAGGGACAGAGGGGGGGGCTTTGCCGTGAGAAAGCGAACCAGGAAGTGTGTGTTGGCAGGTGCAGGTGCAGCCGCCTCTCCATCGCAGCAGACACATGCCGGTCCTCCGCGTGTGTCTCAGTCTATCAATGAATATGAGACCGTGTATGACGTTGATGGTCTTTTATTACCAGCAACTCGGTCCAGTTTTTCACTGTTTTCATCCCAGGAGGAATTTGTCACATTTTGTCTGGACAAAAACAGTGTGTCAGTCCAACATGAGGAATAATTGCGTCTGCTGCTATAAAACGATTAATAACACAAAATTAGAGCAGGATTACATAATCCCTCTGAAGGATAGGAGGTCATTCTGTTCCTGGATGACAAAAGTAAAACATCCTGACAGACTGTGTCCTCCTTATTTTAAAGGTAATGAATGATGATTTTTTTTTTAATGTGGTTATACAACATGAGGGATAAGGCTTTGCTCACTGTGGATGGGGTCGCATTCATATCTACCTACTGCATCTCGTGGTTTTTTTTTTTATTAGGTAAAGCTCCAGATACCAGGGGGACATGCACATCTGGTTTGGTTTAGAAGGGAAGTTAAGGGCTTTTGCATTAACCCAAAACTGTGCTACTTCTCTCTACACGTTCTCCACATAGACGCTATAAAAACGACTTCCCCGCAGGAGTCTTCTGCTGCACTCAGCGTTTGAGTTCAACCTTGACTTTGATGCATTTTGTCCCATTGAAAAGACAATTTACTTGTTTATTAAAAGTTTTTTTTTCTCCTTTTGATCAAAGCCAGAGATTTTGTCGTATTGAAACAGTTATTCCCTCATAAATCAGCTTGTTTTAATTTTAGACTTAAACTAAATCAGAACAAAACAGATCGTTTAGAAGTTCCCTGGGTTCCTCAACGATGTGAAGAATTTGGTTTTAAAAATCGGTTCTTTTTAAAAATGCAAAACCTAAAGCGACAGTCTGACCCTAAAGCTTGACATTTGCTCCCGTTCTACTCAGCGCTTCACTCCCTGACGCTGACGTTTTAAGGAGCATTCATTCAGGTGCTGAAGTGGGACATACTCGGACGAGCTCTTCGTGTTTTGTTGCTAAGTGAAGAAAGTCAACACTCCCTCTTTTCTTACTTCACTTTCTCTTAACCTCTGTGACCTTTGCAGTCCCACGCACGCCACCCAGGAACATCCAGGTGTACAACCCCACCCCCAACAGCCTGAATGTGCGCTGGGAGCCCGCCACAGGCCAGGTTCAGCAGTACCGGGTGACTTATTCCCCCCTGACCGGAACCAGACCCGCGGAGTCGGTGAGTAACTCTCCCCCAGACTGTTAAAACACCAAACTGTCATTAACATCAGAATCTGCCTCCAGGCCAAGAGGAGGTGCTTTCCCCTGAGATCACTTTCTGCTCTCAAGGGAAAAGGAATCGGCGCAAAAGGAATTTCAGACAAACAATAACAAACTCTGGCATGTTATTTCACAGATCACATAGTAATTTTTTTCTCATTGTGAATCAACTCGCTGCAAAAGGCTGCACGTCAACTCTTGTCGGATGTTTCCAGAAGATTCTTGAGATAAGTGAAATTACATTGGACAAAGTCGGGATTATCTCATCCCTCTAGCAGTTTTTGTGTTGCTTGTTTTAAGATAAAGGAGATATCATGACAGATAGCGTTGCAGCTATTGATTATTTTCATTATTGACCGATCTGTCGATTATTTTTACTGTTAATCAACAGTTCATTTTGTCTATAAAATGTCAGAAAATATCATAATTTCCCAGAGCCTCGGATGACATGCTCAGATGTTTGGTTTTGTCCAACCGAGACTCCAACAGATATTCAATTTATAGAGACATAAACTTCAACACCAGTGACTCTTCGCTTGGACGTCGGCCTTTTGACTTGATATCTTCCCCACATAGTAAAAGGGTGCACACTGCAAACTTCCCAGGCAACAACTACTTTGAATCAATGCAGCAGCAGCCAATCACGTGGTGTGAGCAGGAGGTAAAGGCGTGTTTGTCTCTGTAGAGCAGCAGACAAGGAAACAGGACGTGAGACAGAAAGTTTAGGACTTGGGACTTCACCTGAGACCTGTAGGTACAGCTGTACATTGAATGTGGACTATACTCTGATAATAAACTAGTAGTACCAGTAGCTGTTACTACAGTTTATCCTTTCTTTTATTTGTTTATCCATCTCTTCTCCACATCTGACTGAACTGGTGAAATCATGGCGTGTCATCGCGTTGGCTGGGTCCGTCTATTTCATGGAAACAACAGGTGGTCCCCTTTTCGTTGGCCGCGTTTGTTTCTCTAAGTGTTCATGTTGATGTTGCACAGATGTTCTGTGCAGCAGTAATTAGGGTAATGCTCTTAAATATGGAAATCATGACTTGTCAGCGTTTTGTATCTCTCCATCAGCACTGATTTCATGCGCTGGTGCAAACGTCTGGATGGCGGGGGGGGGGGGGGCTTTTATTTCCCCACAAGAAGTTTGAACTCTGTGACGCCGGACACATCTGTGACTGACATCAGTGAAAGCTCCTATGGTCGAGGTTCTTGGGAGCATAAAGCTGTGATCTAATGAAGCTGCTGTGATGATGCTATAAAGATAACGGTGTTATAGTTTGTCATCCCCTGTAGTCGTACTTTTATCTATTTATTTGCCGTTTTGCTTTTTAATTTTTTTTTAAATTACCTTTGGTTCGGTTTTGGAAGTTGGTTTAGCCGAGACACAGAGAAGATCAGAAGTGTTGATGACTAATGCCGTTTAATTAAACTCACACTGGCCACATTTTATATCGAAGATGCATGAATTGAGGCTCTGGAGCATTTTAACCACAGACTTTCTAAGAGGCAGCGGATCCACTGGTTGAGTCACACGTCACTGGATGGAGCTGAAAACAGCTGTTTAGAGTAGAAACCTAAAAAAATAATCAATATAAACAAATCTGAGAAACAGGGATCCACTTACTTTTGGCCATAAGTAAAGCTGTAGTCATCCAACCTCAGCTGGGTCCAGGTCCAGGTCCAGGTCCAGGTCCAGGTCCAGGTACAGGTCCAGGTCCAGGTCCAGGTACAGGTACAGGTGGAGGAGGTCATCGTCAGGCTCTCTCTCTGCTTTCAAACAGCATGTGAACAAGAAGCTTTTAAACTCCTTCAATGTTCTGAATAATAACTGCAGTCAAAAGCTCATTAATTACCCAGAAGAACTGGGATTATTTGGCTCCGCTCACCGAGATTTAACTCGACCACTGAGTTATAATTCGACCCCTGAGAGCAGCGCTGCCTTCAGGAAATGACTGTATTACTAAACCTCCAGTCAAACGTAATTCATCCTGTTTTCAAAGGACAATGGCCAGTCCTGTGGCCAGACCACAGTTTACTGGAGGGATTTCACCCGGGCCAGTAGGCGTATATGTGTGCTTCCAGTTGCAGGATCTCAACCTCTACATCATCACTGAGGAACCTGTTTCATGGTCCGGTGGGCCAGAAGCTCTGGGTCCAGAACTCTTTGATATATTTGCTTTAACCAAAACATGAGCTGTAGATGAGGGTAGGTTCGAGTTCGACCGGCACACATATATTTCCCATGATGTAACGTTTTCCTGGTGCGCACACACCGGCTGAAGAGCAGAGGATAGAGGCGGAGGTAATCCCAGTGACAAGAGACGCTCTGCAGTCATGTTGTTAGACAACACCGTCCGAGCCGATGACAGACCCCACACTCACCAGCCGCTTCTTAGCAGAAACTGTTTATCCATCAGTCCACTTACTGGGTGAGTGATTTGTTTGGCATCCTACCTCCCATGCCTTTGTTAGTGTTTGAGGGAAACTTTGGCTGCAGCAGATAACTGGATATGGGATGCGCGGTGAGGTCATTATGTACATTATCGCTGCCAGATCTTCATGTAATGCAGGAAGAGGCGCATTTGAATAGGCAGAGCCTCCACACTGTGGCTGCATGACGATGACGTCTCTGTAGTTTTTGACCCTTGGGGTTTCTTCTTCTCCCAAAAGGTCCTGGTGTCAGGAAACATCAACAACGCCTTCCTGGACAACCTGATCCCGGATACGCCCTACACCATCAGTGTCGCAGCCCTGTACGCCGACGGAGAGGGACGGCCGGTGACGGGCAGCGACAAAACACGTAAGTTCAACAACAATCTCACCCGCCGACAGCGTACACAGTCCCGAGGCTGACTCAGCCGGACTCCAGTTTACGTTGAGTTATAATCATGGACGTCTGAGAGCTCGCTGTATACAAGACTCAGCTGTCTCAACAAGCGACTTGTTACCGTCTGGTTACAAACACTTTCTCTAAACACACGATGAGCTCTCAGCGTGAGTGGTACGCGATGATTCACCTGTTAATCTGATGGGTTTATTCCCGTCGCAGTGCCCCGTGCCGGTCCCCGGAACATGCGAGTGTTCGATGCCACCACCAGCACCCTCACCATGAACTGGGACCACGCAGAGGGACCTGTGAGGCAGTACAGGATCGGCTACGCCCCCATGACCGGAGACCCCATCACTGAGTTTGTAAGTGTGCTGCGCCACTGTGCGAGTCGTCCGGTGAGCGAGTTCTAGTTGAAACGATTTCTCCTTTTTGAGGTATTTATCATCGTGTTTGTGCCGTGTGACTCTGGGGGAAGAGATTCTCCTCTGCTTTCCTAAAAACCGTCTAGACCAGATGTTAGTCCACTCCTGACTGGACAGAGCATGTGACCTCTTCCCTTTAACACAATCAGAAGTCACACGAAATGAAATTTTAAAAACATAATAAAGATTCAAGGAACTGAGGCTCATTTCACACACCCGACCTTTCACCTTTCAGCAGTAATGAGCGGTTGTTTTCAGGTAATAACAGTGTTTAAATGTTTTAGATAAACTCTTGATACACTCTCACCATTATCCCCTCGCCGTGATGTCTCCCTCAAACTATGTGGTGAAGTCACATCTCAGGATTGCCTTGGCGCGTTCCGGTTATAAATCACCGATTAGTGAGACTAATTACAGGGTCAGTTAAACAAACAGTATAATTTGGGCCATAATAACGTAATTAATAGTCCTAAATAATGAGTCGGACCTGCGGTGGAGGGCAGAGGCGGCCCAGCTGTGCTCTCACTCTGCGCTTGTTAGCGAAGCACCTGTTGTGTGTGAGTCAGCTGTCCGCAGCGGAGGGGGCGGCGATGAAAGGATTTCTCCAGACCGGGAGAACTGGAGAACCTGTGACCATTCATAAACACACAGTTATTATAATCGAGCATCTGCGGCTGATGGAGAAGGTTTTTGTTGGTGCACAGCTCCTATAATCCCCCCCCCTAGAAACCAGCTCCCTGTTGCTCTGGGTAACCTGTGAATATAAGCAGGTTCATGTTTGTGTAAGGTGTCCCTCTGACTCTGGTGTTGTCTTGCTCAGACCGTGGTTCCTGGAAACAGAAACAACGCCATGCTGCAGAACCTGGTCCCCGACACCCCATACAACATCACCGTGGAGGCCATCTACGCCGAGGGGCCTGGAGGGTTACTCAATGGAAACGGACGCACAGGTGAGGCGGCGCTGGGTTCGCACAGATCAGACTCAGATTTCCAGCTACAACGGATGATGGTCTGTTAATGAGACGTGTTCGTTAGCGTGTTCGGAGCGCACCTCCACGGGATGATGATGTGTTCGAATCACAGCCAGATCTCTGGAAGCGTCTCAACAGTTTCACAGGCTCCGTGTGTTCGGGCAGCAGCAGTAGTGTATCCAGCTCTGTTGTGAGTTTTCCTTTAAGATTGAAGAAAAAGAAACGTTTCTAAATGTGGGAAGTTCTGGTTGAGTGCGCTTGGTTGAAAGGAGTAAGGAGTGAGACCTCTCAGTGAACTCTCACTCAGCTTGATGCAGCAGTTGAGTCAAACCTGCAGCTCTGCAGGACAGAGAGAGAGAGAGAGAAAATAAATACAGGAGACATACATTAGTCAACGGTGCCAACACGTGTTAGAGTGACGAGGTCGGAGCGCCGGGATCTCACAGACTGCACTCGACTGGTGAGCAGCAGCGTTAGTTACACAAACAATACACACTCAGGGAAAGTGTGTGTGTGCGTGTGTGTGTCACACACGCACACACACACTAAGCTCGCTCAACAAGGCTGAGAAAAGACCAGAATCTAAACGTGTGTGTTACATGTAATGAATCCAGTGAACAGGTGTAAGGACGAGACTCGCCACGTCTTCTTCCTGGAGGTGGTTTGGCTCCGTGTGATAGTCTGACAGATGATTGGCTCGTTTTAACAAAGCGATGAGCGTGACAGGTTTTTCGTTTCTTTCTCCTATTTGCTCCGTCAAAAACTTGATCACTTGATTTTTAAAAAAAAAAAGATTGATAGCACAACTTTAAACTGAAGCTTCTTTTAAAATCAGAACTAAGCTGCCACAGACTGAATCTTTGTTCAGATGAATGTCGTGAGAATCCTTGGAAAACACTTGATGCTTCAACGGGGAACAGACGAACTGTGGAAATGAAAATGCAGCTGTTGTTTGCTGAGACACGTTCGGTCGATGATGTGTCTCTCTCTCTCTCTCTCTCTCTCTCTCTCTCTCTCTGTCGCAGTCGGCCTGCTGAGTCCCAGAAACCTTCGCGTCTCGGACGAGTGGTACACCCGGTTCAGGGTGGCCTGGGACCCGGTGGGGGCTCCTGTCCAGGGTTACAGACTGATCTACTCTCCTGAAGGTGAGCGGACAGGTTGGTTTGTCAGTTTGTACCTTCTCACACTGTCTCATTTGATTAAGTTTTTGAAACCAGTAAAGGTCAAACTGATTAAAAACAAACTGCAGTTTTCAGGTTAAAGAAAAGAAGGATTAGAGAAAAGGGAGAAAAGGATTTTTTTGTACCAGTAACTTTTCTATTTGTTTCTATCCTGCTAATCATCGTGTGACTGCTCAGGTTTTTCTTGTGACCCCATTGGGAGGTTAGTTAAACAATTTGATCAATATTTAATAGATGAGCATTTTTTACATTATTAGAGTAACATAAAAATAAAAACATAATTTAAAAGCTGTTGAAGTGTCAGGCTTTAAAATATCGCCTTCACTTTGACTGTTCAGTAAAATCAGGAGCTGAAGTCTTTGTGACACCTGGTCAAAGCTGCTTCAGTTTGTCACACGTGTTGAAGGATTTGAGCTCCAGTGAGTCGATGTTAAACTTGGCTTCTGCTGCAAGTCGCCATCTGCAAAAAGCTCAGCAGATAGTTGTGATTGCTGTGCAGACGCTCTTTGATGTTTGTCTGCCGCCGGTAGGATGTTTTCTTTCTTTGATTACAACAAGGACGAGAACAGTTTAGGTGATCCGCTCCAGCGCACTGTGTTGTCTGATCTGAGTGCCGTTGTGTTTCGCAGGCACAGACCAGCCCATCGATATCTTCGTGGGCGACGTGACCTCCTACACTCTGCACAACCTGCAGCCTGGAACCACCTACGATGTCAAAGTGATTGCTCAGTACACCGGCGGCATGAGCACGCCGCTCGACGGACAGGGAACAACACGTACGTACGGCGTCCGTTTGAAAAGACAAACGCTGGAGTCCTGTCAGTTACTCCGACTCACAACACGTTTGTTTCTTTTACGCCTCGTGGCCTCGAGCCTTGAGCCTTGAGCCTCGCAGATACTTTTGCTTTGATTTGTTTTTGCTCAGATTTTGAGATCTGCACCGCTGATGTGTCTGTTGTTGGTTAAAAGGATTTTCATCTGTTTAAGTTGAGATTTGAAAACTGGACTTAACTGGATTTAAGCCACAATAATGAAAACTTTCACTTGACTTCAGACCTGAAGTCAAATAGATTTGAAAGCAAAAACCTTCAAGTTCCAGTTTTAACTTTGTAAAATGTTTAAAATAATGATAATATAATGTAAATATCTTTTAAAGACACTATCAGCAGATGGTCTGTGGTCTGCATTCAGAGATGTAAAAGTCTTGATTTAAACTTATGAAGACGTGCGACTCAGACTTGATTTGAAGATTACATTTTTGGAGCAGATCCAGATCATTTACTCTGGATTAGAATTTTTTCCTCTGAATTCTGGTGCATGTTATTTGACCGTGGCCTCGGTGGAGGTTTACACAGCAGGTTGCATGTGCACTGAAACGTCTCCTCTTTGATATGTTGGATGTGTTGAAACGTGAATTCCTGTCCTCTGCAGTCTACCTGAACGTGACCAACATCGAGACCTACAACGTTGGTCACGACAAGTTCTGCATCAAATGGACTCCTCACAGGGCGGCGACGTCATACCGCATCAAACTCAACCCTCAGGACCGTAAGTCTCACGGCGCCTTCACGCTCACAAGTCTTCATTACTACAACAGTATTTATATTTTACATTACTTTGCTGAATATCTTTGAGTTTTGGAAACCTTTTTTTTTATTTATTTTTTTTTACTATTTTCTGTCAGTGAATCTATTTATCCAAATAACCAATCACCAGATGGGTTGTTGATAGTGGCAGATCGACCAAGTGGAAAGAAACGAAGGCCAGTAGATGATGAAACGGCAAAGAAAACACATCTTCAGTTGTAAATCACAACAGCATGGTTTTGCGAGGCGGTCGAACCGTTCAAACGGGCTCTGATGCGTCAGATTGATGAGAGCACCTGAGGACGGCGGTGTGGTCCACTTCCACAGTCAGATCCTGATGGAAGGTGACGGTAACGTGCGACGAGACTCCCGGCAGATGTCTGAAGGCGTACCTCCAGATGAGGTCATTTCTGTGGCCGTGGATGCTACAGATCTTCTGCTTGATTTCAGGCGGACCCTTCACAGCGTTTAGCACACTGTGTCTAGACTTTTTTTTTATTTTATTTTCCTCTCAGAGAGTGTTTATCTCCAAGCCTCCGTCTTGTGATTATTACTCGAAGCAGGATGCAAGTTTTGGCCAGGATTGAAAGCACCCGACCACCGAGTTTTAATTGTGTCTCTGTCTGCAAAGATTACATCCTTTTCAATTACTGCGGGGTCTTTGATTCCCATCTGGTTCGTATTCACACATGGACACGGGGTTCGCAGTTTAAGAGCAGGAAAACCCGGGAAGGGAGCATCAATATTTAAATATCTATATGGTAGTCATTAGCCTTCTCTGGCCGCACCGACGGGTTGCCAGAACAAATATGGGTCTGCTAGCGTGAGACAGATGGCGGGTTAACCACTAGCAGAGGATCAGAAATCCTCCGCTTGAGAAAACCCGTCCCAGTGAGCGGCAGCAGACGATGCTCTCAAGTCAACAAATCAGTCAACTGTTTGTTCTCAAGTGGAAACGCAAACAGCAGTGGGAGACGGTGGTGAGATGAATGAGTGGAAAAACCGCGAGCTCAGGTCTCCACCGCTGATATTTCCTCCATATTTTTAAAAGCCATGGAAACACTGGTTAGACAAGAACTTGGGCTGCCAGTTTTTTTTTTTTTTTTTCTTTAAAGACAGAGTCCTCTCAAATCCAGCTGAGGTATTTCAGGGATTATATTTTGTCAACATCAATCCTGTACAAATCTGTGTGTATCTTCTCTCTTGATAAATGAGGGCCACTGTTCTGGAATAGATCAGACCAGGAGACGTGAGTTTTCCCCGAACTATTCATATTAAGTGACTTCTGTCATAATTTGTTGATATTAGCTCGGTCTGAAAGTAATGCATCACCGGAGCTGCTGGATTCTGTCATCTGACAGAAGATATGATGGAATCCTTATTTAAAGTCTTTCACACTGAAAAGTAGCATCATCACCATCATCATCACCCAAGGCAGCTGTCTCTGCAATAAACATGCTTTGTTTGTGCTCACTAGAGCGCACAGTGTAAATAGGAAATCGTATTATGAATATATCACCGCTCAGCCACGCAGAGATGTAAACATTTCACCGGAGGGGTCACTTGTTGGGTTCGCTCGTCACGGAGATGTCGAAGTTGTTGGATTTTTAAGCGACGTAACCAAGTGTTTATTTTCCTCCATTAGCAACAAAACAGAAAATCCAGCAGCACGAAGACGATACGAGACGTTCAGTTGTCCCGTCAGGAGTTCTTCCCGGTTTAACTGCTGATTTCAAGTAGAAGTTTATTCTGGCAGAGGAGTTTTTATTCTGATAAAGATCTATATTTCTGCTCCTGTAGCCTCCAGTAAAGGACAACATGAGATCACCATCCCCGCCGGCCTGCCTCAGTACTGCTTTGACGGACTTTCTCCCGACGCTCTGTACACCGCCACCGTCTTCGTTCAGACCCCAAACCTGGAGGGACCAGGGGTCAGCGCCAAGGAGAGAACATGTGAGTGTCCAGTCTGTAACTTTTCTGACATTAGATCTGCAGAGCGGAGCTTCAGGTAGCGTCGCTTTCCTCTGAGGAAACATGACATGGAATCAACAAAAACAATAATCCCAATCACAACTACATTTAAAACTTAATTAAGCCCACATTCTGTGAGGGATACTGTCTATTGATGTAAGACAAAGCTTCATATGTGCTACTTGAATATAATTGTGAAATAAATGAAAACGAAACCAGAAGAATAAAAAGATAGAACAAAGTCCTGGACTTATTTCAATCCTTGTCCCTTTTTGTTTTCATTTCATTATTACATTACATCACACACTTTTGTTTTGACTAATTGGATCATTAATGCAATCAACAGATCTGACATTCAATAAATGATGTCTTTGTGCAACACTGAAATACACTGCAAGATGTTTTCTTTCTGAAAACTTGTGTTGTTGAACATAAACCAGCAGTGGAGAGAGACGTTCACACTCCTCCGCTTCCTGTCAGCTCAGATTTACAAAAGAGGACATGATTGCAGTAACAAGCTGCATCTCTCCCAACACACCCAGACAAGATGTGGACCGCAGCTCGCATCATCTCTCAGGACCGGCTCCAAAACAATGACTTCATCCTACAACATGTTTACTGTTGTTCTGAATTTATTACAAATATGTTAATGACGGTTTGTGTCTGTCTCGTGTTTCTCGCAGTGGTGAAGCCGACTCCGGTTCCAACGCTCCCGCCAACCCCGACACCTCCACCCACCATCCCCCCCGCGTGGGCAGGTAAGCATGTAGTGACACCATCCGGTTACAGTGAAATCAAAGTGCAGGTAGTCGGGTGATAGCGGCCACTCCGGGTACTGCAATCACGTGACCGTTTACCGAACACATACACACATACAGACAGCCAATCAAATCATTCACTGTGGTTGTTCTGTCACATGACAACTCGGAAACAAATCAGCCTCAGACTTTGAGCGATGACCTGTGTTAACCTTCTGTCTGATGCCCCTCCATCCGTCCGCCCGTAGCTGCCGATCGGTTTCCAGGTCAAGGTGAAAAACTCACCTGTAAATGTTAGAGTCAGTCAGTTTAGAGGCAGAATGTAAAGATCCTTCTTCTTCAACACCTCTGATAACAAAACACCGTCTGCTCTCCGTTTGTAAGCTACACTTAACATAGGCGTGTTTACCTCGTGCCTCAGCTTTTAATTAAATGCGTTTATTGACCCCCCCCCCCCCCCCCCACACACACACACACACACACACTTGGAGGTGGAGGGGGTGGGAAGACGTTTTTTTCTTCTTCTCTGTAATGAAAAACATGAACACAAACAGAACAAGGATCTCTAACCTCATAAAGGGAGGGAAGAAATGTGATTTCAGTTGAACTTAGATGAATTCTCCCATCTGTCCATATTTCACAGGGGCAATTCAGTGCAGATGCAAATTCGCTTGTTTAACTTGAATGGAAGTTAATGAAAGTTAATGGAGGCATGCACGTGAACTTCGCATGTTTAAACTTCATAATGCCGCGCGGGCAGGTTCCACAGAGCCAATGTTTCCCCCCTGAACACTGTCTTCGTGGAAAACACGGATCATCCCAGGACTGAATGGGTCGAGTCTTTTCATTCAGGCTCAGCGCGCGGGGGTTTGGAAGCTCCTCGGTGCGGCGCTTTTGGCCCAGGTGACGGTTTGAACGCAGACTCCCTTTCTGGATCCGGCTCGTGCCAGCGATGAATTAATATCCGCCACATGTGCGCGCCGGGGCCCCGTGGGGCGCGTGACAGGGAAACGCGCCCGCGCCGAACTTAGGTGTTGAAAAATGAAGAGAGGCCTGGTCCAAAGGGTCTGTTTGTGTTGATGGGCACCGTGTAAAAGTTGTTTATAAAAAAAAAAGGAAGAAAGGCAGAAGGAAGATTTCAAAGTGTGCCGCGTCACATAAGGCAAAGATTATTTTACCCAGTTCGTCTTCGTCTGAGAGGAACCCATTAACAAGAGCTGACTCGCAACCCTTCTGGTAACCAAATGTTCCTCCTTTTGTTTTGCCAGTTTTCTTTTTTCTTTTCTTTTTTTTTTTATCGGTGAAACCCATAATTACTATACAGTACATGGCCCCATCACGTCATTTTTCTCAATCGTTTTGTTTTGTTTGACTTTCTTTCTTTTCTTTTCTTTTTTTAATGCGCTGCGCCTCGCAAACAATCATTATCCCGTGTGATGATGCCATTTTCTCTGCTGGTGTTTGCGACGCTCCCCCGAGGTCTGGCCGGTGGACTTAAAAGCTCCTTATTGACTTGTTTTCTTGCCTCAGTTTGCAAAGGTGCCAAAGCAGATGTGGTGTTCCTCATCGACGGCTCCTGGAGCATCGGCGAGGAGAGCTTCAACAAAGTCGTTAACTTCGTCTTCGGCATGATCGGCGCCTTTGATGTCATCGGACCCTCCGGGATGCAGGTTTGGATCGAACATGACACGGAGATATGGATATGTGCAGGGGAGGACGGAAGCTCTGTTAAAGTCCTTAGTATAAAATATTAAGATTCAGACAAATGTGATCAATAACATCAGACAAGACAAAACAAGAACAACAGGTAAAAGAAGAAGAATAATGGAGCTTAGAATAAAAACAGAAGAAAGAAAGAGGAATGTCAGTGAGATGTTTTTTTTCAGTTGAAGTCTTAAAGTAGAGGACTTCATGTTTGAGTTCAAACTGTTAGTTTAACGGTATAACACAGTGGTTAGGCAGTGGTGCTCAAAATCTTATCAGATGGGGTCAATGGTCTAATTTGTGTCAGTTTATGGGTTTGATTATTGATTAGAAAAAACAATTGCAGTCATCCGGGACCCTCTGGAGCAAGAACCTAAACTTAACGTGTATAAAAACGTATCCTGTTAAGGTTGGATTGATTAGTAGCATCCAAAACGATTTGACAATATATCACATATGGATCGATTAAACTGTAATAAACTGTAATACAAAGTTAAACCACAATCAGTGGATCAGTGGAGAAACTTTCTTCAGTATTCACACACTCCATACACATGCTGCATTATATATTCATATATATTAAGTCTTATAATGTATAATTTTATATTTTAATCTAGTCGCATGTTGTAATGATATTCAAGTCGCAGAGTTAAGCATCTGTTTTTCTGGAAAGTAAATCCCTGATGATCTTTTAGCCTGAAGGTTGTGTAACATCACTTCCAGAAGTTTTGAGCAGTTTTTCCAGAATCCACAAAGACTCTTCTCTCCATCTGGATAAGAAAATATTCTGTTGTCTGCAGAATAAAAAGGCCATTTCCAGAGATTCAAAAACCAAATGTGTGCCGTGAAACTAATTTATTGTCAGGTTTATTTATGTGTATTAATGTCTTTTGTCTTTTCAAATCCAGGATTTTAGAAGTTGTTGTGTTCTGGGGAAAAACTGTGATCTCGTGCTCTAAAACTAAACTCCACTTCTTGCTAACAGGTGTCGTTCGTGCAGTACAGCGATGACGCAAAGACAGAGTTCAGGCTGAACGCGTACCAAGACAAAGGTGTCGCCATGTCTGCACTTCATCACATTCGCTACAGAGGAGGAAACACCAAGACAGGTTCGATCACACGTCACATGATCCCACAAGGACACATCGCCCCGTTGTTCCAGTATCTTGTCAGTTATTTGTGCTCGTGTGTGAAATGTCTGCAACAAAACCAGCTTCTCTTAGGATTGCGAAATATTCCAAAGTTCCAGGTCCAACAGTTTCCTCTCCTTCTCTGCTGAGCAGGAGTGGCTCTGAAACACACCTACGACAAGGCCTTTTCAATGGAAAATGGAATGAGAAGAAACGTCCCCAAGGTTGTCGTGGCGATCACAGACGGACGCTCTCAGGACGAGGTGAAGAAGAACGCCGCCAAGCTTCAGCACGCAGGTAACGGGACGATCCGCGTTTCATGGGCGACTCAGTTTCACCAGCTTCTTTAGGACTGGTTGAGCTGTAGCGTGTGTTTTCATCCATGAGTGGTTCCCATGACAACTGAAGTTGAATGAACAGTGTTAGAGAAGAGAGCAATGTGAATTTCTGTGCAGATATAGACCAGTTCTGGAAAAGAGACTGAAGAGAAATGTTTTTAGCTGATCCTGATCCTGATCCTGATCCTGATCCTGATCTGATCTGTATGTGCATGTCCTGTCCTCAGGTTACAGCGTTTTTTCCATCGGTGTTGCCGACGTGGATTTCGTGGAGCTGCAGTCGATCGGCAGCAAACCCAGCGAGAGGCACGTCTTCGTCGTGGACGACTTTGATGCTTTCGACACCATCAAAGAAAACCTGATCACCTTCATCTGCGAAACCGCAACATCATGTGAGTTTGAACAAATTCTGCTGCGACAAAACAGAAACAGTTTCAGCTCTTGTTGATTAGTTTGTTGTGAAACGTCTCTTCTGTGTTGTTCCGCAGCCTGTCCTTTGATTTTCCTGAACGGATTCACTTCACCTGGTAAGAACCCACAAATGACTAATTACTAATCCGACGTGTCATTCCTCCATCTGTGATTGTGCAATAGGAGGTTTGATTGCTTCCATGTGACGAGTGTCTCATTTAAAGACAAAGCTCCTGATGCGCTGTGTTCCAGGCTTCAGGATGCTCGAGGCGTTCAACCTGACAGAGAAGACCTACAGTTACATCAAAGGCGTCTCCATGGAGCCGGGCTCCTTCAACAGCTACACAGCGTACAGACTCCACAAGAACGCCTTCCTCTCTCAGCCCACAACGTGAGTGTCACGCCAAGTAGCTTGGTAGTTTCTGTTCTGGTTCTCACAGGTTTCTTTATTCTCCTTTTGTACAAACTCAAACCTGTTCTGAGATGACTGAGTAAAACAACACATTTTGTTATTATTCAACAACTACAGCTCCCATGATTCTTTGTGAGTAGAGCTCAGGAGCTGTTGCTGGTTAAATGCGAACAGGAGGAAACTGAATGCTTAGATTTTACTGCGCAGTAGATTAAGTATGTTGGTTGTGTCGTACTGGTGGAGAAGTGTCCAGCTTGAAAACAGGGAGGGAATTAAGGTTGTACATAAGCTAATGACCCATCAATGGACATTAAGCTAAGCTAACAGATAAGTTTAAGTAACATAGTAAGGGTAGTGTGCATTAGTTAGCTAAATGAAAAGTTAACGTCTAAAGCAGAGAAACGTATTCTTAACTTTTCTGTCTTTCGTGCAACTTCTTCGCTCATAACAAGAGACCATTTGAATAATGCAGCTATTGTTGCACTAATTGATTTTTCTACCATTTTCTTGTCAGTAACAAGAATCATAAATTCTCTCAACTTACACACTTTGTGTGTGTGTGTGTGTGTGACGTGAATCACGTCGACACTGAGACACACACAGCTGAGCGCAACCGGCTCTTTCTCCTGGAGCCTCCCGGTGACAGTGCAGATTTGTTGTCATTGCTAATGTTTTTAACACTTCCAAGTTTGTCCGTGTCAGTAACGTGAAGCGTCCTGCACAGCTGTGTTCACACTGTCTGAGCTCATTCTCTGCACAAACTGGGTCAGTGGATTTACGACGCTCTGTGAGGTCAGACGGAGCTGCAGGTCACGACGGAGCGCAGCCCGCCTCTGAAACAGCTCCTCGGTCCACGCTGAAGCTGTTTCACACAACAAGGCCCCCGTCAGGCCACCGAGTGCAAACCCGACCGCAAACTAGACTGTTAACACTGGCCACCGCCCAACACAGGCGTCCCATATCCAGAATATCACATGCAACACCAAAGTGGCGGAAAACAGCTTGAGTTCTGACTGTTTACCAAGTTCGACTTTCCAAAATGTGTAGTGACATCAGAGGGACAAATGGGAAACATCCTGCTCTAATACAATAACTGAGACGGGGGCGGAACAGGGTTTTCACAAAATCCTTTTTACCAAGTAGAAGTGGCAGAAATACAATGTACAAACACTTGGTCACAAATGAAGATAAAGGAGGTAGTGTACTACAGCTGTGTGTGACGTTCGAATCACACCTCTTCATGTTGTGTTCGATTAAAACTGCTTACGCTGGTCGTGGCCGTGCAGTTTTTATTGGTTGTCGTCATATATATAATATATAGGTGGAAATAAGGGATATTATATATATAAACCCTCTCAATATTTACTGTAAATCCAACATGTCTTCTCTTTCTGTCCCATGAACAGAGAGATCCACCCTGACGGCCTTCCCCACGCCTACACCATCATCCTCATGTTCCGCCTCCTCCCCGACTCGCCCACCGAGGCCTTCGACATCTGGCAGGTGTCGAGCAATGACCACAAGCCAGAGACCGGACTCACTATCGACCGTAAATATCATCCTCTATTCTCGTCCTCTGATGTGTGCATGGTGAGATGTGTGCAGCAGCTGTGCCTCGTTGTGTCGTATCTGATCCTGAAACAAGCTGAGTGGGGTGTAATGAGCCGGCTGTGCCCTCCAGCTGCTTCGGTCTCGGTTGATAACCGAGACGACTCCCCTCCTCCTCGAGAAGCTCGTGTCATCGGCCGAGCTCAGCTGGCTCCACTAAAGCCGCGGTTTCAGTCTGTCATCGGGCTTCAGCAGGAATCCTCCAGTGACCATCACTTGTTGGATGGCACTGAGGTTCAGATCCTCCACAGAGAGAAACTCTACATTATTAAAGGAATTGTTCAACCTTTTGGGGAATACGGGAGTTAACGCTTCGTCCTCAAATATCAAACTTTAGCTTTTAAAGCTGAGAACTGGAGCTGCTTTATACAAGGGTATGCAAAAGTTTGTGCGTCCCTGAGCAAATTTATGTTGTTGATTTTAGAAGTGAAAATATGTAAATATAACTCTGAGGCAAACAGACATTACAGATGTTTTATCAGCAGTAACTGTGGCATGCAAAAACATTTTGTCCTTGTAAAACACACAAATTCAGTAACTCGTTAGGACTCGTAAAGCAGGTCAAGAATTGTCGTTAAGAATTGACTGAGGATCTGAAAATGAAGCTGACTGATGCCTGCAGAGCAGGGAAGGCTGCAACTGTCTGAGATGTGGTTAAGAAATGGTAGTTCAGGGGAACTGTGGAAGTCGAGACAAAGATCTGGAAGACAGAGAGAACTTCCAGACGGAGTCGACCCCCAGGTGACTGCTGAGGAGCTACAGGAGAGGTTTTTAGCGGAGGAGTGGTGGGGCGGCGTTGATGCACAAACAGAGTCTGCGTGGGAGCGTCACAGATGGAAACCTTACCTGTGACCTCATCACAAAAGCCAAACGTCAAAGCAACATCTGGATCAGCCAGAGTTGTTTTGGAAACAAGCGCTGCGGACAGATGAAGTTACAATTGAGCTCTTTGTTCGCGATCATCAAAGTTTTGTCTGGAGGAAGAAAAAAAAAAGCACATGATGAAAATAAAACCGCGCCAAGCGTTCAGCACGGGGGTGGAAATCTTCAGCTTCGGGGTCGTGTGGCAGCCAGTGGCTCGAGAAGCTCCGGGAAGAACGGACTCTCACTAAATATCAGCAGGTTGTGGACGACGATCCATTTCAGATCAACGTCGCCGTAGTAACGGTTTTCCAGATATCCATACATTTTGCATTGTGACAAACGGTCTGCACAGTCACGTGTGAAATCATCATCTGGATGCTAAGTGCATTGAACCGCGTCCCACCGTTATGTAACTCTTCACACATGTAAAACAAAAACACATTTTGTTAGTTTAGGGCAGAAGATCAGTTTACTAATCATACAGTGAGGGGAACCGTTCAGCCTGTGGAAACAGTTGCGTAACGTCTCTGTTTTCTGTAAGTCCGGTGCTTTGAGAAAACAGCCAAGAGTCTTGGGGTTAGACATATTTGCATTATGGGAATTGTAGGATCCAGAGAGTGTTTAAGGAGCTTGACCCTGAGGGAACAGAGGTCAGGATATATGTTGAGCTCTCCTGCTTCGATTTGGACCTTATCTCTCTGAATCTGTCTCCGGGTCATCTAATAAGGCCCCTGTCTTTAAACAGGAAGGATCCTGTGTAGACTGGTCCGGTTTGTAAATATGGTTCATTCAAACTGGCCTTCAAGACGGGTTCCTAAAAATGACCAAAAACAGTGTGCTCTGCTGTTCTAACTATAAAGCTTTGTTACTACTATAAATCTATAAATCTAAATACCTGCTCACAAAGTTAGAATATATTAATTTGAACTGCTTGACAGGCAGCAGAGAGTCAGTGCATCTGATTTCATTTCCTGTAAGTCGGTAGAGACGGTTTGATGTTTTCAATTGGCAAAAAAAAACTGAAATGAACTTTTAAAAAGGTGTTATTTTCCTTATTTTCAGGAACTGACTATCACCACAGGTTTCTAGTGAAGGAGGCAGAAACATTCACAGCTGAAGGAAATGAGTCACACACAAAAATAAAAATCCAGCTCCAGTTATCTCCTCTCCTGTAAACGTGTTTGTGTTGCCTGATCAGTTCACTCCCACAAATGAACTCACGTAACATATTTCTGTCTCCGCTCAGCCTCCAGCCAGACCGTGTCCTTCTACAACAAAGACGAGCGCGGCGAGATCCAGAGGGTGACGTTCGACAGCGCTCAAGTGAAGAGGATGTTCCACGGGAGCTTCCACAAGGTAAATGCACGAGTCCGTCGGACAGACACCTGTCCCTTCATCGTGGCTGGAGAACATGACGACCCCGCGCCGCCGTCATGTTCTGTGCAGAGACGGCGGTCAGACGAAACACGCTACAGGGCTGCGGACGAGGAGCAGCAGTATGTAGTCCATATGTGTGTTCTGGGTTTGAAGCATATTTGAATCGAACAGAACTGAAAGTCGAATACGTCTGTGATGGTTGAGTTATAGAACATTTTTTTAGTCGTAGGTGCGACTGAGGCGTGACACATCAATCGACTCGCTCCGCTTTGTTCTCGCCGGACGACCCCCGGATCACACGGACGCTGTGGATACCTGAGATTCCAAATGTGTTGTGTGTTACAGAGCAGAGCGGCTCACACGCAACTACAGACGTGTTCCTGAAGAGTTATGTCAGCTCAGACGAGCAGATGGTCCTCTGCAGGTTGTAAAACGCAGAGCACGTGATGCTCAAGTGCTGCGAACTGGAGCTGCGTTTTACTCACGAAGCTCTTCAGGTGTGTAGTTGAGTTGAGGGTTCAAACCCTCCTCTGGACTGATGGAGGTGTCCGTCTGTGTCTTCTGGATGTTGTAAAATGCTCAACAGACAGTCTGACTCCAGTGGAGCTGGTTGGGTTTTAGTATCCAGGCAGAGACGGAGCGACGGAAATTAAAGCTGATGATTTTGTGGCTCTGCTTTCGTGCTGTTTTCCTGTTTTTCACTTGGAATTCGAACATTTATGACGTGACGTCCGTGTTAAAAGACTCTTCAAACCCCTTTTTGAAAGTCAAACACGGTGCTGCTGATGTAAGCAACCATTGTTTTTACATTTGAGACTCCAAATTGAACTGAAACAAACCTCTGAAAAAGCCCACGGGGTTGTTTGACACACTAATCCGGCTTTTGAAGCCATTTTCTCCTCAAAGACCATAAAACAGAAAGTAGATTTTTAGTCCTTTTCAGACACTTCACTTATTTACTTTTTTTTACCACCTCAAAGACAGCGAGCAACAAGAACCGTTTATATCAGCGAGGGAAGGCGAAACGACAGAAGGTCCTGTCTGTATTTCAAGTCTGTTAAAGTATTTGAAGAATCTGGAAACTCTTTTATTTATGTGAAAGTACAACAATGGATCATAATCTGTGACGTGAATCAATCATCACTGCAACGGTGAAAGCAGCAGATCCATTAGATTTTGACCTTTAATTGAGCAGGATGATCACCTGACACTTACCTCTCTCTAGAGTTAGGTCATAAAGTTACAACACTGTCCGACAGAAAGCCAACGTTAGAGGCCAACCGGCGACGGTGATGAGAGACATCCTGCGGGGAAGCTGTGTCTTTATACGGACAGTTTCCAGTCGGAGGAAATGTGTTATAAAGTGCGGCCGGGCTCAGAGCTGTGGCGCTGATAGCGACAGTTGTGTACAAGACGTTCCGCTGAGGGGGAAGCGGCGTGGACGGCCTGCGACGATATCACAAACTTTCACAAGGATCCCTCGGCTCCTCTGAGAGGGGGAGAACGTTAGAAATGCGCTGCAGTCCCTGCTGGGACGCCTGCCTGGAAAATACTGGGTCACTGCTATTGCTATTAAACAATTACATCAGAGCAGCTGAGGAGCGCCAGCAGGGAGGTGGGACCGCACTCCCATCTCTCTCTGCAGCCCCCCCCCCCCTCCTCTCGGCTCAGCAGCAGTTTGGTGGAGGCAGACGCTGGTCCTGCCTCCGTTGCCTCTGGTAGCCGACCGCAGGGGAATTCTTGTGGTTTTACCTCCCAGCATGCCTCTGTGCGCTGCGTCTGCTGCAGGGTGAGATGTTAGTGTCAGCGGGGACGTCTGACAGAGCAATTTGTAATAATAGTAGAGACTGTCGAAGATTTAGATTACCTGCTGTACTTCGGTGACAGCTGCCCTCTGATGATGCGGCTCCTCTGGACAGTTTCAGCCATAATTTATTTTTGACGCCCCCCCCCCCCCCCCCCAAAAGTGTTTTTGCTCTGCGATTTCTCTCTTCCCTCCGGCAGAAAAATGGAGACAGTTTAGGAATTTAAACGATGAGTTTTAGAGTAAATCTTGAAGATCGTTTTTAAACAAAAGACACAACAGCGACTCCTTCTAAAACCCCGAACGGGATTAAAAGACTTTTTTCAGAAGGAATTTTTGGAAGAAGTCTCGGACATGTTGGTTTCAGATGTGATGAAATTATCAGGAGCGTCAGAGGGAAAGAGAAAGTGATGCAGACTTGTTGCCTGAGAGTGAAATTCTTCCTCCCCCTGCCTCCCTCCACAGAAAGGTCAGAGGTCAGACGTGGCCATAAACCCTGGTAGCTGGATTTCAGTTTCTTGCTGCAGGCTGCTGCTGCACGGTGGACAGACTGTGTGTTTGTCACGGAGGTTAAAACCTTTGAGGCCTTTCACTCTGGTCTTCTGTTTTTCTGTCGTTGGGATAAAGTGAGGGAATCATTTTGTCCACTTTAAAGATTTAAAGGATTTAAAGAGCTGGCGAACCTTCACAGCTCACCGAGACGTTCTGAACTCGCTGTCACAGCTTTGCAGAAAAAGAAAACAAATCATGATTTAGAAAGTCGGCTCAAACCCGACTGCAGCCTCCCTGTAAATTGATGTTTGGGTCTGTGACTGAGCCAGAGGCACGGAGATGTCAGGGTCCGCCGCCACATCACCACGTCTGACTTCACTAATCCCCGCTCCCCCCTCTCGCAGCACTTTACCAACCAGCTCACTCAGCACTGGCTGCGCCTCTGAACCCCCCCCCCCACTGATGTGTTTAACAGCGGAGATCAGTCAAACAGTCAGATCTGTTGTGGATACCTGAAGAGCTTCTGAGCGTCTCTGCGGTCTCGACCGGACTAAACAAGGAGCGGAGATCCTCCCTGTGCAGGATGCGAGCTTTTCCTTAACTATCAACCGTTTGCCAAACGATGTGCGTCAGCCGCAGAGGAATAGATTAACAAGTCTGCCAGTGACTGTAACTCCAGATCAGACTCAGAGCTGAAAAACAAAGACGGAAAGTGAAGATGCTCTGACTAATGGGAACTGTCTGGAGACGTTAGTATCAGGGAGGGAGGAGAGCAGTGTGGAGGTGGAAGGCAGCTCTTTACACTGCGTGAGTGATGACTGACATTCTGCTCGGTTTCAAACTGAGATGTCGACATCAGCCCGGCGTCCTCTTCGCCCGCGGGATGATAAATGGAAGCTGTCACTGACCGCAGCCACTTAAAGCTGTCCATCAGTATATTCTCCGTCAGATCGGAAACGAACATGAGGCTTTATGCTTTACACTCATTACTCTGCTAAAAATACAACTTCACGTTGGTGCCGTGGTGAGGACGCGTTTTTAACAGTGTCTGGAAACAGAGGAGCTCCACGGCTCAGATATATCAGGCTCTGATTCACTCTTGTGAAGGAATGAAGGATGTTGAATATTACCAGGCTTCTCCTTTTAAATAATGTGTTGTATTCACCTTCTGTCAAACTGCAAGTTCCTCCCATAAATACTTGATGTGAGATCTCTGACGATCGATCCAGGGTGAAGCTCTAAAGCTTGAGGAATGAATTCAGCCCTGCTTTTATTTTGGTAAATCTGATGGCCAGTAATAGCTTATATTATCCACGAGAGAGAGAGAGAGAGAGAGAGAGAGAGAGATCCCCCAGAGACTAATACATCAGTGTGTGTTTTACAGGAACAGTGTATCAGAGTTTCCTCTCAGTCTCGGAGGATTTTCCAGCCTGAGGTCTGAGTGAAACGCTTTTGGCATGAACCCGATCACATTTAAATATTGGCAGCGTCAGTCCGACCATATCAGTGTTGTTACTGGCTTTTAAAATCCATATCCTGTGAGCTGCAGCGTCCACAGATGAGCGTGTCCTGCTGAAGTGTGGCGAGCGACACCCTGAAGTTTAGACAGTAACCTGTTGCCTTCACGAGAGCCGCAGAGCATCAGATAAAGTGTAAATGGAAACAGCTTCCCTCCCTGGACGTCTCCGTGTCTCTGCGGTCTGTTAAACATGCCTCTGCGTTTCCGCAGACGCTGACTGACCACGAGCAGCGAGCCGCGGCCGCCGCAGCTGCCAGCAGCCGCTCTGCGGCTTTTTAACAAAGCCGCGTTCTCCCTCCTTACAGTTGGACTCCCTCCGACCGGCCGCCGCCTCAGAGCGGCCGGCTTCGAGGACAAGTTGTAGTAAAGTCAGCGCTCATGGCTTACCGCAAAATGACATCATGAGGAGATGTGGCGAGGGAGATCTGAGCGAGGAGAAATGCATTGTGGTGTTGCAGAGACGGTTCTGCTGCTGCCTCGGTTGTTTCACAGTCAAGAGTGGAATCGGTGTCATGCCATCCACCGAGATGGAGGGAATGAATTTCGGAAGATTTGGCTTCCAGACTCCTTTTTTTTCCCCAGCTGCAGCAGTGATTGTTGGAGGAGAGGGAGAAATCTCTGAGTGGAGGCCGAGCCGTGTAGATACCGATCAGGGTTGTTCAACATCTCCTGACTGGAAGTGTTTACATAAAGCCGCTGATACTGATTCACATTCTTCAGCTCAGGATTTCTGCTGATATCAGGTTCCGATCTGAAACCGGCGCTGTCTTCATCCAGATGTGAGATCAGTGAACCTCATTCTGTGGAACTGTGGGATCTTTTTTTAGTAAAGGCTGGTCAGGGACACTCCCCCCCCCCCCCCCCCCCCCATAATTACATGGACAAAAGTAAAGTTAGATTTTATTACATCATTAAGAAAATAACAGAAAACAAAGATTTCTTTACATGTTTTTATCACAGATTTCAGCAGCTCTGCAATGTTTGAAACAGTCAGGATGCAGGAACATGTAGTCATGTGACTTAAACATAAACAAGTTGTTTTTCCCTCCTGCAGTGAGGTCGCATGTTACGTGTCTTACATTTGAGAACAGTGTCTGCAGATGTGCCGTTACTGAGGAGGACAGAAGGAGTCGTATCAGTTCGTCCCTGGTGGCGTGTTGTTGTGAAGTAACCTCTTTAAACGACTGGAGAAGAGAAGCTGCGCCAGTAAGAGCTGAAGCTTTTGGGGCCTTCTGCAGTTTTAAATCAGTTCACATAACAACGTGGAACTTTGACCGAACAAGGTGAAGAAGCGATTCTTCTCTCAGATGTGACTTTAAACTCCCTGAAAAACTCATATTTTCAGAGAAACCAGGGGAAGCGGTTCAAAGATCAAAGCACCATATGGATTTCTATACGATCCATCACTCGACCCAAACTTTAATTTCCTACTTTGTGCAGCAGCTTGTTTGCTGCGATGGAGCACTTCTTCTTTTTGAATGAATGGAAAGGAAGCGCTGGTTTTCCTCTGTGTGAGCTCTCTTACATTCCAGCAGCGTTTCAATAAACAGAACTACAGCGGAGACGAGCGAGCACGTCCACCCTCGGCTCAGGCTCCGCGGCCAGACTCGCCATAACCTAATAATTTGCAGGCCATCAGGATAAAAACCAGACACAAGACTTGGTCGTAGAACAAAGAATGTGCCAATAAAACCTCTTCTTCTTTTCTTTTTTTTTTTCTTCTCTCCTTTCTCTTCTTCTTTTCTCTTTCTCTCTGAAGCTCCATATCCTGGTCTCATCCACCAGCGTCAAACTCAACATCGACTGCCAAGAAGTGGCTGAGAAGGAGATCAAGGCCGCTGGAAACACGTCCAGCGATGGCTACCAGGTTCTGGGCAAGATGTCCAAGTCCATCGGCTCCAAAGGAGAATCAGCAACTGTAAGTGAACTCAGATCCTGCAGAGCAAGAAAAGAAAGCTCAAACTACCAATGCACAAAGATTTTAAAAGTATTTTCCTTTAATTTGGACTTTGTAATTTTAGAGTTTGACTGATATGTTACTGCTGCGAGGAGGATTGTGTTTGGCAGTCTGCAGCTACAACAACAACAATGATAATAAGAAATCAGATTTCAACTGAGCGAAACCACAACAGCTGAACCATTATAGTATATTGTAATTGCATATGGCTGAGTGTCCAGCAGAGGGGAATACCACGTATAAAAAACTGTGTTCACAACCCTTTGAATCCATTTCACCAAATTATCAATTTATCAATTCATCACAGACTTTAGGGACTTCAGGGTTCCTTGTCAAAATGTGTGATTTATTATGTTTATTATGGGGGTCTGTTGTTAATGCGACAGTGTTAGCGCGGCGCTGTACTGACAGTGGACATGTTCTCATTGATGATTTGTCTTCTGATTATTGTCTTGATTATGTAAGAAAAAGAAGAAAAAACTACAGAAATTGAACAATTGAGAAACCGGAGAAACTTTTGCTTGAAAAATGATTTTAAAGACGAATCGACGATCGAAGTAGCTGCTGATTCATTTTTCTGTCCATCGATGAATGTTACTCCACATTAACATCACACCAGAGACATCGGTGGGTCGTTAGTGATGATGAAGTGTCCACTTGTTCAGCAGCTTGAGACTTTTGTTTTGGCCATTAATGTCCTGAGAAGCAGCAGCTGCTCGGATGATTTTTAAACAAACTCCATGACGAGTGTGAAGGAAGAAAATACATAAATACATTCATTCACCAACAGCTGCCTGTTTCCTTTACGTCTTTGTGTTTGCTGCCCAAATTATTACTGTTTTAACTTAATTGTAATAACCTCGTAATAAAATGACAAGGTGTTTAGATGCTTCTGTCCAGTTCAGTAGTAAATAGCTCAGAAACATGAACATGATTAGAGAAAGACTCAGTAAACTGGTGGTGAAAGTAAAGATTTAACTTTTCATTTGTGTGAGGAAAACGTTTAGATGTTTATTCTTTCAAGTAGAAGAAAAGCTGATGTGTTTTGCTGCCGCAGCCTGGGAGCGAGTGATTTAAAATCCCGGGGCCTAACAGAGTCAGGGAGCGATTAGGACGAGCGGACCGAGGCTGTACGTTAAGCCGTCAACATGGCTGCAGTATAAGACGTTTCCTCTCCTCCCCGGGGCTGATCTCTGCTGTTTTTCTGTTTGTCTTCTGGGAGCTGTGAAGGGCGTATCAGAGACACATGTACCACAACACCATTTCCATGTTTTGTTTTGTTTTTTTTTCTCCTCCACAGTTCCAGCTCCAGATGTTCGATATTGTCTGCAGCTTGGGCTGGACCAGCAGAGACAGATGCTGTGACCTCCCCTCCATGGTAGGAGAACCCCCACCTCCATGAAACATGGACACTGGGCCTTTTCACTTCACTTACCTAATGTGTTCATACGCAACATTTGAGTGACGGTAGATCTTCAGCTTTAGCGTCGAGCTTTTAAACCGTAGTTGGATTATAAAGTGTAGAAATGTCTGATGGAGTTTTTGGCTTGTGGACTAAAGATTTTCTTCCCTGATACCATTTTTTAATTCGGCCTAAAACAGAAAATAAAGCAAAGAGTTTGTAGATTTAAATGTAGACATGTGCTTTCAATACACATTTTATTTTTTAAAAGTAAAGAAAATGTTGATGCCATTGTTTGTGGCCATTCGGTTCATCTTGATCTGTGACGCTCGATGGAAAAACAACAGTATTCGACTTCATACACACTGTCCTGAGATTATTTCTGCACCCGGAGCAGCTCGAAAACTCACATCTGCTCGTGTGTCAGTGCCGTTTCCTTTGTGTTTTTTTGTATATTTGTTTTTACATCTGTGGTGCATCTTCAGATGTTCTGACGGATCATCCTCTTATAGAAAACCATCAGACCACCTGGTTTCTCTCAGACATTTCTGGAATGGAAGCGTCCAGACTCAGGGACAGTGGACTTGTTCTTGGCAACATGTTGAGCTGCAGTTAAAAGCAGAAGTAATTACGGCCTCCTGACAGTAAAAAGCAGATGAGTGTGTTTGTGCTGTAACACTCAGCTGCAGGTCCGAGGGAGTCAGAGTGTGTCCTTCATTTTCTTACAGATCTCAGCAGCAGATCAAAGCTCCGGCCCAGAGCCGGATAATCAGAATCAGAACAGGCTCAAAGAGAAAAATAAACAGAGTATATATGAAATTCAGAGGCATGAGCCGGCTGATGAGAAGGTCAGCAGGGTGTGAGATATAATACAAAACACAAACTCACTTTCAGAGCACAGACAAACAGCTGAAAGGGAACTTCTGATCTCTCAGCTTTGGTCACCGTTCATTCATTTTACTAACTAGCTTCAACGCTAACATCTGGGAGCGACTCATTTCAGTGATTATAACAGACGTGTCGTTTCTGTTCACTTTCAGCTCTCTCATTAGCACAAAAATACAGTCAGAGCTTTTAAATAATGTCCAGTATCTAACCAGTGCTGCAGCTTTCATCACTGATTAACCCGTCACTTATTTTCATGATTATTTGATTCATTGTTTGGTTCGTAAAATGTGAGAAAATCACGTTTTCCTAAAGCCCAAAGAGAAATGAGAAAAGCTGGTAATAATCTGTCGGCAGCAGAGAAGGTAAATACATAATGATCACACATGAGCAGCAGCTTTGCAACAGTCCCTATAGGAGTCGTTTCCTTCCTGTTTATCCTCCGTCCCTCACTCATGAACTCCTGCGATCATCTCTGGAGTTTCTCAGCTGCAGGGCTGAACAGAGAGGGGCATTTGTTTTCAAGCTGTCAGCAGCAGCAGCAGCAGCTACAGTATGAGCTTTTAAATGCAGCGCAGCTTGGGCTGTTGTTTAGTGGCTGGACTCTGGCCTTTCTCAACGTGAAGGTTTCTCACTTCAGTCCCAAGCAGAGATCTCCAGAGACACTGTAACAAATACAGCTTTGTCTGAGCACAGCACGTCTGCAAGTTGGACGTCCAAAAGTTTTTTGAAAAGGATTCAACTCCGGTGGATTATTATCTGAATTGCTGCAGAGCAGGGGCAGCTGCTGGATTGGGCTGTTTTCACTGACATTAAATGATCCCAATTGAAGCGATCAGCGTGGACTCAGTGGAAATATCCACCCAGACAGCAGGAGGCTCACATCCCTGTGAAAATAAATGGCCATGCATGAACTGAAAAGTCTACAACACAAGCCCAGTGTGTTTTTAATTTAAGATGACGTTTCCAATAGTCAGTTGATTCTTTGGCCTCCAGCAACGTATAGTTACAGCTCATATATTTCCCACTTGTAGGAGTAAGGAACAAAGAGAAATGTACATTGTAAAAAGATCCAGGGAGGAAAACAAGTTCTTGGTGAGAAGTTTTAGATCCGTTAATGAAGTGAAATAAAAAAGAACTGGTCTTCTCCAAATCTGCAAAACGCTAGAGTTCCCCACAACAGAAAACTGAACCCTCTCCTGGTGCTGGATGTGTTCTGTGTTTTAAACAGAGAACAGTAACGATTCATTAGAACCGAGAGACGGAACAGTAGAACATGAAGAACGCTGAAGCTTCACGTTACAGTTCAGCAGTTTGGGAGATTATCTTCTTCACGTTCTGGCTGAGAGGAAATGAGAAGATCGATACCAACTGTCCAGGCATCAAGAGAGCTTAGCTTAGCTTAGCTTAGCATAAAGACCGTCCTGTTCATAATACACCTACCAACAACTGTAAACGTCCCGTTCCCTCTCAGCCAATGATTTATTGATGTGAAATGAATCATAAAGCAGCAGATGTGAGACATCATGTGGCTGCAACTCACTGTTATTTTATTTTATTAATTTACCCGCTGATATATTATTTTTTCAATTAATTGTTACGTCTATAAAATCTATAAAATTGTTTCTTTGTTCCCAGAAGCCGATAAATTTAAATTTTATCGTCACATAAAACAAAGAAAAGCATCAGAAACGGCAAATGTTTGTTTCCAATCAATGAATTGACTAATTGTTGCAGCTCCAGAAACGACAGAACGTGTCACGTCCCCTCCCTCCTCTGCCCTTTCCATCCAGGAGGCTTTTTTTTTGGATAGCTTAACTGTTTTCTTGAGGTTTTTACTTTCAAAAAAGTTTAATTTTATCATTGTGCTGAAATCTCTGAACCAGAAAATGTGTACCCCCCCCCCCCCCCCCTACTGGAAAATCACCCAGGGTGCTGTCACGGCGCCCGCAGATTTGTTCTGGTATCCTTTGTTGGCCGATCGGCTCCAGAAAACACCACAGATCAGAACCCTGGCTCTGCTCTTTGTCTTGTGCAAGAGTTAAACGTACAGAAATGCTGTCTAAACTGTTTACCTCAGGAGTGACGTGCGGACACGGAAACATTTTCGGGGGGAGGGGAGGGCATTCAGGGACACTCTGCACGCTGTGTTGTTTCTAGTTAAAATGTTTTTGGAAGATTCTGGAAGGAAACACTTTAGATGTGCTGAAGTGTTTCTGCTGCGGCTGTAGACACCTTGTTAGGACGCTCACTCACAGTTTACGCGTTAATGTTTTACGCTCTGAGCCGTGACCGTGTGAATCATCTGCTGCTAATGAAGTGACACAGACGCTCTCAGATGTGAACTCCGGTCCAGAGGTGAATCGGTTGAAACTTGGACGTGATTTTTCTTTTGGCTGGTGTGATCCTGTTCTTTCAGACGCTCTGTCTGTCTGGAGCTTCTTTCTCTTCTATTCTCTGTTGTTTTTGACGGATGAATTGTCTGTTTCCTTCTCCAACAGAGAGATGAGCTGAAGTGTCCGTCTCTCCCCAACTCCTGTACCTGCACCTCAGAGGCCAACGGGCTCCCAGGGACTCAGGGTCCAGTGGTAAGAACCTCCTCAGTCTATCTGTCAGCCTGTGTCTTTGCAGAGGAGCGGCACAGTTTAGACTTTCTGCTTCTCAACTGTGTATTTCCACTTTGGACACTTCAACATTTCGGGGAGAAATCTTTTACTTTTCTACTTTTATCTGACGGCCCGGCCCCGTCTCCCAGAGACCATCATGCCAGACACATTTTGAAGGAAACATGATGGCTGCCTGGACCATGTTCACTGGCATCGCTTTTTCCAGTCCTGGGTCCAGATGTATAAACCAAGCACGGGTCATTTCCCACACATACACTGATGTTTTTACAACGACGTGCAGTGAGAATGTGAACACCCCCAAACAGACTTCAGACCAACACACACAGTGTTTGTGAGCCAGCGGTGAGATGTAACGAGGTGGACATGAAATATAAAGTGAGAGATGTAATCTTATGGTCAAAGATTAAAGAAAGAAAAAGGACGCATGCGATCCTTCCAACAGTCTCTGTGGGGATTTTCCTGCTTCTTCACTCATCTCCAGTTTTAGGGATTGAACTTTCTGACATTTTTCACTGTTACTTTTTCACCACCAGCACATTTTAAAACCTGTTTTCTTTACTTGCTTTTACCTAAATACAGGGCTTTTATTTCTAAAAGCCCTCTCCTGTCAGGTTATTTATGGTTATTTATATACTGTATGTTGAACAAGGGAGAATATTGCGCCCTGAAGCACAATAACCACGGGAAAGCTTCTTTGCAATGGCTCATAAAATCTTTTAAGAGAGGGGAGAAGGTAAACTGTGGCGCAGCATGTTGAGAGTCGACCTGACTGACAGTTGATGGATGAACCTCCAGCCTCCTCTCCTCCCCTCTGACCGCCCCTAACATCCATCTACCCAGCTGCACACTGTCCTGTGAGGATGCGGCTAACGCTGGTGTTGGTCCGTATTTCCCTTATCCTTCACAAATGTCATGAAAAATGCGTCACAGTAACTCAAAGACGTTTAAGTTTTAAAAAGGCTCCGTCATAGTTTTTGTCAAACAAACAGGAGGAAACAGTTCACAGGGGTGTGTGTGTGTGTGTGTGTGTGTGTGTGTGTGTGTGTGTGTGTGTGTGTGTGTGGGAGTCAAAACAAACTACAGTTTATTTTCTCATTTTTCAGTCAGCTCTCTGTGAGTGATGAGCTCGAACATTCGAACACAGTCCTGATGAGGAGGATTATCGGAGCTTTGAGGTGTTTGACTCTCAGGAAATAAAAGCTGAACATGTTGTTGTGACTCGGTCACTCACTCATGAGGAACATTCAAAGTTTCAGTCAAATACTTTAGATTTGGAGCCAGGTCTTCAGGTCTTCAGGGTCTTTGAGGGAGATATTTTCCACAGTTTCCACCTTCGGTCTGTTCTCTCTCGTCTCTGTTGTGTTAACGTGATAAATGTTCCTCCTCCTCCTCAGGGTGCCCCCGGCAGCAAAGGTCCCCGAGGTGAGAGAGGAGAGGCTGGTCCTGTCGTAAGTATCTTTAAGACGACTTCCTCTTTCGTCTGTCTCATCTTTAAAACTTTTAATTAAGGCTGTGGAGAAAAATCAAAAATCAATGAGAGTTTTTTTTCTGAGCTGGATCAGAGTCTGGAGTTATCTGCCCTGGATGAAAACAAAAGATTGTTTAAAGTATGAAAGCTTTGAAGAGAGTAAGCACATCTGATTCCACTTATTAAATGAGTGTTTTTGTTGTTGTCTGTGACATGAAGGGAAGGTTAGTTTTGATCGGCGCAGCAGCGTTCAGCATCTCCTCTTGGTCTTTTTAACAGATTGCCACATTAGTTTTGCTTTGACTGGGATGAGACGCACCAGCAGACATCAACAACAAACTCCTCCTGTGTTTAAAAGTTTCTTATCTGACCGTCTCTCTCTCTCTCTCTCTCTCTCTCTCTGTTTCAAAAGGGACCACTCGGCCCGCGGGGAGATCTCGGACCACCTGGGCCCATGGGTCTGCCCGGCCCTCAAGGACCCAGCGGGATGTCGATTCCAGGAGAGGCTGTGAGTCTATAAACACACCTGAGCCACACACACACACACACACTCCCCGTTCTGAGCCACACACACACACACACACGGTTTCAGCGTTGTCAGCAACCAAACATAAATCCCAGGATGCCTCAGCACACCAGAGCGGGGATTATTTGGCGATTTATTTTTGAAGGGAATTTACAAGCTGGGGAGTATCTGTGGCAGAGACTCACATTCCTCCATGTCTGAGACGGAGAAGTGATACCAAGAAGACCTGAAACCTCAATATCACCGAATGTTAATAAATCAGAGTTTGGATTTCCTTCTCGGAGACGAGATGAACCCAAATTAAACAGAAATGTTCCTTCGTTTTGTCTCATCAAAGGTCACAGAAGACACAGTGACGTAACTGCGTCCTGTCCCCGAGAATCCGCTTTATTCAGCTATTTTACTAGTTACTAAGTTACTCTGCAGATTGAGATTTTAAATATTAAACATATGAACCGTTGTGCTGCGATTGTAAAGCAGACATGGACGTCGCGGCTCAGCGTCTTTAGTCTACAGAAACACCGGTGAGATGTCTCGTACGAAAGACTGAAGTTTAACCTCCAGCGTCTCCCTGGTTTCCCCGGCAGACTCGTATAGAAACTATAGGTTCAAGTTTTGATCATCAACTTGTTTTATGAGAAATCATGTTTTCACAGCTCTGTAGCTGCTAAATTAATCTGAAAATGACCAAAGATCTGGAGGTTGAATTAATTTATTCTACAAATTGTGCAAAAACAAATTGAGCTTCTGCCATTTTTACAGCGACACGTGATGAAAAATTTGAATTGAATTTGAGGCTTGTACCTTCGACTCTTTGATAAAAGAACCAGATATTTTCTAACTCGTCCTCCAGTGTCTCTTCTGCTTCTAAAACCAGCTGCTTCTCCACCAGCTGCCACTCAGCTTAACTACTTTTGATACTGAAGTACATTTACCTGACACCTGTTTGAGCGTCGCCGCTGGCAGAACATTGATCCTCTGAATCTCATGTTGCTGATCAGAGTGTTAAAGTCACGCTGCTTCATCCATCTTGTTGGTTTGTCTCTTCAGGGCCGCCCTGGACCAAAGGGAGACCCCGGTGACTCGGGCTTACCTGGACAAAAAGTAAGTGCATCTCTGGCAAAACAAAAAGTTTTTTGGATCTTAAACAGGAAACAAGGATAATTCACCGTTTGACTACTAGTCTGGCGTTGAGCCCTGTGGCTGGATGCAGATGCTTTTCCAGCTGGGGAGGATTCACGGAGAAGAAGGGAGTGTGTTTCTCCGCAGCAGGTTTCTGAATATTACTTTTAAATTAAATTTGGCGGTGAACGAGCCAAGAACAAGTCGCCTTGATTCACAGCCGCGTTAAAGCGTCGCTCTGCAGGCGGCTGCTACAACTAAGCTCAAAAAGAAACTGTTGGCGTGAACGTAAAGAACGTCTTAGGTCACTGAGGAGTGAGTCATCTTGAAACCTCTCAACAGGATGAAACTGTCTGTTGATAAAATACTGAGCGAAGAATATCAGGTGACATCTTGGTCTCGATGTGTACGTTTTATGGAGTGGAAAGAGATGGAGTCTTAAGATTCATCCATTTACTTCAAAGCTTCTTCTTCCAGTGACGAATTCATGAACACGGCAGCGACATTCACAGAAGCTGCGCATCTTTTACTTTTTATTTTTAGACAAAAATACAAAAACATTTAAACAGAAATCCAGACAAGCTGTGAGTGATCTGACTCGTCTCCAGCTGAGGTCAGAGGTCAGAGGTCAGATCCTGTCTAAGATTAGACAGCAGTCGAGCCCATACGAAGGTAAACGAACTCTTAAGTGCTGGAGGGTCTGAAAAAAACCTCCTGAGTGTTGTGCAGGCCTTCAGCGTTTTCTGTCACTTCAAGTCCGGCGATCCCTCCCAGAAGATCAGTGCAGATAGGCGCCATTAAACCTGTTTACAGGCACCGCCACAAGTGGCTCCTGTGCCCTCTCTTGACCTGTGGAGTGGTGTGTGTTTACCTCTTCAAGCTTGACCTGAGGAGTTTTGCTTCGGTGGATTTTAAAAGAATTCCCCTGCGGAAGCGTTTCACCCTGACATGCACGTAGAGGACATCAGTTTCACATCCAGCAGGTTTCAGTGGCTGCAGCGGAGGAAGAGGTGAAGTGGCGTTGAGTGTAGTTTAGCTAAACAAGCTGTTTCCACAAGTTCTAGAGGAGAGGCCGGTTCTCATTTCACAGTAAGATGAAGCTTCTCTCACTAAGTCTCACACACACAAAAATACATCAAAAACAGTGACGTGAAGCTGTTTTACTGTCCTGCTGTTAGGAGTGAGACACACTTGATGATCTGTAACCATGCTGGCGAAGGCGTTTTGCTGTTACATTAACCACTTTGTGCAGTGTTGTGCAGTAAGAGTACACGCTGCTGCTGCTGCTGCTGCTTCTTCTTCTTCTTGTTTTGTTTGATTGTCGGTTGGCAAACACCCACCAGCCGCGCCGGTAGACTGAACGTGACCTGGTACTGAGACTGAAACTAGCGCCACTTAAAGGAACCGACAGAATCAAAATAAAAATGAGGAATCTGAGGTTTGGAGCCGGCTCTCTGTGGCGAACCTTCTGCAGGTTCATGTTTGTCCTGCAGGGGGGACGTTTAGGGACCAAGTGCTTTCGCAGGACATGTGAATAGAAATCCAACCTGTGACACAGCAGCTGTAGCCTTCATCATCGTCATCACAGCCTCCGTGCACTCATGAGTAACACTGATTAATCAGCTCCATGTTCAAATTAAACCAGCCCACTGAGCGTCTCTCCCAGTGCTGGTGTTGATGGAGCAGGCAGGCTGCAGGTGACCATGTTGGAGCAGATGCTATAGCAACATGCATTTAATGACTTGCAGACCATGCAGGCCCTGGTTTATAATGGCCAATAAAATGGATCTGGAATATATTATGTTCCCTGTAAATTTTATGCCAAGGCATCAAAGACCAGAGAGGATTGACAATAAAAAGTAGTGAGCAGGGTTTCTGAGCAAATGAGCGCAAAGAAGGAGATTTACTGTTGGACACGCAGAAGTGCAGCTCTGAAACAAACCGGTTTGAGTTGGTGAAGGTGACCTTTAAGTTCTGCGTTTAGAGGAAGGAGGAGCGGGGCTTCGATTTGATCCGTGTCTGTGTGTTTGCAGGGCTCACCTGGTCCTCCCGGTGCCGTCGGCCCGATCGGACCAGCTGGAGTGAGAGTGAGTACAGACTTTAATGGCAACCATGCTCTCTGAATTCTTTAAACATGAACAGGATCAGTTCAGTTTCTTAAGTCACCATCTTTTAATTTCAGGGCCCTCAAGGAAAGGAAGGACCGGCTGGACCCAGAGGCCCCGCAGGGCCCATGGTGAGGCGTTTAACGGTTTAACACCTGAGAGGCAGCAGCTTGTTTCACCAAGCTGAAACAATTAAACCTTTAAGTGCCTTGCTCAAGAACAAGCTGGTGTTTGTTTGTTTAGTTTGACTCCAGCCAGTTTTAACGAGCTGATTGGTGCGGAGGGAACTTTTCTAAATGTTCATCAGGACAGATGATTGTGATGATATTTAATCTTCTGTGATTCATGTGGGGAAATATTCCTGTAGAAGAAACAAGGTGAACGTGATGATGATTATATCCCAGTCTTCTCATTGGCTCTCTGCGTTCCCTCACAGGGACCTCCAGGATCTCCAGGAATACCAGGTGCTGCAGGAAAACCAGGAAAGCCCGGAGACTCCGGTCCTTCTGTGAGTGACTGTCATGGCGGCTGTGTCCACCCCCCAGCATCTCTGAGGGTCACTGGTTTAAACTGTTTTGTGTTTGTGTCTTTAGGGTGCTATCGGCCCCAAGGGAGACAAGGGAGAGAGAGTGAGTAACTCTTATTTTATTTGTTTTCAGCGTCTCAGAAAATTCAAACGACAAGTTTTAATCAAAGTGAGATTCTAAACGTCCTGTGTAACAAGTGTGTCAGGCTTTTATTGATTGTGACTGATGAAAACTACATCAGAGAGAACACACCTGGGATTTTTCATGCAGGTATTCATGGAAAATGCAGTTCATAACTGTAGTTCTCCAGATCTAAATACACAGAAAGATCCACAAATACAAAGTATTACGAAACAAAACGAAGAGAGATCAGAAAACAAACAGGATTAAAATAATATTAAACAACCGTCAGAAAAATCTGGAGCCACAAACTTTCAGAGAAACATTTGAAATGTTAATAAACCTCAGACACATTGAACAGAGGTTTGGTATAAAATCCTTGATGTGTTAAATCTTAAATCCTCGGTGTGTGTACGCAGGGCGACTTCGCTCCTCAGAACATGATGCGGTCCATTGCCAGACAAGTTTGTGAGCAGCTGGTAAACGGTGAGTCGTGGAGGTTTTTTTTGGAAGTGGTTCTGGTTAAAACATCCTGACTCCAGAGTCGGACTCTCGCTCTTTGTTTTAATGCTCCTTTCTCTCCTCGGCCGCTGCAGCACAAATGACTCGAGTCAACACGTTACTGAACCAGATCCCCAACGGCATGCACCGCAACAATCACCCAGGACCTCCGGGGCCTCCCGGACCTTCTGGCAGGCAGGGACCCCGCGGAGAGCCAGGCGCCACGGGAAGGAACGGCTTCCCAGGAAGTCCAGGTTTACCTGGGCAGCAGGGAGAGAGAGGTACGACCCCGTCAGTCTACAGTGCAGACTTCTAAAAATAAACCAATGATTTCTAAAATGATAGAGCCTGAGAACACACAGTGATTATTTAGAGCGCAAGAGGTTTATTTAAAAAGCAGAAAAGCATCACGAGATGCTAATGAGGCGTGGCTTCATAAGTCACCTCTGATTCTCACTTGAGTGATCTGCTTCCTTCTACTCATGGTGAGAGATCTGACCTGAGGTCTGCAGCTCCGTCTGCTGTTGTTTCACAAAGACACAAAAGAAAACTAACAACACTTTTCATACCAGAAAAAGAGGCTTATTCCAAGTCGGAGCTCCCACACAACAGGATGAAGCTCCACTAGAAAACCATCAGCGTGTTTACACAGTAGCTGTTAGAAAGGTTAGAATAATGCTCAGTAAACACGCTGAAGTGCACGGCAGAGAATTATCAACATCTCACACTTACAGATGTTCTCTGGTGTTTTGGCTTCCTGGATCAGAAGTGAAACAAAGACTTCTCAGCTTCAAGTGACTTTTAATTCTATTTATTTCAAGGATGTTAAGATCCAACGGCGTTCGACTCCTTGAATCCTCCAGTTTAACACAATTCAGCCACAAACTGATCCTGTTTAAATGTCCTACATACAGACGAGGGACTCAGTGAGTCACGTGACACCAGTAAAGTTGATAATGTGTTTTAGCTGCTGAAGAACAGACTTAAGACACAAAACCATCAGCAGGACAGAGGCTCCAACATGTGACCAAGAAACAGTGTGTTAGCTGCTAAAATCCAAGTGTTTTACATCCACATCCTCACTGTTAACCTGTAAGTACAGGTGTGTGATGACTGTTGACCCCCCATTAGACACAGCAGTGACTCAGTGTGTTCCCTTCAGGTCCTGCAGGAGAGAAAGGCGACCGAGGAGTGTCAGGAGTTGGACAGAAGGGACCCAGAGGGCCAGCAGGTACGAATCATCTCATCCACACTCCATCAACACGATCCTCACAAAACCTCTAGGAGAAGCTGACACGACCTTCACTCAGCTCAAAGAACCGAGACACAGTAACTCACTGCCACACGTAGAATTTCCTCGATCAGTTTCATCTATTCACTGATTATGAATCTGAACCAGCAGCTTCAGGCTGCAGTCGTACCAAACATCCGTGTGTGTGTCCTGTTTTGTAGTTCACCTTCACTCAGCTCTGAGTGGATGAGCTCAGCCAATAGAAACACCCAATGTTCTGCGTTTGGAAACGGAGACGTGATCGCTCTGATCAATATTTATTACCCCACGTCAGATCAATGAGACGACGTGTAACTCCCCGGGACAGAAATGTAACGAGACTCTCAGGATGTCACTTCCCTACGAAACTCTGGAGCTTGTTCTGCAAAGATCAGCTCAAACAGCGACCGCGGATGATGATGTCACCCCCCCACCCCACCCCCACCCCTGTAATCCAGACTTCAGCCTCACACCGCGGACACCATCCAGCCTGTCAGACAGAAGGAGGGAAAAAATCCCTTCCTGAAGCAAACAGGGTCGAGTTGTGGAAACAGCGGAGGAAGTGGACGGCAGTGAGTCATGGTGGAAGAGGTTCATTCACAACACATGGGAGGACGGCGAGGAGACGAACCGACGGGGAAACTTTCCAAGCCGGCTTTGTCCACGTCTAGACATAACGCAGAGGGGGAGAGGGATCAGCAGGACCCCCCCCCCCCCCCTGGTCTCCCCCCTCATACTTGAGTTTTTTATGTTTCAAACGTTGTGCCCGAGACTGTCAGCAACAGTTGCAACAGCTTTTCTTTAACGTGTTACGTTTCCAGCTGGATGTGGAGCAGAGTGATGACACTGAGCCATAATTATCTGTTTGGTTCAGAGATCATGAAACACGGCGGGGGGGTGGGGGGTTTTACTTGAGGCAGTTTTACAAGACAGTAATAAATCTGATTTCATCTCCAAATTAATCAGAAACAACAAGCAAAGCTGAATTTCCAAGCATGATCGTAAAAGCAGAGCCACATGCAGAACAGTCTCCGAGAGTAAACTCAAACCTTCACTGAAGCTTCAGGAAACACGACAGACTTTTAGTTTGTCTTCATAAGGATTCAACAGACGTCCTGTTTCCTGACACTCGTTTACTTTGGATCCTGTCACAGATTGGCTCTGTGAAAAACAGGGAAGTCGTTTTTATTTTCCTCCTCCTCCTCCATTATCTCCCTGAACCGACGGCAGGTTGAAAACTTCAAAGTTCACGTCGTCAAATATCTCGTTTTGTTCGACCAACAGTTCAAAGCACAAAGAAACCTGATCGTTCAATTCTGACAAGCTCCGCCCAGAACAATCAATCAATTATCAATATAGTGATTAATTTTCTTGATCAAACAACTGATTCATCAACTGAGTCTTTGTTCACCTTAAATACACGTGATCTATCTACAGTTTGAGTTCTTGAATATGAAGTAATTGATATGTTAGTGCACGGTGTCATGACCTGTAAGATGTGATCGGGGGTTTGACAGGAAGTGACACGTGACTCTTCTGTCAACACTTTTCTAACAGGTCCCCAAGGAGAAAGCAGGACAGGACCCCCAGGCCCTTCAGGCTCTGCCGGACCTCGCGGCCCCCCCGGACGTCCAGGATACGCCGGAGTGCGTGGACCTCCCGGCCCTCCCGGATACTGCGACTCTTCTCAGTGCGTCGGTATTCCTTACAACGGGCAAGGATACGTAGGTACGTATGAGACCGGCGCCTGGAGGTGATTTAATAACATCCTGTAGCTTTTAAACGTAGCTCATACTTTCACTTGAACGTACACTGTTGATATTTAACAAGTGAAGGAGGTTTAATGCATGTGTGGAAACTACAGTAACTTATAGCCACTAATCATTACAGAGACTTTAAGGTGTTGATTCTCCGTCTTCTGCTTTGACCTGACTGACACCTTCATCCTCTTTGGCCTGTTTCAGGTTCACCATAGTAGACTTTCTGTGCCGCCTGTGCTGCTTTCACTGACTTCCTGAAAAAAAAAAAAAAACTCAAAGCCCTGTAACTGAAACACTTGCTCACATGCTCTAGAGCTGTTTAAAGGATAACCGCCAAAGGAAACCATTAACAAACTATGCTGAAAAACAACAACAACAAAGAGGGAACCAGTACTAACAACGACTCACAGCCAGTAGAACAAACCCCACCAGCAGCAGCGGTGACGGTACCGGCCTGTTTAGTGGCCTGTTTGCATCTTGAAGCCAAAGACCAAACAAAGAAAACCTTGTGTTCAGTGGAGGAGCATGCACCAAACAACAACAACAACAAACAACCCCAGCAAATACTAACAAAGGTGGATTTGTAACAGAGAAACAAGTGCACCCACCACAGCATCACCAGCAACAACAGCAGCAACAACTCTGTTAACAGCATTTCTCTCGAGGTGACGTGTAAATAAACTAATTTGTGCCTTGTAAATGATGTTTGAACCAAGTCCACTAAATTTACTTTTTAACATCTGTAGTTTTAAAGCTTGTGCCTTGCAAACAACAACCTGCTGCTTGCTGAATGCCAACAAACGCCTCTTTTTTTTTTTTTTCCTGCCCATGTGTTTGTAGCTGTTTTGAACTGCTCAGGGCCAGACTGAATCATTTCTGCACATGTGACCCTGAAGGTTGAGATTTCACACTTCATGTACAAAAAAAAAAAAAAGAATCCAGCTTTTCTCTTTTTTTTTGGGTTTTATTTTACTTTTCTCCCCAAAAACCAGCTCAAACTGTATCTGTGTGTTTCTGACATACTAACAATGCGGCGCCGCAGGAGTTTCTCCGCGCGCTGGTAGAAGAAGTCGTACTTGATTTTAATGTCGAAGTGTTTTGTTGTTTTATTTTGTAAATGAATGAGTTGTGGAGAAATGACTCTGTAACCACACAAACACCTGTAACATCAGCAAGTGAAAAGATACAAGCACTGAGGTGTTCACCAGGGGCGTGTCCAAGGACAGAGGGGGCGGGGTCACGGCGGTGTCTCGGCCAATCATAGTCCATCAGGAGGCGTGTTGGAGGGAGATTCTGCAGGTTAAAGATTATTTATTTTTGGAGAAAACATCACCACACGGTCAGTTAAGTAGCTGTTCTGGAGCTTTTAGTCACATCACATGATCTTCTTTTTGAGTGCGTTGCGCCATAGAAATCAGCAGTGACTGTTTCATCGCAGCCGCTCACTACGACAGTGTCCAGTTACAAAGTCAAAGGTCATTTATTGATAAAGTTCTTACTCAGATGAAGCTGCTGCACCGCGACACTTCAGGATTAGCTTTAACTTCCAACATGTGACGTAACTAAAGTCATCAATAACTAAAGATCAAAGATCTCTGAAACATTTTCACAGTTTGTAGAAACAACCTGACGATGACACAAACTCACCTGTATGAGATATTAAATATTAAGTATTGAACACACCTTGTTTCTTGGTACAGATAATCAAGGTTGTGATTCTTTAGTAATAATAAGTTTAAATTATTGATAGCTTTAGAGATTCATCCTCCCTCTTCATGTACACGAGTCCAAACACCAGATAAAGTTTAACTGTAGCTGATGCAGAGTTCAGACGTTGTTTCACTGACACAGATAAAACGAGAAGCTGCGACCTGAATGTTTTCTACATTTCTTATTGATAAGAGACGAGTTCACGATTCAATGATCAGAAACTCGATCCCCAACAGGAACCTTCAGGAATTCAGTGGATACAAACACATAATTCATCTGTAGTGTGAACGAGCAGCTGGTGCAGCAGCTGCTGATCAAATGAACAAGGGTTTAAAATATTGAAGTTAACAGACCTTCTAGTTCCCGCTCTTTTTAGCTGATTTTGAAACAGGATAACTTCGACCAGCTGATTGTGTGTTAGTTTATCTCCAGACCACTTCCTGATTGACACTTTCACAAACTAGTGCATAAAAAAAATATGAATAAATTTGACTCTCACACAACCAACTCCCTCAAACACCCCCAGAAACACAGTGGACACGCCCCTGCTGTTGACCAACCAGCTGTACCAGTGCTGCAGCTTTAGTCACATAGAAAAACTACATTTCAATCCGTTCTTTTTGTGCATGCTGAGGAAAACTGAGAGAAAAATTTGCCACTTTGTGCTCAATTGGCCCAAACACTATCTCCGAGCAGGCCAGTACCCTCCTGAACCCGACACCCGAGTAGACCCAGAGCCCGAGGAGGATGAGGTGTCGCAATACCAGCGTCGAAAGAGATCACTATCAAGAAAGGCGTCCAACAGGCTAACATCATAAGACAAGCCATGTTCTCTTTTCTTCTTTCTTTTCCTTTGTTCAACCTGTGTTTGTTGTTGGAATGATGCACATTACACACAGAAACTAAACAAAAAAAAAAAACGGGGTTTGACACCTCGACTTTATTGGAAAATACCTTTAAATGCCTTAAAACGTATGTGAATATTCATTTTTGTGGCAGGTGAAGGGTTTGGATGGAGGAGGAGGGGGGGGGTGGGGTTTGGGAGCAAAATTTAAAAAAAAAAATGGAAGAAAAAAACGTAAGACTCCATGAAAAAACCTGTGAGCTTTCTTTTTCCACTTGTCTTTTTGCTTGTAACATATTTGCGTCGAGTTTGTATGAACTAGCAGTGTTGAACAGTGCACTCATTGTAACAAAGCTAGCATGGTAGAGGAGGAATGAAATGTTTGTTCACAGTGTCGCGACATCAGATAAGATTGTTTTTGTTTTGTTTTTTTCCTGTCACACTTCATCAGTATGTTCAGTATAATCCTCGTCATCAGTGTCGTCTCGTAAGGAGGTTCAGTTTCATTATGGCAGTTAAACACAGCTTTCATTTTGTATCTCTAGACTTAATATTTATCAGTTTTCCTTTATTCCGTCACAGCTAATTTTACCAAAGGTGGAATTGCATGTCTGTGGTGTATATTTAGTATGTTTTTTTTTTTTTGTTTTTTTTTTGTTACCATTCAATTTTGTTTTAACCAGAATATAGTTGTTGTCATTCTTGTCATTTTCTCAGTATCGAATGCAGTCGAAACCTGCGTGCAAGACTATGGAAATGGTGTTGCTGCTTCATGTTTGAACTGCAGATTGTGAATTCCACAGCCTTATTTTCTTATTTATTTCTGAAAACAGAAGAGGCATTTTTCAATAAAACTACTGAAAATTTACATCTGTGTGTTTTTTGTTTTTTTTGAGTCTTGTTTCACCTCTACTACAGGTGGAGGGTTAAATTTACTCTGAAGGAAAAGCTGAGTGGACTGACTGGAGGGGCATTGGGCTGGACTATAGGGGCATCTGCACCGACCACAGGGGCAGTCTGGCTACCTGAAGGGGCTGTCGAGGTGACTAGATGGGCAATGTGATTAACTGAAGGGGCATTCAGCCTGACCGGGGGGGGGGGGCATTTGATCAAACATAGCAGAACCAACCTGGGGAGCACGTGGACGAGCAGCACTTGGGGCACCCAGACTTTAAAAAAAGGGGTTCTTAGGATGACTAGATGGGCACTGAAGGGACATTAAGACTGACTGGACCAGCACTTGGGGTGACTAGGAGGGGCAGTAAAGCCTTTTCAGATAGGTCGACTTGGACAGACCAGTGAGGCCGACATGAGGTTCACTCGTAGGGCACATGGGATCATCATAAAAGAACTCTTGATAGCTAGAGGGGGCATTTTCATTAACCAGATGGGCACTTAGGCTAACTGCAGGGGCACATGTGGGGCACCTGGACTAGACTAACACTTGGTCTGAGAACAGGGGGACTCGCACTTGGCTGGACAGACTACTGGGACACTAGACTTTCCAGGAAGATAGAGGATCATGAGAGGGGCACTTAGGCTGACTAATGGGGCACTCAGGGCGTGAAGAGAGGCACTTGGATTGACTGGGGGAAACACTGAACAACAGTACAGCACTGTAGTGAAGCACTTGGATCGATCAGATGTTCCATTAAGGGGCACTTGGCCGACAAGAACTTGCACTAACTAGAGGAGCATCTGGGCCAAACACAGGGGCTCATGGGTAAACTACAGGGGAACATGTTCAGTCTCTATACTTTTAAATTGATGATCAAATGAAGTGTTAAAGAGCACAGACACATCCAGGTTTTCAGTCAGACCAGGATCTGCTCCATCCCGGAGCATACCACTGACTCATCTGCACATTTGCACTGTTTTATTTATCTGAGGGAAAGACCTCCATCCTGTAGTGGAAACTTGGACGGGCAGGAATAAATACAGCAGTCAGGAAATTGGGGAAAGTGCCTTAAAGTGCTATTCTCCTCAGCCTCTCTCAGTGCTCACGTTTCTTTAACAGCCTTGAACCAGGAGCTGCTGAGAATGAGCGTCACCACTTTTTTCTCTTCAGATATTTTCCCCCTGATTCACTGCCACAAACATAAAGCCTAATAGCTGAGCACATGAGTGAGACGCACTAATCATCTATAAGCTGTAAACATCAGGTCTCCACCATGGAAACACCTCATCATCTCTACTCAACTGTGACTCATCTGTAGCTGCTACTTACAAGGCAAAGATCCCACAAACCATTTCAGATTATCAGAAAGGAAAGATGAAAAAATACTCTCTGGCCTCAGCTTTACATCTGCATGTCTTAAATACTGCATCTGTAAAGACTGTTGAGTGTTGCTTCAGTGGTTCACCAGGGTAAACCTCAGACATTTAAAAATCTTTTTAATATCACTTTTTGAGAACCACTACTTTATATCACATTTGTGTCAGTACATCCCAACAACAATACTTCCTAATTATTAGCTTTTCAAAGAACGACGTACCACGCTTTTTGGCTCTACTGTACGTCACTTTTGGTTTGTATCTGACCCAGTCTTCACAAAACCCTCAAAATTAAACATTGTTTGAAAACTCTCCACATTGTATCTCTGCAAAATATTTCAGGATCCTCATTCACTGCGGCAGCTGCTGACACAGAATAGCTTCAGACTTGTCATCCTATAGTAAGGCATAAAAAATATAGTATATTAAGTCATAAAAACGTCTAATCTTCAGTATAGGAAGGTATCAAGATGTCACAAAATGTTATACTATAGAGTAAAGGATACAAATATCATATAGTACGGCATGAAAATATCAAAAAAACATCATTGTATAGTAAGGAATAAAAACGTGAAGGAAACGTCATAGTATAGTAAGTCATAAAAAGGTAAAAAAAAAACGTCATAGTATAGTAAGGCATAAAAACGTTAAAAAAACATCATTGTATAGTAAGGAATAAAAACGTGAAGGAAACGTCATAGTATAGTAAGTCATAAAAAGGTAAAAAAAAACATCATAGTATAGTAAGTCATAAAAAGCTAAAACAAAAAAGTCATGGTATAGTAAGGCATAAAAACGTAAAAAAAAACGTCATAGTATAGTAAGTCATAAAAAGGTAAAAAAAAAACGTCATAGTATAGTAAGTCATAAAAAAGTAAAAAAAAAACGTCATAGTATAGTAAGGCATAAAAACGTAAAAAAAAAACGTCATAGTATAGTAAGTCATAAAAACGTCATAGTATATTAAGTCATTTATAGGTAAAAAAAACGTCATAGTATAGTAAGGCATAAAAAGGTAAAAAAAACGTCATAGTATAGTAAGTCATAAAAAGGTAAAAAAAAAACGTCATAGTATAGTAAGGCATAAAAAGGTAAAAAAAAAACGTCATAGTATAGTAAGGCATAAAAACGTTAAAAAAACATCATTGTATAGTAAGGAATAAAAACGTGAAGGAAACGTCATAGTATAGTAAGTCATAAAAAGGTAAAAAAAACATCATAGTATAGAAAGTCATAAAAAGGTAAAAAAAAAACGTCATAGTATAGTAAGGCATAAAAACGTAAAAAAAACGTCATAGTATAGTAAGTCATAAAAAGGTAAAAAAAAAACGTCATAGTATAGTAAGGCATAAAAACGTAAAAAAAAGGTCATAGTATAATAAGGTATAAAAAGCTAAAACAAAAAAGTCATGGTATAGTAAGTCATAAAAACGTCATAGTATAGTAAGTCATTTATAGGTAAAAAAAACGTCATAGTATAGTAAGGCATAAAAAGGTAAAAAAAACGTCATAGCATAGTAAGGCATAAAAAGGTAAAAAAAAAACGTCATAGTATAGTAAGGCATAAAAAGGTAAAAAAACGTCATACTATAGTAAGTCATAAAAAGGTAAAAAAAACCGTCATAGTATAGTAAGTCATAAAAACGTCATAGTATAGTAAGGCATAAAAAGGTAAAAAAACGTCATACTATAGTAAGGCATAAAAACGTAAAAAAAACATCATAGCATAGTAAGGCATAAAAAGTCAAAAAACATCATAGTATAGTAAGGCATAAAAAGGTAAAAAAACGTCATACTATAGTAAGGCATAAAAACGTAAAAAAAACATCATAGCATAGTAAGGCATAAAAAGTCAAAAAACATCATAGTATAGTAAGGCATAAAAAGGTAAAAAAACGTCATACTATAGTAAGGCATAAAAACGTAAAAAAAACATCATAGCATAGTAAGGCATAAAAAGTCAAAAAACATCATAGTATAGTAAGGCATAAAAAGGTAAAAAAACGTCATACTATAGTAAGGCATAAAAACGTAAAAAAAACATCATAGCATAGTAAGGCATAAAAAGTCAAAAAACATCATAGTATAGTAAGGCATAAAAAGGTAAAAAAACGTCATACTATAGTAAGGCATAAAAACGTAAAAAAAACATCATAGCATAGTAAGGCATAAAAAGTCAAAAAACATCATAGTATAGTAAGGCATAAAAAGGTAAAAAAACGTCATACTATAGTAAGGCATAAAAACGTAAAAAAAACATCATAGCATAGTAAGGCATAAAAAGTCAAAAAACATCATAGTATAGTAAGGCATAAAAAGGTAAAAAAACGTCATACTATAGTAAGGCATAAAAACGTAAAAAAAACATCATAGCATAGTAAGGCATAAAAAGTCAAAAAACATCATAGTATAGTAAGGCATAAAAAGGTAAAAAAACGTCATACTATAGTAAGGCATAAAAACGTAAAAAAAACATCATAGCATAGTAAGGCATAAAAAGTCAAAAAACATCATAGTATAGTAAGGCATAAAAAGGTAAAAAAACGTCATACTATAGTAAGGCATAAAAACGTAAAAAAAACATCATAGCATAGTAAGGCATAAAAAGTCAAAAAACATCATAGTATAGTAAGGCATAAAAAGGTAAAAAAACGTCATACTATAGTAAGGCATAAAAACGTAAAAAAAACATCATAGCATAGTAAGGCATAAAAAGTCAAAAAACATCATAGTATAGTAAGGCATAAAAAGGTAAAAAAACGTCATACTATAGTAAGGCATAAAAACGTAAAAAAAACATCATAGCATAGTAAGGCATAAAAAGTCAAAAAACATCATAGTATAGTAAGGCATAAAAAGGTAAAAAAACGTCATACTATAGTAAGGCATAAAAACGTAAAAAAAACATCATAGCATAGTAAGGCATAAAAAGTCAAAAAACATCATAGTATAGTAAGGCATAAAAAGGTAAAAAAACGTCATACTATAGTAAGGCATAAAAACGTAAAAAAAAACCTCATAGAATAGTAAGGCATAAAAAGGTAAAAAAACGTCATACTATAGTAAGGCATAAAAACGTAAAAAAAACATCATAGCATAGTAAGGCATAAAAAGTCAAAAAAGTCATAGTATAGTAAGGCATAAAAAGGTAAAAAAAAACGTCATAGTATAGTAATGCATAAAAAGGTAAAAAAAAGTCATAGTATAGTAAGGCATAAAAACGTAAAAAAAAACCTCATAGTATAGTAAGGCATAAAAAGGTAAAAAAATGTCATAGTATATTAAGGCACGAAAAGTAAAAAAAAAAACATCATAGTATAGTAAGGCATAAAAACGTAAAAAAAAAAAGTCATAGCATAGTAAGGCACAAAAAGGTAAAAAAACATCATAGTATAGCAAGTCATAAAAACGTCATAGTATAGTAAGGCATAAAAAGGTATAAAAAAAACGTCATACTATAGTAAGGCACAAAAAGGTAAAAAAATGTCATAGCATAGTAAGGCATAAAAAGTCAAAAAACATCATAGTATAGCAAGTCATAAAAACGTCATAGTATATAGTAAGGCATAAAATGTCATAAAAAGGTCAAAGTATAGTAAGGCAGTGTTTGATGTTTCTCAGTAGGGAGCGAAGGAGAAGACCTTTATCTGAAGTCAACACTGAATCCTCATCCTGGACGATGGACGTGCAGTATTCAACGATTTCCAACAACTCTGGGAACATCTCTATATTCCAATGTTTATTAATGCACAAATAAAGATATATATTTATTGAGGTCACTGCAGTGAACGCTGTCTTTTGTGTTTTCTTTCAGAGCCTATTACAATATTTACACATTAATTAGAAAAGCTATCACATAAAACATCATAGTATAAGAACATAAAAAAGTCATAATATAGTATGGCATAAGATGTAAAGAAAAGTCAAAGTTTAGTAAGACATAAAAAGTCAAAAAATTTCATAGTATAGTAAGGCATAAAAACGTTAGAAAAAAATGTAATAGTATAGTAAGGCATGAAAACGTCATAGTATAATAAGGAATAAAAAGTCAAAAAACATCATAGTATAGTAAGGCATAAAAAGTCAAAGTATAGTAAGGTATAAAAAGCTAAAAAAAAAGTCATAGTATAATAGGGCATAAAAAGTCAAAAAACATCATAGTATAGTAAGGTATAAAAAGCTAAAAAAAAATTATAGTATAATAGGGCATAAAAAGTCAAAAAACATAGTATAGTAAGGTATAAAAAGGTAAAAAAAAAAAACATCATAGTATAGTAAGCCATAAAAAGGTAAAAAAAGTCATAGTATAGTATGGCAGAAAAAGGTAAAAAAAGTCATAGTATAGTATGGCAGAAAAAGGTAAAAAAAGTCATAGTATAGTATGGCAGAAAAAGGTAAAAAAAGTCATAGTATAGTATGGCAGAAAAAGGTAAAAAAAGTCATAGTATAGTATGGCAGAAAAAGGTAAAAAAAGTCATAGTATAGTATGGCAGAAAAAGGTAAAAAAAGTCATAGTATAGTATGGCAGAAAAAGGTAAAAAAAGTCATAGTATAGTATGGCAGAAAAAGGTAAAAAAAGTCATAGTATAGTATGGCAGAAAAAGGTAAAAAAAGTCATAGTATAGTATGGCAGAAAAAGGTAAAAAAAGTCATAGTATAGTATGGCAGAAAAAGGTAAAAAAAGTCATAGTATAGTATGGCAGAAAAAGGTAAAAAAAGTCATAGTATAGTATGGCAGAAAAAGGTAAAAAAAGTCATAGTATAGTATGGCAGAAAAAGGTAAAAAAAGTCATAGTATAGTATGGCAGAAAAAGGTAAAAAAAGTCATAGTATAGTATGGCAGAAAAAGGTAAAAAAAGTCATAGTATAGTATGGCAGAAAAAGGTAAAAAAAGTCATAGTATAGTATGGCAGAAAAAGGTAAAAAAAGTCATAGTATAGTATGGCAGAAAAAGGTAAAAAAAGTCATAGTATAGTATGGCAGAAAAAGGTAAAAAAAGTCATAGTATAGTATGGCAGAAAAAGGTAAAAAAAGTCATAGTATAGTATGGCAGAAAAAGGTAAAAAAAGTCATAGTATAGTATGGCAGAAAAAGGTAAAAAAAGTCATAGTATAGTATGGCAGAAAAAGGTAAAAAAAGTCATAGTATAGTATGGCAGAAAAAGGTAAAAAAAGTCATAGTATAGTATGGCAGAAAAAGGTAAAAAAAGTCATAGTATAGTATGGCAGAAAAAGGTAAAAAAAGTCATAGTATAGTATGGCAGAAAAAGGTAAAAAAAGTCATAGTATAGTATGGCAGAAAAAGGTAAAAAAAGTCATAGTATAGTATGGCAGAAAAAGGTAAAAAAAAAGTCAAAGTATAGTAAGGCATAAAAAGGTCAAAAAAAAGTCATAGTATAGTAAGGCGTAAAAAGGTAAAAAAAAAGTCACATAATAGTAAGGAATAAAAAGGTAAAAAAAAGTCATAGTATAGTAAGGCATAAAAAGTCAAAAACCATCTTAGTATAGTAAGGTATAAATGTCATAAAACGTCAAAGGTCTAAAAACATCATAGTATAGTAAGGTATAAAAAGGTAAAAAAAAGTCAGTATGAAAACGTATAAAAGTATAAAAACGTTATAGTACAATAAAGCACTGAAGCTAACTGATGTCCTTCACTTGTAAGTAATTTTGGATAAAAGTTTCTGTCAAATGAGTTAATGTAAATGTAAATGTAGAACATGAAAGAGTTTTTGTTTTTTCACTGAGCTTTGGGAAATTGTCATTTTCAGCTACTCTCTGACACTTCACAGATTAAATGACAGTAAAAATAATCATTAGCTGCAGTTCTGCTTTAATAGTGTGCAAAGGTTTGTTGATTCAAGACTAAACAAAAGCTTTTACATATTTTCCTCACTTGTCGAGCCGGAGAACACGGAGCAGCGACCGCAGCACGCCAGTAAACCTTCTGAAAAAAGAAAAACAAGAACCGCAGAAAATGTAGTGTGTGGTGTTTTTAATCAGAAACCTCCTGCGGTCTAATTGGAACGGGATGAGGAGGACGGAACAGCCTCGTTCCCTCCGAGGGTCGAACGTATCAGCAGCTTTGAAGTTCCTCTCTGGACCTTGCAGAGAATACAAAGCGAGATAGGATCTGTGATGGTGGCAAAACTCAAAACATATCTGAGCACGATGAAATGTTTTGGGACTTTTTTTTTTTTGTCTAACTGCAGACGACTGATGGTCATTAGGAATAAACTCTGAGCTGCACGCACACTCCCCTCATCCTGCTGAGTGGAAATTTGATTAAAGACACTTCTAGTACTAGAAGGACACTGGAGTTTGGGCTACACACACACACACACACACACACACACACACACACACACACACACACACACACACACACTGAGGACGTTTTCCTCTCCTGCTCGGCCTTGATATATGATCAATTGGAATCAAAGATCACTGGTAGCTTCTGTTTAACACCATTAGTGCTCATGATTCTACAAATTAAAAGCACATTTTCCATAAAACCTGTTATTTCCGGTTACAAACGGAGTCTTTGCTTCTTTGCTTGAAGGATTTCCTTTCACTTTACTAAACAGAATAAACATGTTTTTTTTTTTCCGTCAGCGTTTCCACCATCTGTAGAAACTCTAAACTCTGATTCTTCTGGAACAACAGAGCCCTCTCCCTAATTATCTTGCAATGTATTTATCAGTGATTAATTGTCTCCAACAGGAGACGTGTTGGACTGGCGTCCACATCGCTCACAGTCAAAGTTTAAAAGTAACTTGGCTCCAAAACAAAATGGCGGTTCAGTCTGGATGAATCAGAGCTGTGTATGAGGGAATAAAAACGTCTACGTCATCTTCCTGAAAAATGGCCCCAAGTGTGGATGAGACTGATGCAGCTGTGCAGGCTGCAGCTCACCATCATTTTCATGATGAAATCCTTTAATGAAAAGTCATCACAGGTTCCCACGGCAACGTCTTCAAATTATGTTTTTGTCCAAGCAGGAGCAGGAAGCTCGTGTGCTTCTGCTGATACTTCACATGTGAAGGTGTTCGGCCTTTACTGTGACATCACAAGTGTTGACTATGAGCGACAGTTCGCCAACACTGCAGGATGTTTGGATGTTCTCTGTCTGGGGAGATTTTCTGAAACGCTGCGTCGACTGAAGATGTTTTTATTACATGTCTTATAAAGTTAAATAGAGTTGACATTACATCTTTTAATTTTGTCTGGTTTGGATCAGAAACGGTATCAGGGAGAAGAAAATGTTTGTCTGAAGCATAATGACACAAACAATTACTCCATTATCATTTATCAATTAATCTTCTGTCAATTGACTGATTAATAAACTTATCATTTCAGCTCTAAAACAAACTTCCAACAATAAAAACTTACACTAACATGTGTCTTTGATCATAGAATAGGACAGAATGCCTTTATTTGTCATTGCACAGCTATGCATCTCCTTGGCTGCACAAACGTAAAACAAATCAACACTTCAGGGAGCAGCGAAGATGCTGCGATCATGAGCGCCGCCATCTTGATCATCATGAGGAGCGTGAACTGCTCGCAGCAGCTTCAGTCCTGCTCACACTGAGCCAATACATATAGACTTCATACAGAACCCGATCTGAGCTCCTAAACATTTATTCATCATCAAGCTCTGTGGAGCGACGCCTCATGTGTCAGACGACTCCGATGTTTGGTTCACGGCTGATTAACAAACACTTTCATTCTGTCCTCAGCTGCACAGAAGGAGCCCGAAGTGCCTGAACACGAGGTGAAATTTTCATACAACCGGTGTTTATGTGTCGCTGTTCAGTGCAGTAAAACCTCAGAGATGACCTCATGGAGAGTCTGGCAGCAGCAGTTTACTCAGTTTGAGGCGTCACCAGTGTTCAGACACAAAACCAGTATCACTCCAGTCCAGCAGTATTTATACAAGACTGTGTCTCAGTGGACGGAGGCTGTCAGAGCTGACAAACATGTAGAGTCAGGACGAGACAACAGAGCTGCACAGACTGCAGCTGGAGGGTTTAATGACTGTGGATCTGACGCAGCTCCTCCTCTAAAATGTCTGAATGTCTGAGTAACAGAAACGTTGACAGTGAGCTAAATATTAAAAGTGATTTATCTGTTCATTATAAATCTGCCTCCAAACATTAGTGACGGAGCTTCATTTACACTGAAATACGCATCACTTCAAATGTTCCTGTTGCATTAGATCACAGGTCTGGAGTTTTTCAGGAATATGATTTATAACTCACAGACATCTGGTTATTTATCTGTTCCCAACCAATTCAGAGAATTTTTTATGACATAAAACATACTGATCACCATCACTGTCAGCCCCACTCAATTTAAGTCTTTCTACGCTTAATGAAGAGCTGCACTAATCAATATTTATTTTTTATATTCATTCCTATAATATATATAATATATTTACATTTAATTACAATTTAAAGCAGAGTAAGGAAATAGAATAATTCATTGGGAAATTTAAGAAAATGTATTTAAGTTTATTAAAGGATCATTTAAATCCAACTCTAATTAATTTATATAGATAGAAAATCATACTGTGAAACTGTGATTATAGTTTTTTTAATTAAAGTATCATCATTTTAATTATTATCATCATATGATTATTTTAATTAATGTATCGATTTATTAATTGTATTATTTGCTTCAAGCTGTATTTTATGAGAGTGTGCCGAACTTTATTTTAGGTGAATTTCATTGAGCTCCATCACTTTGACTTTGACGTCACCTCGCTTTTTGATGGCTTATTAAGAATCAAACACACACACACACACACACTTTACATGGATGAGCCACAAACACAACCTCATCGTTTGGCACCACGCTCTGCATCTGTAACAAAGTGTGAACAGCATGACGCTGGGAGGAAACAATGCAACAGGCGGAACAGCGTCTGATCAGATGGAAAAACTTGATTCGCACTTTAAACTTAATGTCAACGAGTTTTTAAAAATAAGTAATGTGTCGTGCCAAAAACTGGAAACACGAAACTGAAAAATGGAGGTTTTGGATGAATCTGTGATTTTAAACTGAAGCAGTGACACTGTGTTTTATAAAAGTGTAGAATTAGAGCAGATAAACGTTGATGTAATGACCAGATTTCAGTGTGTAATTTTCTGATAGATCCACATTATTCTTTCAGCGTTGGCGCCCTCACTGAAGGTTATATAATCCTCCACACATGCATGTATCCTGTGTTATTTATCTGGGAGTCATGTCTGCTCAAAGCTGATTTATCAGTGTAATATAAACTGCATGAGGCCTGACCCAGAGAAAACGTCTCTGTCTGGCGTTCTGCTCTTTAACGATAATCGTTAATGAACTTTTGCTAAATCAGCCGAATCGGCAGCTGCAGCTCGTCCAAGGAAAAGTCAGATGATCTCCAGAGGAAATTAAAAAAAAAGTTGGGCTCAATGTTCAGATTTATTTTCAAGCGAAACTATGAACTCCTCCATATCTGATACCGAGGCATCGTTCACCATCACAGTCTGCAGACACAGTGTTCTCACTGTTTGTACATGACACAGCAAATGATAACGAAGAAGAATCTGTTTGTTTGACACTGATAGTCGTCATAGTGACTCAATCACATGAACATGTTTATGGTATTTTTTTTTTATTATTTTAAAACAAATAAAACTGTCTCGTGTTGATGTGTGTATTTTTGTCATAATTTCAGTTTCTTATTATTTCTGGTCAGGCAAACATGACACACACATTTGCTCAAATACTGTGAGCAAAATATTTGCTTTTCAGGATGTAAAATATGGGACTTTTCACCAGTTCACTCATTCATCTAAAAAATACAGTTATTTTTTTGCAGATTTAGATTTTACATTCAAATCATGAGTTCATCTTATAAAATATGATGAAGTGAGACAGATGAAATTACCCAACAGTTTATAAAGTAGTAGGCCAAATAATAAGTCATATAAATCAAGGTCCATTTCCACAAGCTACATCATTCAAATTCTGCCAACAGGGTAAATTATGAGTCACCAAAACCAACATTGAATGTCTCCTAAGTCTGTTTACACCAGCTTTTAAATCTGATTTGTACCCAGAGAAGAAACATATGGTATTTTTAATGCGTTCTCGTTATCCTCACTGAGATTGGATCTGAATCGAACACAATGTGAGACAGACAACCTCCAGAAGTGGTCGGTCAGATCGGATCACATTCTGATCACAACCACAGACTGTAAATAAAGATGTACTTAGCCTCCCGCAGGTTTCTTCAGAGCAAATTTGAAGCTCAGAGTAAGTTGCTCCACCATCGCCATCTTGGCAGTGTCTGACTCCGCCCCCTAATTCCCAGCTAATCAAAAATGGTCAAAGAGGAGGGGTGTGTGTGGAGCTGAGTCATCGGTGCATGCTGGTTTGTGGCGTGCATACGCTCACCCACCTGTCACTCAAAGAGGCCACGCCCTCAATTCTCATTAACTTCAGTCCTTAATAAAATGTAAACAGGTGAGTTATATAAACAGGTGTCATGAAGGAAGGAATTAGCTCCAGAGACCAAAACAGTTTTTGTACCAGGCTGTAAACATGTTGATTTCTGCTGTAAAGTTGGACATTTTGACATGGGAGTCTATGGGGACTGACTCACTGTTGGAGCCAGACTCTAGTGGTCGTTAGAGGAACTGCAGGTTTTGGTTCTTGAGTGCTGCTTCATTTTTCAGCCACTTGATCACAACACATTTACAGTGAGCATTAAAATATATTTTTCCAGATACAGATCACATTTTAATACCAGGTGTAAACGGGGTCCTATTAAAAAGCCTGTTGTTGTGAGCCACACTGATGCACTGGGTGACGTGTTCCTTCATCACCACAAACATGTTGTTTTGGATCACTGTCCAAAATACTATCTGCAATACTCAAGCAGCTCTCACAGAGAAGCATGTTGGGAAATGTGGAAAACACCTGTGTGAGTGGTTTTGGTTAAAAAAAAAAAAAGACACAACAAAAATAGGATCTTTGGGAAAAAAACAAAAAAAAAACATTTACCACAATATAAATAATTCTTGAATTTCTGATCTTTAACAATTCTGTAAACATATTGCAGCGAATCCAAAAACATATTTCTAAATATCACACGAGCCAAACTTAAAACGACGACACAGAAAATCAATAGAGCTATTTAATTAGATGTCCGCCTCCTTATTTTCCCCCAGGATCGACTTTATGAGTCAACGTTGCTCAAAGAGACAGACGTAATATATTTAATTATAATTTTAAATTTTCTTTTTGTTGTCGTTGGACCGAGTGGAAGCAGAACCAGGTGTGAAGCAGCCCAAACTAATACATCTCTGACACTGTGCCCGGGGGGATGTGGCATCAGAAAGCACAGCGGGGATCAGTGATGTCTTCAGTCTGAGAGCAGGAAGGTGGACTCCATTAATGTCTGGCCTCAACACAGACAGACAGTGTTTCATTCTCAACAGGCAGGACAATCAAACATTCCTCTATTGAATTAACTGATGGAGACTTTCAATTGACTTTTTATAAAAACGATTCACTGGCCTGACTGTGGAAAAACAACTGATTCAAACACAAAAAGACTCAGGAGATACAAAAATATAAAACTAATCTTCAGCACATTTGACCTCACCAACCTGGAGGCTGTGGGACATCCAGTGTGTGGACAGTTTCTGTTTTTAGAAGAGAACTTGATATGAGACTTGGACCTGGACCAGCTGACTCAGATTTACAGTAGCTTCGCAAAGTTTTTCAGACACACTCACTTTCTCAACACTTTATTGTGTGGTAGATTTAATCTGTTTAATCCCTTTTGGAGGAGGTACAGCTCCATGTCTTCTTGGGTGAGTCTCTGTAAACTTTGCACAACTGGATTTCGGCAGTTTGTCCCATTATTTCTGACAGATCGTCTCAAGCTCCGTCAGACAGTATAGGAAATGTCTTTGAACTGATCTTCTGGTCTCTCCACAGGTGTTCTTTTTGGTTTGAGCCTGAACCACTCAGAGACTTGTCTTAAAGCCTTGAAGTCTTGTCTTTGCTTCGGGTCATTGTGGTGCTGAGAGGTGAACTGTTGGCCCAGTCTCAGGTGGCATCCACCCTGGAGCAGGTTTGCTTCAACGACCTCTCTGTATTTTTCTGCATTCACGCTTCCCTCAGTTCTGCCCAGTCTCCTTGTCCCTGCTGCTGAGAAGCTCCACCAAACCATGGTCTGTCCAGGTGATCTGCAGTACCTGGTGTTTGCCAGACACAGTGTTTTAAGTTCTACGCAAAGGGTTAAATGATGTTTGGCAAACTCAAAGTGGCCTCTGTCTAGTCTCTCTTCCATAAAGGCCTGATTGGTGAAGAGCTGCTGGGATGGTTGTCCTTCAGCAGTTTCTTCTATTTCTGTAGAGAACTTCTGAAGCTCTGTTTGTGACCATTGGGTTCTTGGTCACCTCCCTGACTGAGGCCCATCTTGCCCGGTGACTCAGTTTGACTGGATGGCCAATTATAGGAAGCTCCAAACTTCCATTTTACAATATTATTGAGGCCACTGTTCTCCTGGGAACACGTATCATGGAGGTCTACACAGAGTTCCTTGGGCGTCATGACTCAGTTCTTGTCCCCACATGCAGTGTGAATTGTGGAACTTCATATACACAGGTGTGTGTACCTTTCTAAACTGTGTCCATTCAATTCTATTTGTCACAGGTGGACTCCAGACACGTCTAAACACATCTCGGGGACAATTAAAGCAAACAGGAAGTACCTGACAATTACAGTAAACAATGAAAATTAAATCTAAGTGTAAAAAGTGAAGTGGTCCAAATGCTTTCTGAAGCCATTGTAACCTTGAGTTGTAGTTGAGTCACGTCATTACAGCATTTTCTCCATCATTTGGCCTCAGACCTCTGTTCTCTCCACTGACTGAAGAAACGCCAAAGAAAATTATCCTAATCTTCAACATTGGAAATCTCTAAAGTGTAGTAGTTTGAAGCCAGAGTGAGCTTCTGTTGACCAAGAGAACAAAACTGGGACATTAGAAATTCTTGAGTCCAACAATGGTTCCATTCAGACTCCAAAGAAATCATTGAGAAATGCAGGAACGTGCTGATAACATCAGCTATTGAACATCTTATCTGTTATGTGCAAAGTGTCACTCCCCATTCCAGACTTTGACTTTCACTGAACAACAAACAGGATTTTCCATCCCCAGGAGTCGACTGAAACAATCAGAGATCCTCTAATGACTCCCACATGTGATGCTCTTCTCTTCTCTTTTTGAAGAAAACCAATCCAGCCGCCTCAGAGACTCTTTAGGTGCCGCCGCGTTGAGGACGCACGCAGGTACACAACATATACCTACCTCTGGGTACGGGGATTAACGTTTACCTTCCTGAAACTGGCCAGTGATACATATCACTGTGTCTGTAGAAGAACAGGGCTTCAGCTTGTGTTCATGTTGATAGTCTTTCATGTAATCTGTGGCGTTGGAGACTTTAGCTCCCCGAGTTTTGTCTTCAAGGCCGTGCATGTCAGGGGCCACTTTACTCACTACATCTGTATAATATATATATAAACAGAACATATACACTGAAACTCTACAACAAAAGATCCTGCAGCACAATCCAGTGTCACAACAGTCCCACTTTAAGTTGAGAGATGTTTAACGTCTCCTGACAGCTACAGCCCACAATCACATAATAACATTTAATAACTAACACTGCTGCCTACAGCAGGGAAGACAAAGCTTTTCTAAATTAAATCTAAGACCTTTATATTAGACATGATGAGCACAGCCATGTTCACCATGTCATTACAGTGGGCCATGTGGCTTTTTAATCATACTCTGAAAAGCTGTTTTATAATGAAAGCCATCGCTGCGTGTCCTGCACCTCGGAGCTGAACCCTCCTCCGGGTCTCGGGGTACATCGGGGTAAACAGCTGGCTTCTCTTCCTGCTGTTGTGGTTATGAGTTTTAGTTTACAGCTCATATAGGATTACCGCGGCAGCTCCAGTAAGTGTCGATATTAAACAAAGACGGAGCATTTAATGGCTGTGCACGCTGTCCAGTATCATTTATAACGGGAGGGAAGGCTGACAGACGCCTCGTTGGTCTGCCCGATCACGACAAACTGCAGGTAAACACTCTGGGTTTTATTCCCCCATAAAGTGTGGTTAGAGTGATTACATTAATGTTTTTATTCTAGTCAATAGTTTTACGTCTACTTTCCATAAAGTGCTACTGGCAGATTGACAGACTGCTGTAATGAAGTCACCTCTGGGAATCTGAGTGGATGTGTGGTGCCGAGTGAGAGGAAAACACTGAGCTTCTAAAATAACATGACAAGCTGCAACATAAAGGGCAACACAGATATATGTTTACAACCAATCTCATCTCAACAACTACAGGACAGACACACTTTTGTGACTTTCAAGTCACTACATTAAAACTAACTTTACAATTCAGTCATGAGAAGAGTGAATTTTCTGTCATTACATCCTATAAATGTTAGTCTCAGATCAAATCACAGCTGAGTCTAAACACAGTTCAGTGGAGAGCTGAGCCTGACAAGCTGAGTCTGAAATGTCCTAAAATGGCCACCATACAGTATGGATAGGCAACAATATGATCTTTCCTCTTTGTTCTTAGGACAAACTGGAGCTGAAACAACAAGTGGATCAACATCAGTGTGTGTGTTTGGCACAATAAAACATGTTCTAAGAAAAACTACTAGTAGTTCTTAAGAAAAGATGCACTCACTCCATAATCTACAATATAATCATGATCTTTAACGTACAGTATAACGTCTACATGAAGGATTTGCAGCTTGATGCTGAGCGTAAAGGACAGAGGTCGTCCTGCTGCTGACTCAGCGAACACAGTGAAAAATGGCCGGGACAGATGTGGACCATGACTAAGAGAGAGAGCCGTCTCCCTCCTGATTAACGCGCAGTGGAAAACACCCTCCTGAGTCCAGAGATCATTAGTGAATCACACTTCCAAATAAAACATGGCGAGGACACTCGGTTCACAGCTTCCTCCTCTTTGAATTCACGGCTGCTGGCAGCCGGTTCCTGGAAAACTCGGACATTATAAAGTGTGACCAGCACGAGTCGGATCTGACAGGGATACAATTCTTCAAGCATGAAGCATGTTGGAAACTCTCCTGTCTCTAAAAGAAAAATGTCACTCCCAAAAACATTCATTAAAATCTAAATATCCTACTGTTTTCTGTAAAGATACTGGGAAAAACTAAAACAAACTGCTGCTCTTTAGCTGCTAAATGCTCCATTATGTTCACCAGCTGATCTCTGACTGTGTCTGTCTGCTGTTTGCTGCAGAGCAGGTAGAGGACAGAAGGTTTTTCACAACTTATTTAGTGTTGTAAGTGGAGCCTGCTCTTTGTCAGAGGCTGCAGGAAGGATGGTCTCATTCAGACTTTGTTAAAACCTCTGTTCATATTTTTCTGATAAGTGACATATTGAGGTTCTGTTACAAGTAGCACAGAGGGCAACAGATTTTAGACTTTTAGACTTTGCTAAATGTCTGAGGAGGAGGAAGAAGAGGAGGAGCGGGAGGAGGAAGAGGAGGAGGGGGAAGAGGAGGAGGAGGTGGAGGTCAATGGTTTGACACCTTCACATTCGTTTCCTACAATTGTACTCAATGTTTGTTTCTTTTAACCAGTCAGGCTGGGTGTTGCCAGTCATTTCCCAAATCAATTAAATTCTGATTCACAGTCCTGATATCAATTCAGTTAGAGATATTTCAGTTATAATACCATAGTTATTTGGATATAAATGAGAGGACTAAAGCTGACCAACTGTTTCTCTAACCTGCTGCATTATTGAATAATGTTTACATTAAGTAACGCTGTTTATTCACCAATTAATTCCAGGTGTTGCACTTGCCCTCTTTTCTCAATCAATGCTCAGTTACCGTGAATGAAACTAACACTTCCTGCTGTCCAGCTCAGCTGGAACTGAACTCTCAAACACCAGGATGCCAGTCATTGTTAGGCTTTTAATGTGAAAAATAAGCAGGAAGTGTTGAGTTTTAATTAACAGAAGCTGTGGACATTTACATTGTACTGAAATTACCATGTGACCTGTTGTAGTAGGCAATTAAGTAACTCCACACCCCAGATTTTTATTGATCATGCTGGCTATTATTTGTTAATGAGAACTGACAGTACATCATCTTTACATGGAATTTAAAGGACCAACATCCAACAGCTCATTAGTTTTCAGAGCACTTGAAGAAAGCTGATGAATGAGAGGAGCTTTGACTGTGGGAAGGTCGACATGACGGAGAGGCCGGATATTTATGAATCAAGACTGAAAGAGGAAGAGGCTGAAAAACATCCACACGTGGAAGATTAAAGGCAACGAGGAAAAAAATGGGGCTTTGTAGAAAGTTTGCTTAAGCTGCAGCCAAATGTTTAATGAGTGCAGTATCCCAGCATGAGGTAAATCCTCAAGATTTCTTGTGATTTTAGTGGTTTGGGATCTTAAGTACAAACAGTGGAAAGCAGAATCGTGTTAGTCACGCTGTTTCCCAGGGTCACAGACGATAAAACCCTCATGTTGTACAAGTCATGTGTCCGTGCTGGAAGACGCGGGCCGGCCATGGGAGGCCAGTTTGGGTCAAACTTCCAACACGTCTAACGGATGTGGCGCGGGTCTGACATGTCACAGTGAGTGTGTGGGTTGTGGTCGGGTGCTATGCGGAGGAGGGGATCGCCCTCAGCAGATGTTTTTGGTTTCAGTCCAACTCAATATCTGACCCCGCGGCCGCAGATGAGCCGGATTCCGTCTTTATCTCTTTCACTCTGTAGATTCTGGTTAAAGAAAAACAGTCATTTGTAACGATACAGATTTTACCTTTAGTAAACAGCTGATATTTTTCTTTAATTTTGTGGATTCTGAAAATTAAAAACATATGGATTTGAAAGACGTCTCTCGTTTTGCTCAGATTGTTTTGATTGAATTAGATTTCTGTTTTTCGTCCCATGATCCCCGCGCCGTTCGTCTCGTATCTGTTTCCAGTCGTGATTCAAATCAATGTCACGGCGTCTGCACCTCTGTTTTCACTTACATCGCTGCCTGATCACCACCTCTCTCCCTTTGTGTCATTACACCCTTTGAGAGGAGCTATCTAGGTGATTAATGAGCTTATTTCTCAACCATTCGCGGGCTATTAGTGATGACTCACGCTCACTGGTGACAAAGCTACAGCTTAGTCCAGTAAGCTGGTAGGTATTACCTCAAAAGATCAGGATGTGCTGGCTCGTATCAGCTGGGATTTTAAGAGTTATGCTCTGCAGCGGGAAGTCTCCAGCGGCAAACAGAATCTGAGGTTTCAACCTGAGAATACTGAGAGAGTTTTACTGCTTTTTATTCTTAGCTCTAGGGCCCTCTCTCACTGTCTCATGTACGTTTTAGTTGCCATGCATGGTGTGAGAGAAAACAACAACAGTGTGGCTCCCTATCATCCCCATTTCCTCTCCTGAATTCGCTGCCAAAGGCAAACAGCCGACCTCCCAGGAGAAGCCGGCTGCTGAGTCTCTGCAGAGGGAGCTGACGGAGTCCAGAGCTGCAGCCTGACGGGGGTCAACACCTCGTAACCTCCCGATACTACAGCTGCATCACGGACCTGCCATGGCCTTTACCTCATTTTAAAAGGACATGTTAATATTCTGCTGGAGTAATGTGAATGATTTTGCCGAAGGGAAAACAGTTGTTATGCACAGATGCACAGATTTTCGGCCCTACAGTCTGTGTATTATGGATAATAATACTGCGGAAACAATTTTAGATAATTAACAGTTCAAAAGGAGCTATTTGTAAATTTTGCTATCGCCACATAGCCAATATTAGCATCAACAGCTGTTTACTTACTAGTCTTGCCAAGAGTTTCAGGCATCACTATCTTTACAATACAAGAGGTTATAGTACATCCTCTGAGCAGCTACTTCTTCAGGGCAGCCTGGATGCTAGAGTGACTCGGTATTGGAAAAGGACGAGACAGTCTAGCTGGACTGGAGCTAGCTAGTTAGCATGCTAACTTCAGTAGAAGAAAAGCAGTGATAATAGTGAAATAGAACCAAAACAAGAGTGTTTCTTTCCACCTCTAGAGACAACTCTTGGTGAGTAAAAGAATAAAGTTTGATGCTCAACTCACAACGTTTCTTCTAGACTGGTAAGTAAACAGATGTTAATGCTAACGGTGGCTATTTAGCAACAGCAGAACTTACATATAGCTCCTTTAAGTTACTAAGCAAATGATCCCTTATTCCAGCATCTGAAATGTGAGAATTTGCTGCTTTTTCTCTGTTTTATATCGTTGTAAAGTTTTTTCTTTTGGTTTTGGACTATTTGTTGGCAATCTGAGGACATGACTTTGGCCTCTGGGCAACTGAGACTTCTTTCATCATTTCATCATGATTTTTTCACAATCAATCAAATCAGCATTCATTAAGGAAAATTGAATTTTGATAGGAACTTGCATTCCTCAAATTCATGCAGCACAGCACAGCAAAAATCTAATCAGATAATCTACTTCATATGTTTTCTACTATGTACTGTTCTTCAGTTATTGTGTCAGTGAAGAATCTGCACCCTCCGAATTAGGCCAATTAGCTCCTTAATTAGCAAAGATTCAATTAGATTCAATTAAGCTTCAAGTACCAAGAAAATCTGTATTCCCTTATTAATATGCAAAATGATGCATACAGGTGTATCTAAATCTAACCACTTCACCTTCTCCATATGCGGTACCTGTAGTTGAAGTATAAGTTTCTACTATGCCTTGACGAACCTTAAAGCGAGGTCAAACAAATCAGTTTGTATTTTGCAATTAGGAATATAATACAGCACATAAAAGTATGCACACACGTAAACACCATGTAAAAGGCACGCAAAAACGGGTCATCTTGGGTTCAACACCAGTTATCAGGATTATTATTAGTATAAAATAATTATAGTAATCAGAACTTAATATGCAAGTCACATGAAGATGATTGGCAGAGGCTCCACAGAGGATAAATCCCTGACAGCACGTCCAGGCTGCAGGTGCATCAGTCAAAACGACGGCAACACAAATGTCAAGAGACCAGTCTGGAAAATTATTACGACCACTGACAAACCAAATATTTAGCATTTTTTGGCATAAAAATCATTCAACTTAAAAGAAACAAAACGACTGGCAGAACATTTTGCTTTCAATATCAGCTCTGAGAAAACCAGATCGATGAAGCTCTTATTCTTCACGGATTCAACGGGTATTTATGTGTTTATGCTCTTCTTTCTATTTGTTTCTGTTTACCCTGCTCTTGGGAGGACACACCTGGAAATGAGTGTGTGCTCTCTGTGAGTTATAAATAAAGACTGAATCAAAGCATGACTTCCCGCCCACGATCTGATTAAAGAGTGGTTGCATGCAGATACCAAATCTCCTGGGAATTTTTATTTTTTTTGTGTGTTTCTCCTCTTGTTGCCTTTTGGTCTTACAGCTTTCATTGCTGTACAGTTTTCATAGCAGTGGAAAAAAACACAGCTGTTTAGAGCAGCACGTAGTAATTTAGAGCGATGCAGGAGTCGCAGTAAATGCCAGATGTTGCACCTCGCTACCCCATATAAATTGATTAGTGTCTCTGTGATGATGGGCCACATTCATACGCCTCCTATTGTCTTTTTATTCCACTGAAAAACTAAAGCTGCAGCTGGCACAAAAAATATCTTCTCAGCTTAAATCAGAACAAAGAGGAGCAACATGTAACAGAGAGTTGGTGCACCCACTTGACCCTGATGGAAACCTAGCCTCAGTGATGGGAAATCACATGAAACAAACTAGTTAGTAGGACATGTTGTTCGACCACGTGAGTAAAGATGCTATGAACAATACTGTTTCACCCCACAGCATCAATAAAAAAAGGACTCAATGGTGTTTATGTTTTGAGCACTAAAAAACTACAACCTCTAAAATCACAAAGATTTCTCTAACACAGTTTTAGTATAAACTGAACATTATAACCTTCATGTAGGGAGGATTTATTGCAAGGCTGGTGAATGAGACTGTATTAGATTCAGAACAAGACTAGGTCAAAACCTGGTACATGGCTGGACTGCTTTATCTGTTCTCTCCTCCTCTCTGTGCTCACTTATACAGTTTTGTAATACAGCTGAATTCACAATAAATCTGTTCTCCTTTGCATGTTTTTCTGTTTCTGTTGTCAGGCATTGGAACAGGTATGAGATATGTGGCCAGTTAAGACTACAGGTTAACTTCCAAGCCATTTCCAAGCTGCTGCTTAAATCCTAATTTTATAACCACAATATCAAATGACAAAATCACCAAACACATCAGTTAAAGACAAAGACTGAGCTGGGATTTCAGCTGACCAATGGTGTAACTTTATCAGTCAGTCAGTCAGTCACATTCGCATTAAAAAAATAAAATAATAAACTGACTTTATACTCACATTAGTTACCACCAAAGACACTGGTGTATTTCCTCTCAAGGAAATAAGCTTAAGTAAATATTTTGGCGTTTATTTTTTCACTTTGTATTTACTTTTACTACTTATACTGATAATTACCTGGTCACATTTATTTTGCATTGTCCCTCATGAATTAAAGCATCACTTTTACACTGTTATGGAGACTCTACATTAGTGCATTATAGTGGAAATGAATAGTTTTATGTTAAGTGTGGTATATTGTAACTTTAGAGGATTAAATTCCCTCCACATCCTGAACAGACCTTCGCTGTTTCTCTACCTGTTGAGACTCTCCGGACACACATGGTCTGACTTATTACTTCAGCATGTTCACACATTGAAATAAATCCTGCTCTGCTGTTATTTACACAGCAGATAAACATGCTCACTCTGCACCATGTGGGAGCGCTGGCTCTGTGCCCACAGCAGAGAGGCAACGTGCTGGCTCACATACACCACACACCTGTGCTGATGTGGAGACCATTCAAACACCATGTGAACACCTGTGTGATAGCGAACACACAAACACACACACACTCACGTATACAAAAACACATAATAACATGTCAGGTTTAGACAAATAGAGACGGATGAACAACTGACACAGACGGTTGTGTTGCAGTGCTTGTAAATATATTCAATCAGCCTGTCACGGCTTCTTATGTTTGGGTTCACAAATTCTTACATTTCCCACAAGGCCCATGGCAACCTACTCAGTCATATGTTGCCTCCAAGTGGCTTAATGAAGAGCCAGTTTCATGACCCACTTCCCATTCAAACTGAAAAGACATTTGATTCACTCAGCCTGACACTGGGTTCATGTTTGGCGAAGGGAAGGTTTTCTTGGGGTTTTTTTTTTTTGTCCTCACTAGCCAGCAGGAACTGACGTCTCCATCCAGACAACAACTTTTTTTAGCCGACGCAAAGGCTGCATCTACCTCATCGGCACTTTTCGCCATTTTTGTGGCTGTTTTCTGTTCCTGGAGACCCTAAACTAACCCTGCTCCTAATAAAACTGAAATCCATTAACCCCAAATGCCCGGTCACACTGGCATTAAAAACAGCTAGCTAGCTTGTTAGCGGTGAGCTCACCAGCCACAGTGGCTTGACAACTCCCCCTGCAGGTACTGACTACATCACCAAACTTTGAGCTCCATCTATTTCATGAGGACACCAAATGAATTTCACTGTGCCACTTAGTGGTTTTCCTGGTGAACAAGCTCCAAAGACTGAATCTTTTTAGCCAAAAACAAAAGGAGATGCAAACTGACGTCACTTTGCAGAGGAGCTCTGGTCCTGAAACTCTTAAACTCCAAAAAATAAATAAAAAAATAAAAACTGTGACCACTGACTTTGTTCACTTGAGTTCATTATGTGATTAACATCCTTAAAAAACGATTACTCTTTAAATAAACGATGTGTGAAAATCCTGTCGGCCTTTAAGTAAAGGGCGGGCTGAAGGGTGACATTAGTGAGGCTTCATGTCGTTTTATTGGGTACACGCTGCATTTGTGACTTTTATTGGCCAAAAAAAAAAAACTTTCACCCTCACAACAAGGACTTCAGCCAAGTGCATGTGCAGGTATGTATGTATGTGGGCCTACAATGTGTGTCCCGCTCTAATTCAAGAAGTCATTTAATGGCTCTAGGCTGCAGGGAGACTCAGTCGGGTGGGGTTTACCACAACAGACAGAGTTAGGTGAAGTGACAAATGCAGAAAAGTGAATTAAATTGACCTTGAAATGCTTTGATGTGGCTGCTGAAACTTTTTTTGCTCAAGCTGTAATGTAAACATGAACAGAAGTGTGGCTCCACCACAGAAAAACAGCAGCTGAAAATGAGCTGGCAAAGATCTTTGTCAGGATTACAGTACGGCTGATGGGACTTAATGGGATAATAATACATTTAGTGCCAATATTAGCTATGTAAGGGTGTAAGACCAGACTACCAGACTGATTAAATTCAATTAGTTTGTCCACAACAACCTTCAAACAGTAACTTCCTGAAAGCTTTGGTTCACATAGTCACTGGAGGCCAAACAAATGATTCAATTCAATTCAATGATTCTTTTGTTTGTTTCTAACTGGGCTTTCTAGGAATAATTCATTTGGGCAGCAGGAAGTTTTAGAACAATAACATAATAAGATTTAAATTTGATAGTAATGACCACATAAAACTTACAGATGCATGTATCAAATACATGGCTTATATGCTATATCTATAAACAAGAAATTGCCACAGTATTGTAGATACTTATTAAAGCTCATTAACTCATTAAGTCCAGTTTAAAACAATATAAGGTTTAAAACAATTACAAGCAACTGCCAGACCCACAGACCACACACTACTACAAACAACACAGTCAACAGGCGACTTACCAAAGATGAAACACAAAACAGGGCAAATAAATTGATTCAACGAAGCAATATGTTGCTGTGTAAAAGTGAACAGCAGCAACAGCACACCAGCTTCAGGAAAACAACATAACATCAAAAGCAGCAGGACCTGCACAACATCAGACACTGAACATTTAATTTAAGCAATTTAAGCTTCTTAACATCAAACCACAGTGACAGCAAACCACAGTTCGTTTAGGCAACTAAACCTCCACAACATGAAGAAACAGAAATGTAAAAACTGAACAGTGAGTGAATACAAACAGTTTCATTGGGCTTTTGAACCATCAACACAAACAGATAAACTGGATTTAACTCACGTTATTTGAAGAGGCTTTTCTCTCGGTCCATAGTCATATCCCGCTGTACTTGTTGCCATGGTGATAATTCTCTTTCGGGTTGCTGCTAGCAAAGATAGCCTTCCTCAACTGTCTCTGCTGCTAGTTAAATCACGATAGCGGTTACTTATATGAATATCACTGCTAGCTTGGTTTGTTGTGTTGTTAACAGGCGGCTAACTTAACTTAACGGTTGTTTTTCTGAGCACTGGTGACCACATCCAACTGTTTTATCAAGTGAAATTTGTTTAAACTGGCGTCTCTCTAGCAGAGCCGCCATGTTGGTCTTCAACTGTAGTTGCAATACCACGTCTCACCACTATAGGGAGTAACGTACAAACCAGAGGGGCGCTGTTTCACCAATTTTAAGAAACTGAAATGACTGACTGCAATTGATCATAGTGCTTTCCCATAAAAGTGGCAGTCTAACAGAAGAATTAGAAATGCTACATAAATGTCTGCATTATTAATTCAGTAACCTGTTTAGGTTAATTGATAGAAACCTGCTGCTAAATGGCAAATAGGCTAATATTTGCATCCATATAAACGGAGCACTGTCCTCATTTCTTTAATAAATTCAATGCTTTTTAGAAGAATAGTATAATTACATATAAATCAAAATGTAGATTATTTTACCACAAAAAATAATCTACAAGAATAAATATGAAGAAAATATGAAATATGTATACAAATTAAAGTGATATTTTCCTCAGGCCTAGGTGGAGACCAAAAACAGAGCTAAAGGAGAGTATTGTGAATTGCTGACTTATTTACTTTCATCAGGTGGACACAAACACAACTCCAGTTGGGTGATAATGTTGCTCTTTATCTGTTGGATGCCACTTTATAAGGTGATAATGTGTCATTACTTTTTACAGCTTGTTTTTGCTGTACCAAAATGCGTCTTTTAGAGTTTCATCAACATGCATACACAGTGAACAAAGTGCGTCCACAAGGACTAGTGGACCTCATCCACTGTGTGTGACTTAAATGTATAAGACAGTAAAAACTCAGCATGTGTATTATCTGTTTATCCAAGTTGTATATCACTGAGTCCAGCTGCAGGCTGTGGATAAGGTGCAGGGATGATTTACGATCTCTCTTCATACAGCAGGCATCACAGCAAGAGTGTGAGCTCATTGTGCTCAACATGGGAGCCTTCTTGGCTCTCGCACAAAGATGTTGTTACACTGAGGACAAGTTAAAGGTGGGAGTATGGCGAAGGTAGCTGGATGCAGCGTGCCAACGAGCACACAGCTGCTTCAAATTGAGCCAATGTGTGATGCTGATCAGTCGGGATGGCCATGCCACGGAGTGGGAACAGATCCTCTAACTTTACACTTTGGGCTTCCAGAGTGGACATGATGTCAGTGGAAACATTTACTTGTTTAATGAATGGGCCTTTCTAAGAGGGGATCCCTCCTCCCTCTCAGCTGAAGGCTGGTGAATTAAAGGCAAAGTATGTCGCTGAGGGATTAATCAGTGTGCAGCCGTGAAGAAAATGTCCCTAATGTTGCAAAATTGTTCTGTTATTTGGGAAGAAGAGTTTGTTGCTGTGCACGTCAGACACCAAAACATAGTGTACAGTAGTAGGAAAATACTGGAACAAATAAACACTGAAATACTTGAGGAAAACTACAGTGGTGTTGCTGCTTCGGTTTAATTTTTGCAGCCTGAGCCACTGTTTCTATTGGCTATGATTCCACTGTACTCACCAAAGCAGTTGATGAGATCTTGGAACATCGCAACAATGCCAAAAATAAACAGAAAAATATAATAAAAAATATAATAAAATACATATTAATTTTACCATTTTGGATGGAAATGACAAATACATATTATAAAACCTTAACATATATTTTAAAAATTAGTTTAGAAATTAAATTAAATGAGTAATTGATAATTAATACTTACAACAAGGTCTCCTAACTTGAATATTGTCCCTCACTTTTGATAAAAGCGTCTTCCAAAAGAGTAAATGTAAATTTGAATAGCAGTGTTGCCTCTTCTGTGGTGAAGCATGATTTGAACCAGTGATGGTCTTATTTGTTGTCTTAATTATTGACACAACATTGGCATATTGTTGCCTTACAAAGTTGATAGGATATGTATTAGCAAACAGTTGCATTTTACACATCCAGCAGACACAGGGTACCTTTAGCATAAGCATAATACCAATATTCACTCTTCTTTTAGCTCTGTTTTTAGCTCTGTCTCCACCTGCTGCTAAATGCTCCAATAAGTTCAGCAGACTGTGTCTGTCTGCTGTTTGCTGCTGAGCGAGTAGTGGACAGTGGCTTTATTAGGACTGTGCTGCCGTAACCAACGTTTACAATAAAGTTTTGGGCCATAAAACTATAAACTATAAAACAATGAGCTGAAAGATACTAAAACACTCTTGGAGTTGAGGGGAACTGTGGAGTCAAGTGATAATTCTCTGTGTTTGTCAGTGTGTTTGACGCAGTGATTTGATCCATTCCTAATATATAAAATGTTGGTTGTTGCTGGTACAAGAAACTTTAAACCACAAAGGTGCATAAAGCTGCAAAGATTCCTCAGGTTTCTTAGAAGTCCGGCTGTGTTGGTGAGTCATTTGTTGTTGCAGAGGAAACATCTGATCCTCATTTATTCTCTAATTTTAAGATTGACAGGTGGGCGGGGCGGAATGGCAGCGGATCATACTGAAAGCCTCAGGACTGTTTGAAGTAAATCTCTTTGTGTTTTTGTGAGTGACAGTGATTGACAGGCTGGGGTCAGTGCTCCGCTGCCCCCACAGTATCAGTTTTAGCAGCTTTGAGAAGCAGCAGCTCTTTGTTTCCACTGCAAGAGGTCAAAGGTCAGGCATCTGTATTTTTTAACCATTATATTGTGGTCTCTATCAGCACCACCCTGCTTCATACTTGGACAGTCTCGCCGCTCTCCTGTGGATCCCTGGAGCTTCACGTGCTTGGCTGAAGGGCACATCAGCCAAGCTTGTGAACACCTTTACTCCCCCTTTACAGCGATTTTAAACCAGTGACCTTCCAAACACACGCAGCATTTCTCTGCAGCACCGTCACAGGACGACATTAGTTTTGGTTTGGAATCCATTAAGATGAAATTTCAGACGAAAACAAAGTTATTATTACATAATTAGACAAACATGGATTTTATTTAATGGATATTATGGACATGTTTTAACCAAATGTGTATTGTTATATGTTACTGTAAACACATGGTTGTGATTATGACTTTTTTTTTTTTTTTTTTTTTTGGAAAATAATTGAAATATTTAAAACACATGAACCAAATGGTTAGTATTGAATCTTATTTATGTTTTATTATACAGTATGATATTAGTTGGCCCAAATATGTGTAAGGTAGCTGAGGAGAAAATGAAATGAAATGAAATAGAATGAAAAACAAAGATTAGTTTACTTCATATGACAGGGATTTAAAATGCACAAAATAGCAGAATAAGCTGTGGTATCACTCAAAATGTCAACTTCAGAGGAACCAGGAGGAGACGCACATTAACTGAATGAATATGAATTTGGTGATGACTGATCTGACAAGGTTTTATGACTGGAATCAGGACGACTGACATCACATGTGTGAGTAGAAGAGTAAAAACAAAACTGGCCAAAAAATGACGGTTAATGTCAGACTGCAATGTGCCGTAAGTGAGAGTACAGCTCTTATTTTGAAATCTGTGTCCTCAGGTTTTAGTGTTAGCACAGATCCAAAACTCTGATAGTTCTCTGAGTTAATGTTCATCTCTTCATCTAATCCTCGTTTAGTGTTTTTCCTCTAATCTTTTCCTTTTCTGTGTCAATCACAACATACAGTAAATTTATTTTTGATGTCTGTATTCACTCTATTTACTTGGTAGTGCTTTATCTTAACTGTGCACTATTTCATTGAGTGTCTGAGTGTGTAAATCTATCCACTGTATAAAATCCCTCCCTAAAAAGACAAAGAAAAAAAAGAAAGACAAAGTTGCATTCATGAAAAAGTACAATTCCCTCTGTTAACAATCCCACATGCAACACTTCACATTTTATAGATTACCGGATGTTTAGTCAGTAATGATGCAAAAATGACGATGATTGAAACATGTCCAAAATCTGAATTTACTGCTCACTGTAAAGTAAATCATATAAGGGCCAGTGAATGAGGGAACTTGTTTCTTGCTCTGTGTTCTTGCAGGGTTTCAGTGCTTGAGTAATGATGCAGCTGCAAAAATAACCTACCAATTGTCTAGTGCGTTGTCTCTGTATTGGCTCAGTTGTTGAGTGTGCTCCTCTTTGTTGCTGCTAACATGAAAGAAAGATATCCATATTTCTAGGAACAATCAGTGTGAGGCGTCAATTGTTTTATTTGATGACACTGTATTTTTGGTGTTATTATCCAAAGATTCCAGTGACAAAACCTGAAGGCCTGTCTTCATTTTTGGTTTTCAGTGTTATATCTTGGCGATTTTTGAAAACCATGAAACTATGATTTGTTGTTTTCTTGCTTTGGTGGCCCCTAGGGGCCCCTAGCAACAGATTAATTTAGCTATTCCTTGGGTACTGGGCTCTATAAACTGTGTTCTGGACGGCCGGAGCCACATAAACAGCTAAAGTTTGAATATACACGTTATTTTCATATGAGATAATTAAAGTTATATGATTTTAGATGATGAAATTGAATACCACTGATAGTGCTGTGAAATCTGCTTGTGCAGTCCAAACCCCATTAACTTGATTCTAATTTCCTTTCCATCCATAATAAAAAACAATATTTAAACTGTGATTTTTGGTTTATATCTGGCAGTGGATTTTATCAGCTATTATTCGGGGCGATGCTTTGACCTACAGTAAATTCTTTAATTAAAGCACAGAAGCCAGGACATCATTAGGTGGAGATGAATCTGGCAGAGAGGCCGAGCAGACCCTTACAGGGTTTGCTGGTGTTGGTCACACAATGGAAAACACAAACAAGGTTTACAAGCTGTGACATACACTCGAGAGGTAGAGATAGGGAAAGTATATGTGTCCTGGTCAGTGTTTTTGTTAAAGGTTATTAAACAATAATATAGCAGCATACAGCTATTTTTGATGTAAAGATATATTGGTGTCCTTATCAGAGAAAGAAGTCACTCTCTCTTTGTGTGTTGTAAGCCGAGCAGGGCTCAGATTTATGTTTCATCTAAAAGGCCTTGGACAAAGAAAGAGATGAAGCCAGAGCACAGGTGGACTGGTCATGGGGTCTACCAGCTCAATTCCTGGTTGGTTGATTCACTGTCAAAACATCCATAAAAGGTTTTTAAGTTTTTACCAGCGCCATCAGTGTCATTTGTGGGGCTGGTCCTAGTGGATAAGTCCAGGGCTGAATTTCTTTCCCAGTCCCACCATAGAACCAATACTGGTCTGGCTTTACAGAGGTAGAGAGACCTTTATGAGCTGCTAAAGGCTACAGCTTTACTCAGAACTGGTTTTTCTTCTCCTCCATGTGTCAGTACCTTGATGGTTCATATTGTTACATGTCTGCTGCTAACTTGCTGTTACCCTCATTGTGAATGTGTTTAGCAAATGTTGCTATTGCTAGTTTGGCTAACTGTCAGCATTGCTGTAGAGCATATCATGGCAATACTAGCGTGGGCTAACGGTTGTGTCTGGGTTGTTTTTTGTTGGATCTTGTGAACACAGAGTAACTTTATTCAGTTGTGCTTCTCATTGGTCTTAAGTGGCTGATTTCACTGGGCTTCATTAAACATGGCTAAGAACATGCAGAGAGGGGGGAGGTGTGGCCAAAGGGAGGCTGGAGGCGTGGCCAGGGAAGCATTAGTTTTGGTCTGAGGTGCTGGTGGTCTAGTGCGACATCTAGTGGCCGTGAATATTGTGTATACAACCTTTAAAGTCAAAGTTTAAAGTTTTTCTTGTTGTATCACAGTTTAGGGGTTAGTTCCTCTGAAATCTGACCAAAACAGATCAACAAGACAGGTCCAGTTTGAAAGAGTCCTCCAGAAGAGGCAGAGAAACGCAGTCCTAGTTTGTCTCACTCTATAGGACATGAGTGTCTCCTTTGTAGTCTTCAGCGTCCCATAATACATCTGCAAGCTTTTTATGAAGCCTTCAGGCAACTCGTAAAGTCTGGAAATATTATATGACCTCGTATTTGTGTTCATGTTGTCATCAGTTCCTGGTGAGTACATCACTATAACTGGACATTACAGATGAATATAAGCTGGACATTTACTTTTAGTAAACCACTGAGATACTGGTGTTAATGGGCCTCTGTCCTATGTACAGTCCTATGTCCTTTCTGTTCTGGGTACGTCCAACATGTCAGCAGGGATATTTCTGCCAGTTTTTTGTGTTTTTGTCCCAGAGACAAAGTGGTCACCACTTTAAATTTAGTTGCCAGTCAAGTGTAAAATTAAGTCTGAAGGTGACAGACAGCCTTTTAAGAGACGTTTTAACCACTGTGCATCAACATGTGACCAACGTCTTCTGTTCAAAGTCTGTCTGCAGAGTTCTGGACCAGAAAGCATGAATCATTAGATTGAAGACGGAGGTTTAACAACAACCTTTAAGCGAGGACGCTACCCCCCAGCTCTCCACAGCGTTATTGTACAAAGCACTTTCATGGTGTGAATGTGTCTGGGTGCGCAAAAGTGAAGCAGCGTGTTCATGGAAACTTCACGTGAGACTCAGCAGTCAACTTCTGGAAAAAACATAAAACCTCACAACACAGATTAAAGGATATTTTTAACCACTCAATGTTTCTGTGTCATTACTTGGTCTTACACTGCATGGAGACAAACCTCTGCATGAAGACCGAGTGTCGTTTAAGGGATTGTTTAAGACTGATGTCACCTTTATTGTACTTTATTTTATGAGATCCAGAACCTGGGGAACAATCCATCAGATAAATTGGACTGCTGCAGGAAATTCCTGAATAAAACAAAAAAAAAAAAAAAATTTGGGCAATAGGATGACCTAGATTTAAAAAGAACTTCAACAAATTACTCCTTTTTTTACATGTGCAATTATATGTAATCTACTTTTTCTTTTTATTTGTGTTTTAAAAACATCATAAACTGCACCTTTAACTGTTGAATTAATGTCGATTAGTGAAGGTCCAAAACCTTTAAAAGTCTGAATATAACAAAAAGGGAAAATCTGTTAAGTTGTTATTCAGTAGATCTCATTTCAACAAGGTGCTTTCGCTTTGCAACTCTGGGATTTTTAAACTTTATCGACTGTGAAAAGGAGCAATTTTGTGCAAATGCAGTGTAAAATATTTAGAATATACCAAAATATTTAACATCTCAGTCCAAATTCATGGGTATTATATAATAAATAAATGTTTGTATGTTGCTTTATTGAAGTGGCACTTAATAACAACAGTGTGTTTGAGAACAAACTCTTTGTTATAAATGAAGTGTTAAACCACTCTGAATATCAAGAACTCTGCTCCAATGTGTTTTAAATTTGCTGTGAAAAGAACAAATAAATGGATTTGATATTTCTCTGAAATGAAGAGGATGCAGCTGCTGAAAGAATTTCATCCGTCAAGGACACGCTCGGGTAGCATCAATATATCATCGTAAAATTACCAAAAACAAAAACAACACATCTTCATTTCTCAACCAGTTTCAGACAACAAAGAACGGCTGCTGGGAGAGAGACGCTGTCCTGGTGGACCAACGTTTTAAAGACATTTTGTATTTTAGTATTTACCAACTGTGACAGTGTGTGGCTGGTACTGTCTCACCTTGTGTGTGTGTGTGTGTGTGTGTGTGTGTGTCATCCAAACCCAGTCTTATGAAATGTAATCTATTGATATTGGGCACATGGTCATGAATTTCCCTTTTTCTTTTGTGACAGTTGTTCTGGTTTCTGTTATTTAGCTTTTTTAAAAATTGAACATTTAAGTATTGTCAGTAAAATATAATTATAGTAGCAAAAGTAAAAGTAGTTGTTCTGCAGTAAAATATCCTCTGTGAAATATTATTATAAGTGATATTATTACACTGACACTGATGCATGCATGCCTCAGCAGATAGTTTAGTCCAGCGGTCTACATCGGGTTTTCGACCCCTCTGAAGGGTCACATGATAAACATGAGGAGTCGTGAGATGATTAATTGGAGAAGGAGGAAGAAAAAAAACAAAGATCTCACACACAAATCTGTTTTCAGTTTTTGGACTTTCCTGCAAACTTTGTTTTTTGTTGAATATTTGATTGTTTTCCATCATTTTCTGGGGCTCTAACAGTTGTTTAAATAAAGCCATCGAAAAGGTTTGGAGGGGGAAATGTCTCTTTGGTGGAACTGCTAACAACTCAAAGGGACACCTGAAATATGACGAGGGGTTACAAGATGCTTGCTTTTTTGTCAGCACACGATACGTTTATTTTGTTTAAGCTGATCATTTGTTTTTTCAATGTAAAATCTGAAAAGTAAAATGGAAACATAAAGTAAAATATCTCAATATTGTACCTAAGTACTTTACTCCATTCATAAGGAATTTATGAAATACAGCATAATAAGCTTAATTACATGACATGACATTACAAGAATTACAAACATAAGATTAGATTTACACAGAGACACAGTCAGTTATTATTACAAGCCAGATTCCAGCTGGTGGTCTCCTGATTCTCCTGGTTTCAGTTCCTCCTACTCTCTGCCTGTTGTAAACCAAACACTGAACTGCTGAGTAAACCTCTCGCAGAGACAGAGTCCGGTCAGGATTTAAACAGCAGGACATACGGTAAACCAGGACTCGCTCTCCCCAGCATCAATAAAAGCAGCTTTCCATGGAAACCAAGACCTCCAAAACAAGCTGGGAAACACACTACCTGTTCAGAAACATGTGGTCTGACTGCTCCCTCAGTGACTCACCGTTTAGTTACATTGGAAGATCATTGCGTGTTTGACCACACCGACCACAAATGGCATTATGGGACTGGACTCAGGGGTTTAGGTAATGCTGAAGAATCAGTGTGTGGACAATTTCCTATGAAATGCCAGGAACAGATTCTCAGGAGGATAAAAGATGTCTAAAGCTCTGCACGACACAGTGGTGTGCGGTGTGAAATACTTACTGTAGTTTAATTTATTATTGTTTTTAAGAGGCAGTAATACGTGTTGAGTTATGGCTAAAAAGTGTTTTGTGAGGTCCGCTGACCTTGACCTTTGACCTTTGACGACCTGGCTGTGGCTGATGGAGGCATAAAAAAAAGACTCACAAATGGATTTTGTAGCGAACAAACAGGTAGTTTCCCTGTTTTGTTTTTTTTTGATGGGGACTATTTTCAGTGGCGGATTAATCCACATACGTTGCTGTAGTGAGTTTTTGCGGCAGCAGGATATATGAAGCTCTGGATTCACACACAGCACTGGTCTTCTCATGGTTTTCTTATCAATAAGAATAAGAACAATACTGAATCCTGTCAGACTTAAATTCTCAGCAGCAATGCATCTGTAATTATATTATATATAATAGATATATATACTGTATAATTATAAGCAGCTTTTTCAGGCCACATATGGGACATATTTTTAATTGTGACTCATACGTGCTAGAAATAAGAAGAACGCCTCGCTGCTGGGAAATCCTGTGTTATGGATGTGTGGGAGGTGTATATGTGATTAGCTTACATCAATGTTTAAAATCTTTCCCATGATGACAGGACGTTACACAACAACACAATAACCGCATTCTCAATGTTTCAGTCCCAAATGTAATCCGCTTCATCCCAGACGATAAAAGACACCTGGTGGGCTCCTGGGAAACATTTCGAGATCTTTACCTGCTGTATTGTTATCCTGTTGATGACAGAAGTAGAAGTTTTTTGAGGAAATTTAGATGATGAATTTTTCCAATTCGCACAAACTTTTCATCATAACTTATCACAAACAAACGAAGTGCTGAAACCTGTCGTCACTAGATGAGTAAACCTCTGTCTGGGATTTCCCGCTCCATAATCTTGTCCACATGTGGCACAGGTGCTGCACACAGACTCCGCAGTAATGGACTGGATCAGATGATGGGATGAGGCGTGTATCATTAAACTGTGGACAATTTGTATGTATGTGTTTAAAATTAAAGATTAGAGGGTTGTAAAATTTGGTGCAAATGTAAACGAAATGAAGAACATGAGAAAAGGAAATTGCCGCCCTGTGTTTGTTGGTTTTTTCCAGCGACAACATGTGTGTGAAAGATAAAAGGAAGATTAAAAAATGTTTCTCATTAATGTGTCTAACAGCGCTTGTACTGTCTGTTCACGTTAAACAACAGTTACCAGATGCAACATAGTGCGATCAACCTTTATCTTTATATATAAACCGCAGATACATGGTCTGGTATGATTTTATGAACTAAACATGAGTCTCAACTTCCCGTTTTTTCCCCCGTGTTATGACTCAACTGTTATGTGACCTAGTCATCCATTTTCTGCTGGTTATCAGGGTCCAGGTGGTGGTGACGTGATGCTACGTCAGCCACATCCTCCTGCTCTTCCCTCGGGGATCCTAAAATAGCCAAGCCAGGTGGTTCTGGATCGGCCCTGAGGCGTCCTCCCAGTTGGTTCTGCCCAAAAACCTCCAGGGTTTACCTTTTGGTTGCAGACTAGCTTAATTTGGTATTTGGTCTGAGACTCCCTCCGCCTCTCTGCAGACTGAACTTCTCCAGAGACGACGCAATCTTTGTCTTGGTATTGCTGTATAATTCTTCTGCAGTTGTTCACATTGTATACTGAAAATGCTAGTTTTAGGGCGTATTGCCTAATTTAATTGCCATAGTTATGCTAAACGAAGTGTATGTTGATGTTTGTGAGCTTGTTCTTTGAAAGCTGTTAACGCTTTGCCTGTTATTGTCGCATTGAATGACGACATGCAATGCAATTCGTCGCATCAAAGCGTTGTTAGTTTGGTCCTTAGCATGGTCATATGACATGCTAACATTAGCATATAAACAAACGTTTGCGTTAATCTTAAAGTACAGCTATGTGGTGACAGGAATTCAAAGCTGAAGTTTCGATCTGATCTGAGAATCCGTCCAATCAGTTACTGAGACATTTCACTCAAAACCAAAAACGTGAACGTCGTGGTGATGCTAGAGCAAAAGTCAGAGGATCACCCAACTTACTAGGGACTGCCATTTTGGAACCATGAATATCTGAACCAAAACTTTGAGCCAATAAAATAAATAAATATAGAGATATCTTAAAGAGAAAAGTCACCAAAGTTGCTAGTTAGTGCAACATGCTAACATTTAGCATGTGCATGAATGTTAGCATTAATCTTAAAGTAAAGCTGTAGGTTGACAGGAAGTGCAGTGGAAATTACAACCTGTTGGTGGCGCTTACTAAAAAGTCAAGGGATCATTAAAGCCAGTAGGATTCACCCTCTGAAGTCCAGGGATATTTTCATGTCGTGCTAGTTCATTCAATAGTTGGACAAAGTGTTGGCTATAGGACCAGCTAAGCAACAATGCTAACTGTAGAGCCGGGCTGTTAGCATGGCTAAAATAAAAATGTATGTTCCTACTACACTTGCTCATTTGAAAAGACAGATCGTAGACCAGAGACTACAATCACGGACATTCCAGTTTGCTGCCTCACCAGCAATAATCATCTCCACATGGAACAATAATTAATGTCTGAGGGGAACATCCTGCCCTGGAGCTGATCGCTCTTTAAAAGGCTTCCTGGCATTGAGGCAGAATTTAGTGTTGACCTTTTGCTTCTGTCAGCAGTAAGACATCACCCCGTCTCATATTTAGTTGGAAAGCAGATTGTTTATTTTGTGGCTTCATTTTCTTCCTCCTTCAACAGACTGATGTCACCTGGCCGCTGTCACAAAGCACTTTATACTCGATACTCAATACATCTTTATGTCATAAGATGAAACAAGAAGGAAATGTTTGTGCCAGAGATCAATATAATGCACATATTAAATTAAATATTGCATTTACATAGAATATAAAGTACAAACATATTGTCTGTGCATACATAGGCAAGGCTTGTTTATCTGTCCTTTAAATAAATTACATTAAAAACATTGAAAGGAAATACAGCACAAATTTAAAATGTTAGAATAATAAAGAAACATATATTTACATATTAAAATAAAAATACAAGTACATGCAGGTATGTGCAAACACATGACTGAAAGGTGTTTTAAACTGTAAGCAATGAAAAAGCTGGACATAAAGGTGCATCAACAACTTTCTATGTTAAATGGTGGAATGTAACAGAGCTGTACTTAAGTACAATGTTTTATACTTATACTCTACTATATTTTAGAGGTAAATATTGCACTTAACTACATTCATCTGACAGCTGTATTTCTTACTTTTCAGATTAAAATTTCCCATAATGAAAACAAGCTTTAATAAAAATAAGCTTTTGATATACAACCAGTAATTTCCAGCCCTACTGGCTTGTGATCCCTGTGAAGTTATTGCCTCATGCTCCTTATCATGTTTCAGATGTTTATCAGTTGTAAACAAAGAGATAATTATCATATATTTTACAATAAAAAAAAAAGAAGCAAACATTAGAGAACAAACGAAAACAACATCAATTCTTAGTTTTTCTTTGGAGGGGCCCGACCCCTGGTGTCCTCATCTTTTCTTCTGACATTTTGATATTTTAAATACATGTTATGTTCTTAGGTAGTGTTTTAAATGCAGGGCGTTTACTTGTAATGGAGCATTTGTTAAATCATCGTATTGGTTTCTATCACTAATGCAAATTATAGGCATAAATATGACGTGTAAATAAGATTAAAAACCATCTATCTACCCACCTGTGTGTCGTCACTCTTAACTGTTTGTAACTTGTTCCCTATGAGCCGACTCCCCTCTCTTTACGTTGTGTTTCTGTTTCGTTTTTTTTAATGGTGTAATAAAGCTGTATTATGTAATATCCTCAGTGTTACTGACTCAGTGTCTTTACAGCACAACACCTTGTAACTCCGCTCGACATAAATACATAAAAAGGAAGAATGTTTGTTTGTTAATTGATTCATTGAGTGCTTATTTGAGAAGGCTTTTAGGAGCGTGGTAATGAAAACCTGTTTCCACTGAACTGTACACAGTTTATTTTTGCTGTAAAAAAAATTGATAGTTAAAGTATCGAGTATAAAGTAAGTTTCGTGTTTTAAAGGTTAAATATAAAAAAATATGTCTCCGGGACATTCGAAAGTCTCAGTATTTGTTAAAACTGGTGTTTACATTTTAAAACTGTGCCAGTTAATGATTTCTAAAATAACATTTACCCCGTTCAAATGGCTGCTTGATCCTTACATCTGTGAAATTCAGTCGAGTTTCTGTTTGTTTAACAAAAGTATTTCTACTTTGCAGGAAAGGACATTATAGTGCATGCGGTCAAACAAATCACTTCTATTCCAGCGACTCAACACGCTTTTCTTTTCAAGAGGTTTATTTAATTATTTGTTTATTTGATATATTTTCTCTCTGTGAGGCTCCAGAAATCTGCAGACAGACCTTATCAGCTGCATTACCAGAGAAGGGAGATAAGACTTCAGGAAACTGATGCTCTCAGTCACCCTGAGCTTTGGCTCAACATTTCAAATGCGTGAGTCTAAATCATTCAGTCCGTGAGCCGGGATCAGTGTCTGGACTGTGACGATCAATAAAGTTAAGGTCTGTGAGGTTTCAGCTGAGCAGAGGGTGAAGATCAGATAACCAGCCAGAAACCGGTCTCATGTCAAAGGATCAGTCTAGAGAAAGAACAAATCGCATGACCGAACCAACAAGTACTGAGCGAGTGTGTATCAAAGCCTGACGTATCTGATTCCTCCGCTATGAAAAACACATCAGTGAGTCTCACTGTTACACTGGGTGACATGTTGCTTCACCACCATGAACACACTCCCTCCTGCTGCCCCAAATACTAAAAATGAAACTCCATTGACAGAAAAGGTCATTTTTACTGCTCAGAACATGGGAGTTGCTGCTGCTGCTGCTGCTGCTTCAATCGCTCAGTTCCCAGATAACAAGCTGAAACTTCTGGCCCTAACACATGCCTGGATTGTTGGCCCGTGTCTGGGCCATATACTTCCACATCTGGGCAGATTCCAGCTGTTATCCACCAGTCTGACAGCCGGAAGATGTGTATGTGTCAAAATAAGTTCAGATGCGTTCAGAAGAAGCATCTGACAGTCATGCCGCACAAGGGCCAGATTCGGGCCGTAGAACCGGGCCGTGTACTCGACCAGAAGAAAACAACGGGCCAGATTTATTTTGCTGTCTGGATTATACATCAACAATCTGAACCTGTCGGAGGCAAAAACAAGAACAAGAACTGGACGTACTTTGACGCGGATCAAATTCCTCATTTGATTCCATTTGCAGCAGCAAATATCGCTCTTGCTCAACGCTGCACTGGTTTCAGAGACTTTTGTTCCTGTCGATCATTTATACCCGGAAACATGAGAAACTAAGACCCTGGTTCAAAAATCCCGCAGTCATCCTCTAAGAATCTGACAAAAGATTTGAGTGTTCTGCCTTTCACAGCGTGCGGTGGTTTTACAGTTTAGAGTAGGATCCTTGCAAATTAGACATCAGTTTATGGTTTTTAACTTGAAGCCTGAAAACAAGTTGTAAAAGAAAACACAACGATTTTATAGATTTCCCGTTGCAAAACATCAGAAGACACCGGAATGATTGAGTCCAGTAAAGAGGATTTCTTCATTTTTCTTTTTTTTCTTTTTTTATTACTTACAAACAAAACTTTATCTCACTTTTTCTTTCCAACAAGTTACAACTCACAGGCTGCAGCAGTGAAACAAAGTGGGGAGCAGAGAGGGAAGTAACGGTGTGTGTTTATACGGATATAATAAAGACAAACAGATAAAAACCCAACATCAGTAAAGTGCTGTGTGTCCAAGAGCCTCATTTTCTCACTCATCAATCCATCCACTGAGCCCTCGTCTCCAGTGTGAAACCGGAAAATAAACGATACATTTCCCTCCTTATTTATTCAGGTTTTTCCTTTTATTTGTCACCTGTGTGTTTCTCTCTACACACAAACATCGAGGCCATGTTTAGGTTCAGCCTTTTGCATGCGGCTCCATCTTTAGACGTGAAAAGGCCCTCGAGCTTTCGATCATCCTTCTTGACTTTGGAAGCAGAAAAAAAGCCTTTTCATCCTCCCATGAAGATCATTTTTAATTAGTGCATTTTAAAGAACCTGCTCACACTGCTGTATACTCTGTACATTCAGTGACATTATGGCTGCATATGTGAGTTCAACACTGTCTGTGTATGTGTCTAGGTTTCTGTTAATGAGAATCTATGAACTCTAATGACCTCAGGAGGTCAGACAGTCCCTCTGCTGTTTGAAGCGTTCGTCCATGAAGAGCTGTGTCTGCAGATTACACTGTACAACCAGGATTCCCTCATGCATTGATCACGTAACAGTCAAGCCGTATGCCCCATACTAGTCTGAAGAAATGTGTGGACTCGGTGGGGAACAGCAGTGAGCGGTTTCAGTTTCCACTGAGAAGAGATCTTACGTTCAAAGGAAACTCTAATGAGGTTGTAAATACCAGCGTCTGGTATCAAAACACACGTTCTTTTCAGATTCAGAGAACGTGGTGGAACCGACCCTGTGTCCTACTGAAGGCAAAGCTCAGCGTGAGTGTGTGCAGAGCAGAACATTAGTTTAACCTCTGACAGCCATGTGCACAACATGACACTCGACACTTCACACTCTGGTTCAGACTTGGTACCTATTTCTGTTTTTTATGTTTGCAACCAATTAACACGAGATTTCCTTCTGTCACAGGAAATCAGAGACTTTATTCCACTAATATTAAGACTGAGACACTTTCATACATGTTCACCTACAAGTGTCCATGCATGTTAGCTGGTGACACTCAGTTGCTAACCTCTGCTGCTTCACAATAAAAGCCTTCCAACAGACTGTTGGAGGGAGGTTTTTACTCTGAAGGAGCAGCAGGAAGTGCTCAGCTTGCTTTGGCCGGTGTGGAGGTATTTACAGTGAAGTGCGGTCCACACAGAGAAGCTCCAGGATTCACACTCAGGTGAAACCAGGTGAGTCTTTGACGAACCAGTGTCAGGAGGCCGGATTAAATAAAACAAAAAACATTTTCTCCCCGTTGTGAATTTAACTAAAGCTCCTGACCTGCATCTGCATGAGCTGCCACAGGTACAGGTGTACAGGCGTCCCTAATAAAGTGCTCAGTGATTGTAAACACACACTAACGAATCACTTGGAAAGCCTGGGCTGTTCGCAGTAATCAAAATAAAAGATATCAGTGGTGGGGCGGGGTTCAACATGACAAACAATACCCATAATACATCTCAGATCTCAGCCACGTGGAGGCGGGAGCTGCTGCTGCACCCTCGTCTGTGGTTGAGGGCGCGTCTCATTTAATGGCAGAAATTATCAACAGTGGTCAGTGAAAAGTTTCCTCAACAATCGCAATGACTTTCCACACACAGCAGTTGTTAATTGCCCCCCCTCCCTCTCATGTGGAAGAGAGGAAGATGAAGACCTGCGCTCTCTGACCACAGACCAGCTTTACTTCACTCTGTTTTAACTTCATGCCGAGAGCTGAATAATTTTCTGGTGGTCTGAATTTTATGGAAGATCACAAACTTTCCAGAAACCAAGACTGTGGGTTCTGCCATGGAACGCAGAGGTGGGGGAGCGAGAGCTGAGGAGCCTGGGTAATAACTGAACACATTGTAATATTAATGGTCAAATGGTCAGTTTTACAGCCGAATGAGGAAATACGTGTTCGCTAATTCATGCCTGATTTGATAATGAGCTGAAAGTGGGACATTAATATTTATGACATAATACACGTGTTATTTTTAATCAGTGAATCACAGTCATGTGCAAACAATCACTGATTAATTGTTTCTTGAACTCCAAAGACAATATTTGGTTCATTCATGACTCACGATGAAATCAGAAGAGATCAACAGCAGCAGACATGAACACATGGGGAGGAGGCACCGAGGTCTGACAGCTGCACTTACTTATTCATACTTTACTTTTCTGTTGAATAAAGTTATTATTGATTGACTATTGGTTTGAAACCAACAAGAGTGTCTTCCTGTTAGAAAAAAAACAACCCCATAGTTCGTCTGTGCAGCAGCTCGTTACGACCCACAGTTACATCGTCCAGGTGTTATGAAAATAACTGAAAAGTCTTTTATTTTGTCAATTTGACAAATAAATATTCCAATAATCAAGATTATATCTGATTGATCTGACCGTATATAAAAACTGGATACATCAGGGAGAGCAGTTACCTTCACTTCATCTCTTCTCTCTGGTCAGCAGCCTCCTGCGCTCACACACTTGATTATCCTGGTTTTAGTTTTAGTTTTATTTAAATCATGCGATTTGATCTCTACATCTGATGGATTTATTCAGCTTTTTGCAAAGTGCAGTTTGGGGGATTATTAATTGTCAATCATTTGCAATCACTGTCTAGGGTTAGCTCGTTAGCTCGTAGCTGCGTGCGTGTAAGTGTTAGCTAATGTCAGTTTTACACCACATGGTACGACACATTCCTCTCTTAAAAACAAAAGCAGCGCACCCCCAGTTTTAAAATTAAAAACCGACATTGCCAGTTAAATTGTAGCTTCCCATTCCCAAATATTACATTTGTAAACTAGAAAATGATACTGGATTAAGGCAGATAGCTTATTTTTTATATATCAGACCATATAAGAATAGATAATTAGATATATTATGGCTCATATATGTTATAGATTATGGTCCTAAAGAACACTCATAATACCCCAGTAATGAGTCCCCACCCCCCCAAACAAAGTAGTCTAGATCCAGACGACCTCTAGTGGCCGCAGTAGTTATGACGGGGTCAAAGCAGGAAGTCAGGTGACACAGTACCAATCAAAATCAAGGTCTGGTTTGATGCCTGGCTCCAAACAGAAAGAAAAAAAAACCTACAGGACTTTAAAACAGGAGCTAAGACTCCATGTTGTTGTTTTTTTATCCGCTCCATAACCACATGTTTATTATTGTAACCATGACGACGAAGGGCCTCTGGTCTTCAAGAAGTACTCATTTTAACCCAAACCACGATTTATTCCTAAACGTTACTAAGTAGTTTTTGTGCCTGAACCTGACCGCGTGTTTGTTATTGTTACCATGACGACGCAGGTCCACCACAAGGGCAATCTTTGGTGAACCTTTTTGCTCCTGTGATGAGGTCACTTGATTATAAAAGGTTACTACGGGTCGCGCACGTCCTGGCCCAGTGGTAGCCGAGGTTAACAACCATTTAACGGGACGATAGAATTCAAAGTGGGAGATCAACAACCTGTGTCAGTCTGAAGATGAACACCTGACGTTTCTGTCTCTTAATTAGAGTCTAAATAATCTTTGGAATATTTAAATAAAAAAAAATAAAAAAATCCAAATTTCAATTGAGTTTTATGGAAAAAAAGCACCAGTGTTCACTGTAAGCCCGTCTGAGCTCATCACATGACATTGTCTATAATTAGTGAGATTTCTATACGAGTGTACACTTGAGTTTTCCACAGCGTTGAAGGAAGGGATAGAGAGGAAAATGATTTCGAGGCTGGTCACTGTTTATCTGGAAACTGGTTATTGAAGCACTGATGAATGTTTTCCTCATGTACAGCCAAGACGTGCCTGAACGTGCCGTGTTATAAAACGGGGCAATTAGCCGAGAACAGCAGCAAACAAACAAACAAACAAACAAACAAACAGACAACCCAGTGTTAACCAGGAATGAGTGAATCGAGAGTTGTAACAAGAACTCTGTCTTTTATTGGACACAAAGAATTGATCCAGTTTGCCAGATGTTTAATCTCCCGAGGAGACGATCCAGACTCAATATGATAATTATTGACAACAGATTGAAACGAACGCACGAAGGCACGGAGCTTTAAAATTGATACCGCAGCTCTGTGCTCTGTTGACTGGTAAACACTGATGCAGATCATATATCAGTCTCAGGTCTGGTCGCTGCATCGTTAAAGAAAAGAAAAAGCTGTTTCATGTTGTGATGTTTGTAGAAGGAGAAAAACAGGAGAAGACAACAGTGACACAGGCGACCATCGCTGATCAGGAGATTAAACTGTCTCATATCAAACATTATACTCTGAATCAGAACACACAGAGAAAAACATTCTTATTAAGAATCACTGGTCCTTATTGTTTTGAGAATCATATCCAACAGGCTGCGTGTTGCTGTAACAGACTGTTAAAAATGTTTTGAATTAATGTTCGAAATCAATAAACTCGATAACTGATAATTCATTTCTGCTGTTTAAACGACCTTATCAGTGGGTTTTAGCCTCTTTATCATAAATCACATATAGTTTACATTAAATCTGTTTTTTAAACACTTCTCATCAGTTGGTATATTAGAAATCCAGCGGTGGAAAGTAAGTACATTTACTCATATTTACTCTACATTTAAGCACAGTTTGAAAATATTTGTTTGTTCATTTTAAGCTACTTTATATTTACATTTCAGATATAAAATATCAGCTTATAAAATAAGATGCATTGTCATAGATTAAAGCAACTAAATCTATTCAAAACAGGAAAAATCTACTCCACCTCAACCTGCGGCAACTTCTTACTGCTGACATGTTAATGCAGAAATAATCATGATCCAATTAAATAATATAATATTGATAATAATAATGCATAATAAGAGTGCTTCTACGTGTGATAATTAAAGTACACAAAACATTTGCTCAAGTAAACATTTAAATGCAGGACTTTTACATGTAATGGGACTATATTTATTATCTGGTATTGCTACTTTTACCTAAGTGAATTATTAAACTGAATAACCTGCATTTGAAAAATACATCATTTTTTGTTGGTATGGACCTTTAAGAGATGAAAAGATACTGTATAAATAATGAAATGTGTTTTTTTTATCACACATAAAGAAACATTTTTAGACATTTGACATGTGATTAACATGATGTGATTTTCAGATATAAGACGTCACACTTGTTGCATGTGAAACAGATACACACATATGATTTGAACACATCCCACATTTTCACAGGTGATAAATTTACATTTAGTGCATATATGATTTTTTGGAAATTTCATGTTTCACTTACACACGAGAAAGAAAAAACTCCACACTTGTGAAACCGGTGAAAATCTGAACCAAATGAATGAATTCGATAACAGAGTGCGTCAGTGTTTGTGCCTGCAGCTGTGAGAGGATGGAAATCCTCTGTTATCATGACATCATTCTTATAAATGGTAAAAAATGTATGACATTTGAAGTTTCCAGATGTTATTAAAGCATAACTTTCATTCCTCTGTTTGTTCCCTTTTGAAATTATATAAACAAAACACATAAAATTTAATGCCTCCCTCATTCCTGTCTTTTTTTTTTTTTGCTCTTCAGTCACTCGCCTTGTTTCCATTACCCTCCCTCCCCTCAGCCCCACGAAACAGCACGACAGGCCAGTCATACCAACAGGATCCCACAGGCACGTCTGACCAAAGCCATGTGCACCCTCACAAACCTCAACAAAAGTTTCCTGAGAGCCTTAATCCTGAGTTCAAAGTGTCACTGGAACACAGTGAGGAAGATGTGGTGAATCAAAGAGACAAACAGTAACTGGGACCTCGCATACAAAAAATCCTGATTTTATTCAGCTGCCGTGTTTTCCATCCTCCTCAGTTGCCATAACAACCGTAACAACAAGATGTATTTAAAGCTCCTCCAGTGTAAAGGTCTGTGTCCATGTGTAGTGTGATTATAGATCAGGTCTAGCTTCTATATTAATACTGTGAAAGTATCAAAGCCTCAGTCCACAGAGAAATGCACACAGCCTGTATTCAGAAACTGAGCCTTAAAACCAGCCGTCAGGACTTCTGGAACTTTGTGATGTCACAACAAAGCAGTCACCAAGCCCCGCCCACCTGGACCCACCATCCAAACCTTGCAGGATTTGGTTTCTCTGAGTGTTTTTACCTGAAATCTGCTATGAAGTTACAAAGGGAGTGTCAGAGCTTCTTCTCTTCTGATTGGCTGTACAGGTACAGTATGCTGCAGGTGTAAGGCACTACAGTGGTGCCTTCCTGTTGGAGTTGCCACTGGAGTCTGGATCCATGACTTGGGGTGGATCAGGTTTGCATCTGTCTTTAGACTCTCTCCCCTCTGGTTTTTCAGTCTGTTACATCTGTGTGACACATGAACAGCTGGTTCAGGATCAGCCCGGTAGGACAACTTTGTTTGTCAGAGAGAGCGAGTTTGGTCAAACAAACACAACCTGTGAGTCACTTACAACAGGACAGTTTGTTTAACCGTCATCCAGCAGAGCCCGGCTCTCATCTGAGCCTGAAAGCCCGAGACAGACGTCCACACAGAGACTGAGTTCAGATGCTGATATTCTGCACTGATGTCCTGTACATATAAAATGCACCATTTAAACTTTAAACATTATATTACACATATTCTGTTTCTTTTTTTTTCCCCTGCAGACTGTCTGAAGCTCACAACTGACATGTCTTCAAACCAAAATGCTCCTCCTGGAGAAGAAGGTTATCAAATGGAAATATCATCATTTATTTAAAAGGTATAGACATAAATGCACTTATTAAAAGTACAATAAAAAAACATTAGTGACATTTATTTGATACTTTTTTCATTCAAAGTCTGACATTTTTATGGCGGCTTGTAGGGCTCCAGCCCTGGATGTTTTCCCAAAAGCCCCAAATCTTTTATAAAGTTTATAATATAACTTAAACGTGGTGTCATTTCCCCTCAGTCTCTCTGACTGGACTGGCTCTTTTAGCTACTGGGGAAACATCGCCATCTATAGGTCGCCCGACAGCTAGCGGAGCCTTCAGGCTCATGATGGTTTCATTTTAGGCCCCTTAAGTTTTGGGCTAAACCCCGAATGTTTACAATGTTTGAAGTGTTGATCCATAAGAAGATATATTTGTGGTTTTAAAGAATCAAAAACCATCTCAGTGTAGTTTTACATCTCCTCTCTCAGGCTTCTCTCTGGAGCTCTAGTAACAACAGGTCGGTGAGCCAATCAGAAGAGAGGAGGCTCTGAGCCTCTCTTCTGATTGGCTGACTGTTTTCTGAGTGATCCAATAAAAATAAAGCAGATTTCAGGTAAAAACACTGAGAGAAACCAAATCCTGCAAGGTTTGGATGGTGGGTTCAGGTGGGCGGGGCTTGGTGACTGCTTTGTTGTGACATCACAAAGTTCCAGAAGTCCTGACGGCTGGTTTTAAGGCTCAGTTTCTGAATACAGGCTGTGTGCATTTCTCTGTGGACTGAGGCTTTGATACTTTCACAGTATTAATATAGAAGCTAGAGCTGATCTATAATCACACTACACATGGACACAGACCTTTACACTGGAGGAGCTTTAAAAGACTGGTGTGTTCTCTGATAAAATTAATTTCTTGAAAGCAAAACAGGCTCGTTAGGGTTAAAGTGATGCAGCATTTTCAGACATCTGCAAAAAAAAAGTCACATTTTACGAGTCCTTTGTCTTTTGTTGAGTCATTTTCAAAAATCTAAGCTGATCACTTTAATGGAACAACAATTATATTTCTTTTTCAAACAGATTTATAGTGTTTTGGAATAAAATCGCTCAGTGAACACCTGCCACATTTGTTCCTCTTTATCTGAGTTAACAGACGATCATTAGATGGACGCTTTTAAACTTTTATCTTTTATCTCAACTTCATGATTATTTGTTATTGACCAGGAACACCTTCGTGTAAACCTGCAGGTGCTCTCTGGAGTAAACATTTCTGAGCTGATAAGGAGTCTTCCTGTCTACCCCTGGTGAACCTCTCCTTCACACATCTGTGCAGATAAAAGACGCAGACTCAGAGTAAGGCAGCGTGCTGGGGAGCAGCACCACCGAGGTCATCATTCCTCGCTTTACCCTCATTTAGCCGCTTGTGTGTCTAACAGTATAAGTGATGACAGCTGACATCCAAACAACTCTTTCATGGCGATGCCCTCTGGGGAGTGGCTGACTGGTGCACAGCTGCAGACGCCCAGAGTGCGAGGACGACACGGGGGAGGGAGGGAGGGAGGGAGGGGGCGTCGAGCCTCCATCTTTAAGTAATATTTCACTTTGCATCAACTCAGTCATCTTTGTTAAATGAATACCTTTATTTCTTAAGCAGAGGAGTGACGGCCTCACTGAAGTGACTTTTCACCATCTGTGTTCCTTCTTTATTCTGCAGCACAGACCTGTTTACTGCATCTCATATTTATAAAAAGATAAAAAAAATAAATGGTCTGTTTTTATAGATTAGGACTATTAATTTGAAGGTTATGTGTTGTTTGAGTTTCCTGATGTCAAATTCTCCCTTCAGGTGACTAATATACTATCAGATATGATTGGCATTTACACACCACATGTAAAAATGATGGTGTTGAGCGATCATTGTGGAGGCTGCAGTTTGTGACAGGTGTTTCTATTATTTTGTCCACTCCCATTATATCAGCGAGGGTAGGCTAAATAACAGAAACACTCATCTGTATAATATAACACAATTCAACCGCCACACATCCTCCGAAGTGCAGCTGAATCAACACCTCTGTAAAACATCTGCAGTAGCACCAGAGGCCTGTAAATAAAATGTAAAATGTGTATTCTACATGTTCCTGTATTGATGTATAACATGTTGCATCTGTTGCATATTAAGTGGGTGTGGATTTTCCAGAATAAAGTGAAGGTGAATTTTATTTTGAAAATAAATTCCTTTTCTGTGAATTCTCTAAAGATTTTCCTTCCCATAAAGGAAATGTATGACAGGAATTTTTCATTTAAAAAAAAAAAAGTTTTGGATCAACACACTGACCGTCCACATGGTCAGTGAAAACCCAAAATAATGAGCTGTAAGAGCGATCAATCACCAAAATAAAAGCCTGCATATATCTCTATTATCTCTCTGTTGACATGCAGTGTAATTTCCCAGAAAGCACTTTGACATTTTATATAGTGTTTACTCAACCTGCATTACTGTGTAAAATCAGGGGATTTAACTTCAGTTTAAATGTTTCCAAAGATGCATTGTTATTTACTTTTTAACCTTCCCGTAACATTTTAATGTAATTGTGATAATTTTGTGCTTATTTTAGCTGATGTCCAATTTCTCAACCCTCTGCACATCGCGATCCATCATCTGCTCACTGAACTTTACGTCATTACTGCAAACAAAAACATAGATACAACGTCTCTATGCAATTACTGAACAAAGCAACAGAGGTCATTATGACTCAGTCTGTTATTACAAGTTTAAAAAATAATCAGGAAACATGTAGTTTTGTTGTAAACAGATAAGAGAAGACGAGCGAGCTGCAGTGGAAACCTGACCTGGAGCGTTCCTCTCCGTGTCGTGTCTTAAGTGATCTGTCAATCAAAGAGACAGAGCTTAATAAACACAGATTATAAATTCAAGGTCATAAAACATTTTATCTGATGAATTGTCAGTCACCTGTCCAGGTTGTCACTGGAGGAGATTATCTCATTGAGTGAAAGTCCTGACAGCCGCACGCCAGGCGAGCAGCCATGAAATATTTTCTCTTTTACCCTGGAGGACATGTTGGTTCTTCCTGTCCACACCCTCAGCACCTTACACAAGACATAAGAATACATAATACATACTAATATATGATTGAAATCCCTGTTTTACCATTAATTAGTGTGCAATCTTTCTCACACAGTGCATTTATATGAGATGAAAAGTGTATTTACAGGGACCTTAAAGGGGCTGTTTGTATGTCTTCACTGCAGGTGGTGGTGATGGTTGCTTGACAAGAGCTTCAGCCATTACTGCGTTTACAAGACAAGAACTGGAAGACAGCTACAGTGACTCGGTATCGGACAGTGAGAAGTCAGGCCGGGGCTAGCTGGTTAGCATGCTAACTTAAGCAGAAGAAAAGACGTGTTAGAGTTAACATTGCTGTTCGTTTCCACCTCTGGAGACAGCTGTTAGCGAGAAAAGGAATGAAGTTTGATGTTGAACTTCTTCCAGACGGGTAAATAAAAAGCAGTTTGTGCTAACATTAGCTATGTAGCAAAACTTAGAAATAGCTATTTTAAATATTAGATAAGCAAGAATTACTATTATTTGATTAAAACGTTAAAGATCCCCTGTTGTTGACATTGTAGTTGAGGACTGTGAATTGAACCTTTTGAAACACTAAAAAAAAACAAAAAAAAACAATTTGGAGGAGGGGTGGATCTGACCTGTGTCTTCGAGGACACCAAGTACACCCACCCACATTGGCAACCTGACAGCAACAGGCTTCTGGCCAAGTCGTGCGAAGATGCTGCTAACACGGTTAGCTGTCACAACTGTTACATTAGTCTTACAGGCTAATTGCAAATATCATATATTTGAGGGGTAACTTGTAATATTATTGTAGTTGAAGTTAGCATACGTGCTAACGTTAAACTGTAAAACTGTATAAAAGTGTTTTAGAATGACAAAACCCCTGCAGGGCAAGATGTGCAAAAGGTATTGATTAGGGGATGTGCAAAATATCACAGTAAAGACAATATCTGTCATGTGCAGGGATAATACCTCAAGGTGTTGATGTAATGTGGTTGATGATTGATGAGGCCAGATGCAGAAGAAAAGGAAGGTGCTGGTCCATCATTGGTGATTAGACTGGACTTCTGGTCCTGATAAAGACAAACATGTGATAGGACAATTCCTTTAGGTCATAAAGGTTCTTTACATACAATTATTCTTTTTATACAATCACATGACTTTTAGACTCCACTGTAGCTGTAACAAACTGTCAATAATTTAAAATATTAGAGTTAGTGTTGTTTTTGGCGGCCTGTTTTAATTTTAGTTTTAGTCTAGTCTTTGTGTCAAGCTGTCATTTTAGTTTTTATTAGTCTTCATCACATTCATACTCTTTTTAGTCTAGTCAAGTTTTAGTCGACTAAAAGTCTGAACATTTTAGTCTTATTTTAGTCAGAATCATCCGACTATTTTAGTCTAGTTTTAGTCGACGAAAACTGATGACATTTTAGTCTAGTTTTAGTCAATGAAATTTTTATTTTAGTCTCTTTCTAGTAATGCAATTCTATTTAACCCAGTATAGTATAAGTACCTAGTAGTATAGACAAAACCAAAAGTTTCTTTTAGCCAAACCCATTTCACAGTTCAAACAAGGTTATCTTATTATTATATTATTGTTACCTTATAGACTCAAGAGTACATCCATTCCAGACACACAAGACACTCTGATTTGAATTTACAACATATTTATTTTATCAACCAAACGTGTTTTCCTGTGATTTTGTGGCCGCATTTCTCCCCATCTTTTTCCACAACACATTCTGTTTTTTTTCCACCTTATGTAATGAAAGTGTGTCCAAATGTCATTTTGTCTTTTTCTTCCAAAGAAGAACCACGACTGGCTGCCGGCCTTCGGTCCTTTTTTCTGTCGTGTCATGTTTCTGAAATTGTAGTTCAACCGCAGCTGCAGCTTCTAAATGCCGCCCGCGAGTGGGGATTGAGGAAGTGATGTCGCATGCGTCGGCGCAGTGCGACCTGATGAAGTGAGACACAGGAAACAGAAATACTGCAAAATAATAACTCGACTAAACGAGTCGAAATGACGTTATAACATTTTGTCTGGTCTCAACATTTTAGCAGAGTTTTTATTTTGTAAACCACATTCAGTCTCGTTTTTATTCGTCAACAATATTGCATTATATATTTAATTATAGTTATCGTCACATGACCAGCATTTACGCTGCGTCTCATCTCGTTTTCGTCACGTGATAAAGGTTCGTTGACGAAGATATTTAGTCATGATTTTCGTTGACGAAAGCAACACTAATTAGCGTTCATATTTCATAGTCTTCAGCCATTATAGTTAATATCAGTGTGCTGTTCCAACAGCATCACTTATTTAGAGGGAGATTATTACTGGAGCAAATAAATATGAACTGTCTCACACATTAGGACTCATGATGAATAATGATTATACTTGTTTTTAAATTCTGTTCCACTGTTGATTCACCTACTTCTTTTTTTAAACAAACTTACATATGACAGCGAAATTCAGCTTTAACTTCATCGACAACTATTTATTGATTTTAAAAATGGTTGATTGTAAATTGTACACCATTTAATTAATCCATTTTAGACATGTTTCCAGTGTTGTAAATTGTTTAAATTAATGTAGTTTATAATGTCCAATAAAGTATTTTATGAAGTTCTTGCTTTAACTTATAGAACACATCTGGTATGAATTTTCACAATAGTAACATGTACAGCACTGTGTGACTTTTTCTATGTTAGCTTTAATCAACAACATAAATACTAGAAATATTTAAATGTTGCTGTCCGACAACACTGACAGTGAAGGATCATAAAACATTCTAATGTTAATCTGTAAATACTTTCACCTGTGGAGGTGGTGACAGTGCTAGAGTTGATCCATCACTTAATCACAGTTTAATATTTATAAATTCTGATCTTAAAAGTGTTGCTACCATCACCTGTCAACAACAGCAGAAAAGAAGTTGCAAGTAAGAAACTGAACCTGTGAATCCTGAAGACAGAATAATAAACTAACTCATCAGCAGTTAGTCTGTCATTTCATCAGAGGAAGCTGAACTGGGAGAGGTTTTCTACCATCATCATCA
>NW_019174280.1:23191825-23209404 GCF_002260705.1 Seriola dumerili
TGTAATACAAACATTTTCTTCTGGTTTTTTGATGCATATCCTGTATCAATTATCATAAAGCTAGGCTAACCTTAGCTAGCTTCACACAACTGACAGCTTCGCTTTTAGCAGAAGACGCTGATGCTTACTGTAGACTGCCTAACCGGTGGTTTTGCTAATGGACAAATTCCCATGTAATCCCACATGCACAGTTAAAGCTAGCTGAGAGATGTTTGTTGGTTAGCTTGAACATTATTAATAATTGGTGTCAAATGTGGATTTTACAGTTTTAAATATGAGAAGGTACATGGATTCAAGGTTATTTGTTTAATTTTACAGTTTAAAATATTCAAGATGTAAGGACTTCACGGACGCCAGAAGAAGAGGTTCGTTTTAAAGGGTCGATCGCCATGAAGGACAAAACTAAATAAGGTCAGGTCAAAGAACCAATTAAGAGTTTATGACGAACTGTCGTGGGAGGTTAATACAGAGGTTATCGAGTCGAGTGAGGTGTGACTGGGGTCAGTTTTTCAAAATCTTTAGATTGATATACAGCAGATGAAAGCCCTACAAAAACAAATTATAAGCATGTTGAAATGATTAAATATTAAGGGTTTTTAACTTTATTGATTGGTAATTGAAAAAGAAAATGTTTGTAATGTTGTGAGGTCTGTGGCCAAATATCCAAGATAACAAGAAAGCAGGGAAGGAAAGAAGGAAGGATGGTAAGAAAATGGAAGCAAACCCATTTAATCAGTGTGTATCTCAGCAGGAGGGAGTGGGCTTGGCCTGGATCCAAGCCAGCCTCTTCAACGATACAATCGATGGTAATTCAAGCGGCAGGAAGTTAACTGTAAACGGACATTTTCCTGAAGCCATGATTGTAACTATTTAAACCAATTAACCTTTTCAGTGTGACAGACGGTGATGAGAACATGCTCATTTACTCGACATGATGAGGAAAACGATTACACCTGAAGCAATAGAGAAGAAGGACCGAAGACACACATGACGTCGCATGTAGCGTCCTCCCCAGATGGATCTCTTCGCCTCGATCCTGCACAAACTGTAGTTTTGAGAAGCCATCAGATATGATCATATCTCTCCCTAGCAAGCTGATTGGCTCATAATCCACGACAACTCTTTTCATGTCGGAGGTGGGGCAGACTTTTTTTGAAGTATAGTGGGAATTGTTACATCTTGAAGCATGAGACGGCATTTTTTTTCTCTCCTCAAAGAAAACCAAAGGCAACCACATCGTTCCTTGGTTGTTGCTCCATGTCAATGTCAAACCAAATTATCAATTTTTACATATTTCGGACATTTGCGACGCTCCTCTTGACGCTCTTGGCGTGACGTCCCGGGTTAAGTACAGGTAACCGCTTTGCTAACTGAGGATAGTGGTAAGGAGCGACATCAAAGGCGGGAGAGTGACAGCATGGAGCGCCTGAGAGAAGGGGGTGTTTTGTTTTTTTTATCACATCTGTGTGTCTTTTCTGGACCACACAGGCGTGTGCTAATTGTTTCCCTAATCGAGCTCTTTTCCAGATTCTCATGATCACTGGCAGCGGGCCCCGCCCTTTTTTGTTTGCCGAATTTAATGCTGTGGTCGGTGTTTTCTGCAAAACCGTTAACTGGCATCATCCCTTTAGTTGTTTTTCACCCTTAACGCAGCCTCTCACCAAGTGCTCGAGGAGCTCAGCAGTGGAAGGTGGTAATGACGGAGGGAGAAGTGCTGCTCTTTTACTTTTTCTCACCAAATCTTTTTCCTGATTAACTGACAAACAGCCTGTTTACATGTCCTCTTTTTATCTTCCATAGTTGGATCAGTGTGAGGCCTCAAATCAGTTCATTTCAATGGAAGCACGACATTTAATTAATGAGATTTGCTTCATGGAGGTGGAGGCTGCATTCAGTGGGTGAACAACTCAGATCTGTATCATCCCTGTCGTAAGGCGGTTTGGAATTGTGAATGTGAATGACTTATGAGGGAACTCGTAAAAGCCACAATAGGCCTAAATAAATAAATATTATAAATATTAAGCACATTAAATTTTTAGATACATAATTTAACCCCACGCGCAGCAAAGCAAGCTATTAGCTGATGGTACCTACATCTTTTGAATAAACAGTTGTAGATCTTCATCCAACATGTATTACATCACTTTAACAACACTGCTTTGAATATTAATTTTGTGTCTGATAGAGTTTCAGCTTTACAGAATCTATAGTCCATTAATAAACAACTGGACACCAGGTGACTCCTTTACTGAAAGTCCATATCTCAGTGTTTTTAGTGAGCTGGATGTTTTCCAGGTTTCCACTTCACTCTTGTGTAAGGTGCATTCTGGACCATGATTGGCTCCATCAACTGCAATCATACAAAAATCCTGCTGTTTAGACTGAGGATGACACAGGAACTTTATCTTTTAATCAGTATAGTAAAATGTGAAAACATAACTCTGCAAGTGCCATCATTCTGTGGAGGGCAGACTTGGACTTACTGCCTGTTTAGCAACCTCGCTAACTGGTGGAAGCCAGCTCACAACACCTCACTGTTAGATACACCACCACAACCAGCGCCCTCACTATTCTATACATCACCAAAGCTGGCACACACCGCAATCTGTTTCATAAGGTCAAGTTGGTTTTCTATTGACACTTTTCTGGTTTTGAACGAGTATCTACGCAACAAGCAACACAGGCACAAATTCTAATAAACGAATCTCGCTATTCTGCTATGAAAAAATGTTAAGAAAATCATATTTTTACTGCATTTCCCACAACTCTGCTTTTGAACGAATTCTGCAGCTGGACTTTAAGGGCAAGCAAAGTCAATGTGGGAGTCCTTCATCACGCGAGCACTCGCGCACTATTCTGCACACGGTTCAATTATGAGTCGACACTAGACCGTCAAACAACAACACACCAGACGTTCCATGAAAAAATCATATTTATGTAACTGATCTGGGATTAACATCCTTTAATAAGTGAATCCACTCACGGTTTTCAGGATTTTTCCTAAATTATTTGATCAAAAGCCATCACTAAAGTGATGCCACAAAAAGTCGTCTAACAGAGAAACTTTTTCCTAATAATCAAAATTAAGTGTCATACAATGAAATTATTAACACATGCTTAATCTTGTTAAAGTAAAGCCTTTTGTTTTCAGAAGACAAAGTAAAAATACTGTGTAAAGAGATTAAAATCATCTCAAAACTTCAACTGTTGCAGTATTTGTGGGTCAACATTGAATCTTAAGTTTGTAAAAGTTAATGTTAAAAACCCTGGTAATAAGTACAATCTAAATACAATATTTAATGATTCAAGATCAATTTTCTTACATTTTTTCTGCCATAAAATATAATATACTGAAGACCATTGCCAATTAAATTTGTTAACTCTCTGTATTAGTGCTTGTCACTAAAGTGGGGTTGGTAAAGCTTAATTACAAATAACAATGACGCGCACCACTATTAATTTATAACACTTTTATTTAATATATTCAGGCAATGCAACTTTTAACAATATGCATACAATACATACATCTTGTTAATGGACATTTTTGTTTATCCGTCTAGGTTGGCATTTATTTAATGCGATAAACGACACGAACAAGCAAAACTCTCACAAAAACAATAGAGTAAATGTTTTCTTCACCTGATATTTTTGGCAGGATATATTCCACTTAACTTCTCTTAGGTGACGGGAACAAGATTCCGTGCCGACCTTGTCGCTAATATTCCGCAGTTTCTCCAATTAAACCACTACAATCAAATTTCTGCTCAAAATAAGATGTTATTGCAGATATAAAATGATCCAGTGAAACAGACAGACCAAGTGCAGTGTCGAGAGTACAGGACACCCAGCAGCAGCCTCATCCACTCAACACGTATTTTTCAAATCTTGATTCGTTTATGTGTTTATGGATGCTGAATCTGCGAGTTTTGAAGTTTTCATCAATAGCAACATGATGTTCATTTTTTTCAAATTATGGTCTATTTTAATAGACAAAAATAGTAGCGTTAAATGCAAGTGGCTTTTAGGGCGTCGGGCTACGCGTCATTGACTGGCACGGAGGGACCTGCCTGTTAATCCCGGATATGACGTCATAGCGACGTTTCAGACAAGTATTGACTTGTCATTGTGTTTTCAGTTAGCTAGTGTAGACGTTCTAGCGCCAATACCATGTTGTTTGCTGTAAATGTTATATGTTCTGGTGTTCAGTTGTTCTGAAGGAGTCAGCGGTTCATTTTTTTCCAGTAAGTACATTTTGTTTGGATCCGTTTCTTTGCTAGCCAAAATTAGCATCCCTGTTAATATCAACAGTTCAGGTGAAGATGCACCTTGCTAACCAAGCTTAGCCTAGTGCTAGCGTTAGCTGATATACTTAAGGATTGCTTATAGAGCTAACGTTACTGGCCGTTTACGCTGGCTGATAACTGTGTCATACCCGCGGGTTAGACCGTTGGAGGTGTTAGATCAAAGCCCAATAAAAAGGTGAATTTAATCGACGTTAATCTAGACGACGTTTGGTTTGTGTTTCTCCATCCAGATGTGAGCCCGTTTAAGTTGATATCTGCGTTAAGTGTAATGCGCAGCGTTAATTGTTGGTTAATATAGGTTGTCCATTCAAGACGTCGTGAATAGTTCAAGTTTAAGATAACGTGACGTATAAAAATGTGGTAAGACAAATATTTGTCATGTAGAATATTGTTCATTATTAACAGTCAAACCAGTCCTCAACTGAAGCAGACATCATGGCACGCTAATCCTGACAAGCTGATCGATATTTGGGTGATTACTTGTGATCCACACCGCAACTCTTAACTCTAAGTGTTTGTGTTTTTATTGTCATTTGAAAGGTTTCCACACTTGTGAAAACTGAGTGATCTGTGCTAACAGAAGGATGGAACCTCATGTACAGAGCAGGCCCAGTTTGTTTTCCCCTTCATGTCTGGTTTGTGGAGAAGGGAGACTGCATGGACATCCTTAAGTTCTCTAATGTGATGATGATGATGATGGTTAAAAACCTCTCGCCAGTCCCGCTTCCTCTGATAAATGACAAGACTAACTGCTGATAGAGTTTTGTTTATTATTCTCTGTCTTCAGTAGTCACAGGGTTCAGTTTCTTACTGCAACTTAAATTTCTGCTGTTGTTTGACAGGTGATGGTAGCAACACTTTTAAAAATCAGAATTTATAAATATTAAAACTGTGATTAAGTGATGGATCATCTCTAGCACTGTCACCACCATCCAAGGTGAGAAGTATTTAACAGATTAATCATTAGAAATGTTTTACATGATCCTTCCTGTTCAGTGTTGTCGGACAGCCAACCATTTAAGATATTTCTAGTATTTATGTTGCTGATTTAAAGCTAACATAGAAAAGTCACACAGTGCTGTAACATGTTACTATTGTGAAAATTCTACCAAGATGTTTCTACATAAGTTAAAGCAAGAGCTTCATAAATTACTTTATTGGACATTATAAACTACATTAAGTTAAACAATTTACAACACTGGAACATGTCTAACATAGATTAATTAAATGGTGTAACAATTTTACAAATCAGCCCATTTAAAATCAATAAAATAGTTTGTCGATGAAGTTAAAGCTGATTTCACTGTCATATGTAAGTTTGTTTAAAAAAGAAGGTAGGTGAATCAACCAGTGCAAGCAGAATTTAAAAACAAGTATAATCATTATTCATCATGAGTCCTAATGTGTGAGACAGAGTTCATATTCTTATTTGCCTCAGTAACAATCTCCTAAATAACTGATGCTGTTGGAACGCAACACTGATTATTAACTATAATGGCTGGAAGACTATGAAAATATTGAACTCTAATGGTTTTAAACTATTTGGGACAGTTTGTTACAGCTACAGTGGAGTCTAAAAGTCAATGGTGATTGTATGTCTGACAATGGGGCAGAGAGGTAATACGACAGTGGAGGGTGTAGGGAACAAAGAAGAGCAACAGCTGATCAGACTGAACAATGTTATGTGCACACAGTGTTACATTAAAGAATACTATATTATCATGTAAGGCCACTGTTGTTTATGTTTGGGAGAGAAGATCTTCATGTGTGGATACTGCAGCTGTTGAAGAAAGCTTAGTTTCCCACAGTTTGCTGTATAGTGATGTAAGTTTATTGTATACCCAGCGATACGGGTGACCAATCGACACAGGAGGGGTGTGAGGCAGTAGACTGACCCAGGGTGAAGGGGCGGGGGGACAGTTATACAAGTTGAAGAGCAAAGGGATAGACAATTGTTAGTTGGTTCAGACAGGATAACAAAGTTTGGAAAGGAGGTTTAGAGAGCAAAAGGTAACGCTTCTCTAGAGGTCATTGCAATGTAACCCTAGGTTCAAGTGTATTCAAGAGGGGTAGGAGGGGTCTTAGTCTGGATCATAAGCATGTCTCCACAGGTAGGTAGCAGTTGAAGAGCCCTTGGACTGAATCACATAATCTACAGGTAAGATGTTAAGACGATGAAAGCTTGGTGGATGCTAAAGAGGGAAGGAAGGAGGTGTTTTCCTTGGAATGAGAAGGTCAAACGGGCCAACTCAGTAGGGTTTATAGAGTTGTCACATAAGGTGTAACGCTGAAGTCACACTGAATACACTAAGCATGTGTATATTGCTTCCTCAGGTGGAGTGTGGGGGGCCTTAGTGGCTCCATCAGTTGCTGCAAAAGAGGGTTGTAGGTGTTCCCAGATCCAGACCCGTCTGTCCTCGCGTATAGACAGAAAAACATAATTCAGAGAGAAATCATTCAAATATCGTGATTGTAGAGTAAGAGAAAAAGACAAAGAAACTAGCAACTTCGTCTGATTAGATGAGCTTCACAGATATCATGATAAAATTACATTATTCCCTCAGCTCATTGTAGATAAACCGTCTGCGAACCGTGTTTCAGAATGAAATAAACAATAGAATACGAATAATACTCAGTTTTGGTGTCATTGTGCGGTGCATATGTCATGATTGGTTCTCAGCTCTCAGTGTGTTCTTTATTCTGACAGAGACAGAAATCATTCGCCACAGATGTTTTGACTTCTGTCATCAATAATGAAATGAACTAGAAGCTGAAACTAGCCCGACTGAACAACTGAACCAAACTGAATATGAACAAATCACGACACACACGTCCGCTGCTCTGCTCTTTAAGCAGCTTGTCCAGACACGACCGTTCACTGTAGATAACGGGATCGTTTTAGTGACGGTGACTTACCAGACATGACAACCCGCTGTCTCTGTTTAACACTAAGGTCGGTGGACGTCACCTTCGCGTTGCAGAACTCAATTGGTAAACACGTTATAACATGTTTTCCCTGTCTAGTGGTTTAATACAAGCGGTTACACACACATAGCTTTACAACACAGTAACTTCAAGCTAATATTACAAGCTTTCTTCCTCATATACCGTGATATTTACCAAATGTGGACATGGTATGCAATAGCTAGCTAAGTTATTTTAACAAAAGATATTAAAGTTTTACCTCCAATTAATGACTGCTTAACTGTGTTAGCAGCGACCTTCGTAGCGGCGTATCCAGGAGCCTGCTGGCGGTCCGTGTAAGGCAGGTGTAGAGCGGCCCGTGCATAGCAACAGCTCTCTACAGTTGTTCTTCGTTATTCACAGCCTGTTGCTGCAGCAAAGCTCGGGCAATTTTAACAATAACCGATGGCATTTTACCTGTCCTAGTCGGAGCAGAGAGGAGGAAGCCTCCGAGCCTCCTAATAACGGGCTTCTGCTATTGGGTGCAGCAATGAGCCCTTTCAGCCTTCACTCACAGTGTTTGCCGTTTGAGCATGCAGAAGGAGAGAGTTTAAGAGCCCAGCCCGCACATCATTAGTGGCGGCTGACATGATAGGCCAGCTCGCCTCTCTGTACCGGCTTGTTGAACATTTTGTGGTGTAATTTGTGATTTGGTTTGAAGATGCTGGTGTTTGATTGTTGGGGACTGGGCAGGTTTAAAATTCTGATTTGTGCATCACACCTTAGAAAATAGACGACGCTTGTGTTTGGAAAGCACATTCACGGAGAAACAGGGGCGGCTGGATTCTAAGTGTTTTGGGTTGGTTAGAATCCATTAGTTAGGCTCTTTGTTGGCTGCCTGTTCCCCTACTTCAGTTTATCGCCTCTTGACTTGTTTGTATTTATGTTTACTTATTTACCCTCCATGTTAGGCAATAAATTAAATCAGTAATTTTTGGATTGAGCAATTAACATCTGGTTTTATGTTGGCTTCGCCTTTTCCCCTAGCTGGGTCAGAACAAAGACTGCCGAAATAACGGCGACTGAGGGTAAGACAGCCCATGAATACATATCGGACACGCAAGAATGAACATGGCACAGCAGTTGAATCTGACATACCTGGCTCTGTGAGCTCAGTCCGTGTCAGTAAGTGAATTCTGGTGAATCAATTTCCGCGGCTGTTGTATCTTCTTTGCTTGCAGAAATCAAAGCTGCCTGGTACTGCATGCGAGTCCCACAGCTTCGGAGCGTTTTTACTTTCTCAGCAAAGTGGCTTTCCACAAAGGGTTTTATATCTTGATGCTGTCATGTGACAGTGCAACATCTACTGGCCTGAATGCAGAATATGGGCAAATATCACAGATTTTACTGTAAGTATAAGCGGAAAGCAATGATTGTTATTGTTATACCCATGGCGTAGATTGATATACCGTAAAAGTAACATCAAAATGTTTTGTATGATCATGTGTTAATGATCAGTCAAGCTCAATGTCCAATTTTAACTCAACTATGAAAACTAAAGTTGGTTTTGCAATGTGGACAATTAAACATGTTACTCTACTTTTTTTCTTTTTTTTTTTTTTTTTAAATGTCAGCTTGGTGGTTGTGCTGTAAAGGTGCAATATAAGATGTGGCCAGAACTTTATTTTAAAAATAAATAAATGAAGTTGAACACTATGCAACCGTGGGTGTGAGGCAGCCACAGTGACGATGTCATGACACAGACCTCAATCTGTTGTATTTCAGTATATCTCCTGAAATGCGCATGCCGCACCAAGCCAGCCCGGACCTGTCTGTGGTTGTGATACCACTTTGGTGAGCGCTAGAGACTGTGTGAGTCGGTGGCATGCGTCAAGTCTGCCCTCAGTCCCAACGAAGAAGACAACTTCCAGCAGCTCGAGGTTAATCAACACAGAAACACAAGGAATGGCTGAGACCTCCCTAAAGGACGATATTCATCTGTATCCTGAAGGACCGAGCTCGATGCCGAGCTCGGCAACTTTCCTGTTAGCATAGGTGAGTAGTTCAATGTTAGCAGTTCTGAATGCTAATGAAGTATAATGGTGCAACGACCTGACAAACATTTCAGGTGGTGATATTGAGGTTTGTCCACAGAAGTTTTAAGCGGGGTTTACTAGGATTGTCACGATGACGAAAACGAAACGAAACGCAACGTAAATGCTGGTCATGAGTGAAGATAACTATAATTTTAAATATATAATATTTGTTGACGAATAAACGAGATAAATGGTGGTTTAACAAAATAAAACTGCGCTAAAATGTCTTCATTTTCGGTTGAAACTAAAACGAGACGAGACGAAATGTTATCGAGTCATTTCGACTCGTTTGAGTCGAAGTTATTATTTTCAGTATTTCTGTTTTCCTGTGTCCTCACTTCAAATCAGGTCGGCACTGCGCCGACGCACAGCGACTGCACTTCCTCAATCCCCAGTCGCGGGCGGCCATTTAGAAGCTGGCAGCTGCGGTTGAACAGCAATTTAGAATGCATAGAACACAACAGAAACAAGTGACCGAAAGGCCGGCAGCCAGTCGGAGACTAATAGAAAATTGTTCAATTGACTAAACTACAGAATAAAATGCTTGACTTTTAGTCGACTAAAAGCTTGAACTATCCTAAAGAGTATGAATGTGACTAAAACTAATAAAAACTATGAGCAGCTTGACACAAGACTAAACTGAATTAAAATAGGCTGCCAAAACACTAGTATTTTACCTACTTTTTACATTGACTTGAGCTAGGAGATCAGCCATAGACTGAAAGTGGAACTAGGTCTTCACAATTTCTCAGGGGATTTCAGATCCCTTGTCTTTGTTTCCAGACCTGGAACCAGTACAGATGCAATATCGTCGCCTTCCACCTTCACCAACGGCAGAGTCAAGACACTGGCTAGGTGAGTAGACATGCTATCATTCTCTTTGAAAAGTAAGAGCTGCTCTTGTCTATAACGCACTGATTAAATCCAGACCGCACAGTGTAAATATGTTCATACTGCTGTTCTTAATGAATAATTGACTGTTTATGTATTGTAAAAGTTTGGTTTGGTTATATATGAGTGTACATTGAATTCTTCATCACACTGTGGTTGTTTACGCTTTTTATTTATACATCAACACCTTGAGGTATTATCCCTGCACAATGACAGATATTGTCTATACTTGTGATCTTTTGCATATCCCCTAATTAATACCATTTGCGCTTGCTGCCGCCACGCCAGGAGTTTTTGTGATTCTAAACGCACTTTTGTACATAGTTGCTGGTAGTATGGTTTTTTTATTTTTTTAATTTACACTGTAAATGTACATTTTAAGATTCATTCAATCGAAAGTCTCCTTTTATTACAGTATAGTCGCTAAATTCCTATTTTTAACACTCGTCGATGGTTGTAGCGATCTTTTATTGTTCTGAAGTCCTGTAGACTCGCTTGAAAACATTTCGATAGTGAAAGAGTAGAGCATGCTGCACATGATTGTATTGTTTTTCTTTGTCAGTAGGGTTGTGCGAAGCATCCCTCCATCAGCGCATGGACCATAACTTTGCCGCCCCCCCGAAAGCCAAAGAAAATGGTAAGATATGCGCATATGGAGATTTAGACGAAGCAAATATGTTGACAAGGCATGGGTAAAAATAGAATTCTGTGTGACATTATATTAAGTGATGGATTATCACTCTAGTTTACAATGCAGGTCTGTAATGTGTTTCAAATTACCCTCGAATATACACTGAACAATTTTTGCATTTGTAAAAAAGAAAACAAGACTTTTTTTTTTAATGAATACAAACAAATGTCCAGTGGTGAAGTAATGAGAGACAATGCTGAAGAGCATTTGTGTAAAATTTTGCACTCAAGTTCCACACAGTATGACACTGAAGTTTGCAAGTAGAATTTTTTTGAGCCTATTTTTAACGAGTTGTATATTTTTGTGGCAATTGCATTTCCAACACAGTTTAAACATTTTAAATGAGTTAAAATGATATTGTGGTTATTACATTTAAGTCGTCATAGCGGATGCATAGAAAACAATGTGATATGTGATTTTGATATTTTGGCTTGAATATTACAATTCAAATATTGTTTGGAACTTGGCGCTGTCTCTGATTTGTTTAAGGAAACTTATTTTGATGTATGGGAGGTAATTAATTGGTTACATAACTCTTTATCAATTCACGAACGCAAAGCTTCTATAAAATGTTTAAACCACAACCAAGGTAAGGTGTAACAGCCTGTTTTATGCTGGGAAGTGGTGTATTAGTTAGCAGATGGGTTTATTAAGATGGTTGGGCTTGTAACTGTGTACCTGGGCCTTCAAATTAGGGTCAAAATGAATTTTGAAGCTTGTAAACGTGATGTTCACAAATAAATTCCAATGTTTGTAGTTTGTAAATACAACCTTTTTGTAAACAGATGTAAAATCTGCAGGAGAAATTCTTTTGCGTATGTGGAAATTGCAAACTTGTGTCAAAGAGATTTTGTATTATATTGAAAAGTCTGAATCAAAAATTCAACAAATGATCAAATTGTTAAAGAAGAGACACTGTAACGAAGTAAATTGATTTGGTCAACATCTGTGTTGTGATAAAAGAGGCATGAAAACAGTAAAACTCTGGTCAAAAGTTCCCCCAGTGACACTTAAAGTGACAAGGATCAAACCTTTGTACTTGTTCAAGTGTCACACACTGGGATTCTTGCCCACACTGAGTTTTACAGTTTTTTTCAGCTCTTATCTCTGTACACAGATGTCCCAGCAAAGCATTTTTTCATTCGGTTGTTTTGTTTGACGCTCAATGACTGATCATTTTGTTCAGTTTGATCCTACACAGTCTCAACAAATAGAAAATGGTCTTTTCCACAAGCACAATTTGTTTCAGCATACCGCAAACTTGAATTTGCTCAAGCAGATTTTATTTTCATGGTTTACAAAGTTTTGGATTTCCCCAGCTACAAATTATTGGAATTATTTGTAAACATTACTTTATAAAGCTCAAAATCATTTTGAGCCTATTTTAAGTCGGGGGCTTAGGTCGGGGCTAGTCGGGCGGTTGGCGGCCGTGGGGCTAAGTCGGGGGCTAAGTCGGGGGCTAAGTCGGGTGGCTAAGTTCGGGGGCTAAGTCGGGCTAAGTCGAGGGCTAAGTTCGGGGGCTAAAGTCGGGGGCTAAGTCGGGGGCTAAGTCGGTGGGCTAAGTCGGCGGGATAAGGTCGGAGGGCTAAGTCGGGGGCTAAGTTCGGGGCTAAGAAGTCGGGGGCTAAGTCGGTGGGCTTAAGTCGGGGGCTAAGTCGTCCATTCAGCCCATGCCTGTGCTGGGGGGGGCGCGAGCTAAGCCGCCGGGCGGCTAGCTCTTGCTTGCTGGGCCCGCAATGCCTGTGCTGGGGGGGGCGCGAGCTAGCCGCCAGGGCGGTCTAGCTCTGCTTTGCTGGGGCGCAATGCCTGTGCTGGGGGGGCGCAGCTAGCCGGCCGGGTCGGCCTAGCTCTGCTTTGCTGGGCGCAATGCCTGTGCTGGGGGGGGCGCGAGCTAGCCGCGCGGCGGTCTAGCTCGCTTGCTGGGGGCAATGCTGTGGCTGGGGGGGCGTCGAGCTAGCCGCACGGCCGCTAGCTCTGCTTGCTCGGGCGGCTAATCCTGTGCTGGGGGGCCGAGCTAGCCGCCGGGCGCGGCTCGCTCTGCTTGCTGGGCGCAATGCCTGTGCTGGGGGGGCGCCGAGCTAGCGCGCCGGCAGTGCTTGCTGCCAATGCACTTGCTGGGGGCCACATAGCTCCGTGCCTAGCTGCTGCTGGGCATGGTGTCGGCGAGCTAGCCCCGGGCGGCTAGCCTCTGCTTTGCTGGGGCGCAATGCCTTGCTGGGGGGGGCGGGAGCTAGCCGCTCGGGCGGCTAGCTCTGCTTGCTGGGCGCAATGCACTCGTGCTGGGGGGGGCGCGGAGCTAGCCGTCCGGGCGCTAGCTCTGCTTGCTGGCGCAAATTGCTGTGCTGGGGGGGGCGCGAGCTAGCCGCGTTCTTGTTAGGCGTTGAGCAATGTAGCCTTAGCTAGCATTAGCAGTTAGCCATAGGCCGTTAGCATTAAGCAGTTAGCATTAGCCAGACTTAGCGTTAGCATTAGCATTTTTTATTTGATTCTTTATTGGTCAAAATAACCATGGACAAGCATAATTGATGGGTGGGCTCGCTTGCTAGCATAGGCAGTCTAGCTAGCATTAGATTTTTTTATTTGAGTCTTTATTGATGAAAACATGTACAAGCATTATGTGGGAGTGGGGCTGCTTGCGGAGCATTAGCAGCTAGCATTACGCATTAGCATTTTTATGTGATTCTTTATTGATGAAAAAACAGACAAGCAGAAATTGGGGTGGGGGCTAGCTTGCTAGCAATTAGCAGCTAGCATTAGCATTTTTTTTATTGATTCTTTATTTGGTGAAAATAAGCATGGACAAGCAGAATGTTGCATGGGTGCTAGCTTGCTAGCCATTAGCAGTTAGCAATTAAGCTTTTTCTTATTCGATGCTTTTCATTGATGACAAACGATGACAAGGGCAGAAAAAAAAAATGGTGGGGGGGGTGGGGCTACGCTTGCTATAGATAGGCAACTGCATTAGCAGTTTAGCATTCGTTAGCATTAGTTTCTTTATTGAGTCTTTATTGATGACCTAAACCATGACGACAGCAAGAAATGTGTGGGTGGGGCTAGCCTTGCGAGATTAGCAGTCCGTCCTAGCATTAGCATTCTTTTCTATGATTCTTTATTGATGAAACTAAACAGACAAGCCAGAACAGATGGGGTTGGGCGGTACGCTTGCTAGCCATTAGCAGTTCTTTTCTTGTTCATTTTAATCTCAAGCCACGCATCAATATGTAGCAGACCATTCATGGCACCTATCCCTGAACAGCTGAATCAAGATATTTGTGATTACTTCGTGATCACCCACAATCTTAACTCAAGTGTTTGTGTTTTATTCGTCATTTAAAGGTTCACACTGAAAACTCTATGATCTTGCCAACAGAAGGAGGTACGCATTCATCTGGTTGTGGAGGAGGGAAGAGCTGCATGGACATGCTTAGTTCTCTAATGTTGGCTGTGATAAAATAGGCTCAAAATGATTTTGAGCTTATAAAGTAATGTTTACAAATAATTCCAATATTTGTAGCTGGAAATCAAACTTTGTAAACCATGAAAATAAATCTGCTTGAGCAATTCAAGTTTGCGTATGTGAAAACAAATTGTGCTTGTGGAAAAGACATTTCTATTTGTTGAGACTGTGTGGATCAAAACTGAACAAATGATCAATCATGAGGTTAAACAAAGACAAGGAATGAAAAAATGCTTTGTGGACATCTGTGTACAGAGAAAGAGCTGAAAACTGTAAAACTCAGTGTGCAAGATTCCCAGTGTGGGACACTGACAAGTACAAATTTTGATCCTTGTCACTTAAGTGTCACTGTGGGAACTTTTGACCAGAGTTGTACTGTTTTCTGCTCTTTATCACAACACAGATGTTGACAAATCAATTTCTTCTGTTACAGTGTCTTTCTTTAACATTGATCATTTGTTGAATTTTGATTCAGACTTTCAACAAATACAAATCTCTTTGACACAAGTGCAATTGTTTCACATACGCAAACATGAATTTCTCCTGCAGATTTTACAGGTTTACAAAAGGTTGATTTACAACTACAAACATTGGAATTTATTTGTGAACATCACTTTACAAGCTCAAAATCATTTTGACCCTAATTTGAGCCCAGGTACACAGTTACAGCCAACATCTTAATAAACCCATCTGCTAACTAATACACACTTCCCAGCATAAAACAGGCTGTTACACCTTACCTGGTTGTGGTTTAACATTTATAGAGCTTTGGTTGGTGAATTGATAAAGAGTTTGTACCAAGTAATTCCTCACTACATCAAAATAAGTTCCTTAAACAAATCAGAGACAGCAAGTTTCCAAACAAGTATTTTAATTGTAATATTCAAGCCAAATATCAATAATCACATCCACATTGTTTTCTGATGCATTCGATATGACGACTTAAATGTAATAACCACAATATCATTTTAACTCATCTTAAAATGTTTAACTGTGTGGAAATGCAATTGCACAAAATATAAACTGTTAAAATAGGCTCAAAAATTCTACTTGCAACTTCAGTGTCATACTGTGTGGGAACTTGAGTGCAAAATTTTACACAAACTGTCTTTCACATTGTATCTGCATTACTTCACCACTGGACATTTGTTTGGTTTCATTAAAAAAAAGTCTTGTTTTTCTTTTTACAAATGCAAAAATTGTTCAGTGTATTATTGAGGGTAATTTGAAACACATTACAGACCTGCATTGTAAACTAGAGTGAAATCCATCATTAATATAAATGTTAACAGAATCATTTTTACCCATTGTAACATTTTGTTGTTTAAATCCATGCGCATGACTTACCATTTCTTGCTTTCGGGGGGCTGCAAAGGTATGGTCCCAGCCTGAGGAGGATTCTGCCAACCCTATGAAAAGAAAAAAAAACAACATGTCAAGCAGCTCCTCTTTTCACTATGAAATGTTTTTCAAGCAGTCTAAGGACTTCAGAACATAAAAGATGCACAAATCAATTTAAAAAGGTTATTTAGCATATACTGTAATAAAAGAGACTTTATGAATGAATCTTAAATGATACATTTACATGTAAATTAAAAAAATAAAAAAACCCATACTACACAACTATGTACAAAAGTGGTTTAGAATCACAAAACTCCTGCTGGGCGAGAAGCGCAAAAGGTATTAATTAGGGGAATATGCAAAAGATCACAGTATAGACAATATCTATCATGTGCAGGGATAATACCTCAAGGTGTTGATGTTAAATTAAGCGTAAACAACCAAGTGTGATAAGAATTCAATGTACACTCACTATATAACCAACAAACTTTACAATACATAAACAGTCATATATTCATTAAGAATCAGCAGTATGAACATATTTACACTGTGGGTCTGATTTAATCAGTGGTATAGACAAGTCTTACTTTTCAAAGAGAATGATAGCATGTTACTCACCTAGCCAGTGTCTTGACTCTGCCGTTGGTGAAGGTGGAGGCGATATTGCATCTGTACTGGCTCAGGTCCTGAAAAAGACAGAGGGATGCTGAAATCCCCTGAGAAATGTGAAGACCTAGTTCACTTTCAGTCATGGCTGATCTCCTAGCAGTAATGTAAAAGTGGTAAAAACTAGTGTTTTTGGCAGCCTGTTTTAATTTCAGTCTAGTCTTTGTGTCAAGCTGTCATAGTTTTTATTAGTTTTAGTCACATTCATACTCTTTAGTATAGTCAAGTTTTAGTCGACTAAAAGTCAGAGCATTTTAGTTTAGTTTTAGTCAATGAAAATTTTCTATTAGTCTCCGACTGGCTGCCGGCCTTCGGTCCTTTTCTGTTGTGTTATGATTCTGAAATTGTAGTTCAACCGCAGCTGCAGCTTCTAAATGCCGCCCGCGAGTGGGGATTGAGGAAGTGATGTCGCGTGCGTCGGCGCAGTGCGACCTGATGAAGTGAGACACAGGAAACAGAAATACTGCAAAATAATAACTCGACTAAACGAGTCGAAATGACTCGATAACATTTCGTCTCGTCTCGTTTTAGTCAACGAAAATGAAGAGACATTTTAGCAGAGTTTTTATTTTGTAAACCATATTTAGTCTCGTTTTTATTCGTCAACAATAATATATTTAATTATAGTTATCGTCACATGACCAGCATTTACGTTGCGTTTCGTCTCGTTTTCGTCACGTGACAATCCTAGTAAACCGCTAAAACTTCTGTGGACAACCTCAATATCACCACCTGAAATGTTTGTCAGTCGTTGCACTGATTATACTCTTAGCTTCAGAACTAACATGAAGCTACTCACCTAGCTAACAGGAAAGTTGCGAGCTCGGCATCGAGCTCGGTCCTTCAGGATACAGATGAATATCGTCCTTTAGGAGGTTCAGCCATTCCTGTGTTTCTGTGTTGATAACCTCGAGCTGCTGGAAGTTGTTCTTCTTCGTGGGACTGAGAGCAGACTTGACGCGCCACCGACTCACACAGTCTCTAGCGTCACAAAGTGGTATCACAACACAGGACAGGTCGGGGCTGGCTGGTGCGCATGCGCATTTCAGGAGATAACTGAAATACAACAGATGAGGTCTTGATCATGACATCGTCACTGTGGCTGCCTCACACACGGTTGATAGTGTCAATTCATTTATTTATTTTTTAAAATAAAGTTCTGGCCACATCTTATATTGCACCTTTACAGCACAACCACCAAAGCTGACATTTAAAAAAAAAAAAAAAAA
>NW_019174280.1:23209429-23263610 GCF_002260705.1 Seriola dumerili
TGTAATACAAACATTTTCTTCTGGTTTTTGATGCATATCTACAATTCCATCATAAAGCTAGGCTAACTTAGCTAGCTTCACACACTGACAGCTTCGCTTTACAGAAGACGGCTGATCCGCTTACTTCAGACTGCTAACCGGTGTTTGCTAATGGACAATTCCCAATGTAATCCACATGCACAGTTCAAAGCTAGCTGAGAGGATGTTTGTTGGTTAGCTTGACATTATTAATAATTGGTGTCAAATGTGGATTTTACAGTAAATAGAGAAGGTTACATGGATTCAAGGTTATATTTTTAAATTTTACAGTTTAAAATACAAGTATGCTAAGGACCTTCACGGACGCCTAGAGAAGAGGTTGCGTTTTAATAGGTTGTCGGATCCATGAAGGACAAAACGTAATATAGGTCAGGTCAAAGAACCAATTAAAGTTTATGACGAACTGTCGTGGGAGGTTATACAAGAGAGTTATCGGTCGAGTGAGGTGTGACTGGGGTCAGTTTTTCAAAATCTTTAGATTGAATATACAGCGATGAAAGGCTAACAAAAAAAATTATAACATGTTGAAAATGATTAAAATATTAAGGGTTTTTAACTTTATTGATTGGCTATTGAAAGAAAGAAAATGTTGTAATGGTTGTGAGTCTGTGGCAAATATCCAAGGAAACAAGAAAGCAGGGGAAGGAAAGAAGGAAGGATGGTAAGAAAATGGAAGCAAACCCATTTAATCAGTGTGTATCTCAGCAGAGGGAAGTGGGCTTGCCTGGATCCAACCAGCCTCTCACAGATACAATTGATGTGTAATTCAAGCGGAGGAAGTTACTGTAACGGACATTTCCTGAAGCCATGATATGTAACTATTTAACCAATTAACCTTTTTCAGCTGTGACAGGACGGTGATGAGAACATGCTCATTTACTCGACATGATCGAGGAAACGATTACACTGAAGCAATAAGAAGAAGGACCGAAGACACACACTGACGTCCATTAGCACGTCCTCCCCAGATGGATCTCTTCCCTCGATCTGCACAAACTGTATCTCATTGAGAAGCCTCAGATATGATCATTCTCTCACCTAGCAAGCTGATTGCTCATAATCCAGACAACTCTTTTCCATGTCGGGAGGTGGGGACAGACTGTTTTTTGAAGTATAGTGGGAAATTGTTACATCTTGAAGCAAGAGACGGCATTTTATTCTCCTCCTCAATTAGAAAACCAAGCAACCACTCGTTCCTTGGTTGTTTATGTCAATGTCAAACGCAGACTCTATCAATGTTTATACATGATTTCGGCAACATTGACGAGTCGCACGCTCCCTCTTGCGCTTCTTGGCGTGACGTCCCGGGTTAGTACAGGTAACGCTTGCTAACTGAGGAAGTGGTAAGGAGCGTACATCAAAGGTCGGGAGAGTGATAGAACATGGAGTACGCCTGACAGAGAAGGGGGTGTGTTTGTTTTTTTAATCACATCTGTGTGTCTTTTTCTGGACAACACAGGCGTGTGCTAATTTCGTTTCCTAACGAGCTCTTTTCCAGATCTCATGATCACTGGGCAGCGGCCCCGTTTTTTGTTTGCCGAATTTATGGCTGTGGTGGCGGTGTTTTCTGCAAAAGCGTTAAACTGGCATCATCCCTTTAGTTGTTTTTTCAACCCTTAACCACCTTTCACAAGTGCTCGAGGGAGCTCAGCAGTGGAAGGTGGTAATGACGGAGGGAGAAGTGCTGCTCTTTTCTTTTTCTCACCAAATCTTTTTCCTGATTAAACTGACAAACAGCCTGTTTACATGTCCTCTTTTTATCTCCATAGTTGGATCAGTGTGAAGGCCTCAAATCAGTTCATTTCAATGGAAGCACGACATTTAATTTAATGAAGATTTGCTTCAATGGAGGTGGAGGGCTGCATTCAGTGGGGTGACAACTCAGATCTGTATCACTGCGCTGTCGTAAGGCGGTTTGGAATTGTATGTGATGACTTATGAGGGAACTCGTAAAAGCCACATAGGCCAAATAAATAAATATTATCAAATATTAAGCACCATTAAATTTTAGATACATAAATTAACCCAACGCACACAACAAGCTATTAGCTGATGGTACCTACATCTTTTGAATAAACAGTTGTAGATCTCATCCAACATGTATTAACACTTTTAACAAACTGCTTTGAATATTAATGTTGTGTCTGATGAGGTTTCAGCTTACAGAATCTATAGTCCCATTAATAAACAAGCTGGACACCAGGTGACTCCTTTACTGAAGAGTCCATTTCTCAGTGTTTTTAGTGAGCTGATGTTTCCAGGTTTCCAACTTCACTCTTGGTGTAAGGTGCATTCCTGGACCATGATTGGCTCCATTCAACTGCAATCATACAAAAATCTGCTGTTAGACTGAGATGAACAGGAACTTTATCCTTTTAATCAGTATATAAATGTGAAAACAAACTCTGCACATGCATCATTCTGTGGAGGGAGACTTGGACTTACTGCCTGTTTAGCAACCTCGCTAACTGGTGGCAAGCCAGCTCACAACACCTCACTGGTTAGATCACCAACCACAACCAGCCCTCAACTATTCTATACATCACCAAAGCTGCACAACCCAATCTGTTTCATAAGGTCAAGTGGTCTCTTCTATGACACTTTCTGGTTTTAACCGAGTATCTACCAACAACAACACAGCACAAATCTACATAAACAATCTCGCTATGTCTGCATGAAAAAATGTTAAGAAAATCATTTTTTACTGCAATTTTCCCACAACTCTGTTTTGAACGAATTCTGCAGCTGGACTTTAGGGCACAAAGTTCAATGTGGGAGTCCTTATAGCGAGATGGCCTTTTGCAAGGTTCAATTATGAGTCGACACTAGACGTCAAACAACACACACCAGACGTTCATGAAAAAATCATATTTATGTAATGATCTGGGATTAACATCCTTTAATAAGTGAATCCACTCACGGTTTTCAGGATTTTTTCCTAAATTATTATGAATTCAAAACGCCATCACTAAAGTGATGCCACAAAAAGTCGTCTAACAGAGAAAAACTTTTTCCTAATAATAAAATTAAGTGTCATACAATGAAATATTAACACATGCTTAATTTGTTAAAGTAAACCTTTTGTTTTAGAAGACAAAGTAAAAATACTGTGTAAAGAGATTAAAATCATCTCAAACTTCAACTGTTGCAGTATTTGTGTCAACATTGAATCTTTAAGTTTGTAAAGTTAATGTTAAAAACCTGTAATAAGTACAATCTAAATACAATATTTAATGATTCAAGATCAATTTTCTTACATTTCTCATAAAATATAATATACTCGAAGACATTGCAATTAAATGTTAACTCTCTGTATGTAGTCTTTCAACTAAAGTGGGGTTGGAAACTTAATTACAAATAACATACGCGCACCACTATTAATTTATAACACTTTTATTTAATATATTCAGATGCAACTTTACAATATCATACAATACATACATACTTAATGGACATTTTTGTTTATCCGTCTATGGCATTATTTAATGCGAAATAAACGACACGAACAACAAAACTCTCACAAAAACAATAGAGTAAATGTTTTCTTACCTGATATTTTTGCAGGATATAAATTCACTTAACTTCTCTTAGGTGAACGAACAAGATTCCGTCCGACCTTGTCCTAATATTCCAGTTCTCCAATTAAAACCCTACAATCAAATCTGCTCAAAATAAGATTTATTGCAGATATAAAATGATCCAGTGAAACAGAAGACCAAGTAGCAGTGCGAGAGTACAGACACCCAGCAGCAGCCTCATCCACTCAACACGTATTTTTCAAATTTGATTCGTTATGTGTTTATGGATGCTGAATCTCGAGTTTTGAAGTTTTCATCAATACAACATGATGTTCATTTTTTTAAATTATGGTCTATTTAATAGAAAAAATAGACGTTAAAGCAAGTGGCTTTTAGGGCGTGGCTACGCGTCATTGACTGCACGGAGGGACCTGCCTGTTAATCCGGATATGACGTCATAGCGACGTTTCAGACAGTATTGACTTGTCATTGTGTTTTCAGTTAGCTAGTTAGACGTTTAGCGCCAATACCATGTTGTTTGCCTGTAAATGTCTTGTTCTGTGTTCAGTTTGTTCTGAAGGAGTCAGCGGTTCATTTTTTTCCAAGTAAGTACATTTTGTTTGGATCCCGTTTCTTTGCTAGCCAAAATTAGCATCCCTGTTAATATCACAGTTCAGGTGAAGATGCACCTTGCTAACCAAGCTAGCGCTAGTGCTAGCGTTAGCTGATAACTTAAGGATTGCTATGCTAACGTTACCTGGCCGACGCTGGGCTGATAACCTGTGTCAACCCGGGGTTAGCCGTTGGAGGTGTTCAGTCAAAGCCCAATAAAAAGGTGAATTTAATCGACGTTAATCTAACGACGTTTGGTTTGTGTTTCTCCACAATGTGACCCAGTTTAAGTGATCTGCGTTAGTGTAATGCGCAGCGTTAATGTGTTGGTTAATATATTGTCCATTCAAGACGTCGTGAATAGTTCAAGTTAAGATAACGTGACGTATAAAAATGTGTAGACAAATATTTGTCATGTAGAATATTGTTCATTTTAACAGTCAAACCAGTCCTCAACTGAAGCAGACATTCATCGGCACCTATCCTGACAGCTGATCGATATTTGGGTGATTAACTTGTGATCCACCCGCAATCTTAACTCAAGTGTTTGTGTTTTATTGTCATTTGAAAGGTTTCCACACTTGTGAAAACTGAGTGATCTGTGCAACAGAAGGAGGACCTCATGTACAGAGCAGCCCATTTGTTTTCCTTCATGCTGGTTTGTGGAGAAGGGAGACTGCATGGACATCCTTAGTTCTCTAATGTGATGATGATGATGATGGTGTAAAAACCTCTCCCAGTCCCGCTTCCTCTGATGAAATGACAGACTAACTGCTGATGAGTTTTGTTTATTATTCTCTGTCTTCAGTAGTCACAGGTTCAGTTTCTTACTGCAACTTAAATTTCTGCTGTTGTTGACAGGTGATGGTAGCAACACTTTTAAAAATCAGAATTTATAAATATTAAACTGTGATTAAGTGATGGATCATCTCTAGCACTGTCACCACCATCCACAGGTGAAAGTATTTACAGATTAACATTAGAATGTTTTATGATCCTTCCTGTCAGTGTTGTCGGACAGCAACATTTAAATATTTCTAGTATTTATGTTGCTGATTAAAGCTAACATAGAAAAAGTCACACAGTGCTGTACATGTTACTATTGTGAAAATTCATACCAGATGTTTCTACATAAGTTAAAGCAAGAGCTTCATAAATTACTTTATTGGACATTATAAACTACATTAATTAAACAATTTACAACACTGGAAACATGTCTAAATAGATTAATTAAATGGTGTACAATTTACAAATCAGCCCATTTAAAATCAATAAATAGTTTGTCGATGAAGTTAAAGCTGAATTTCACTGTCATATGTAAGTTTGTTTAAAAAAAGAAGTAGGTGAATCAACAGTGCAACAGAAATTTAAAAACAAGTATAATCATTATTCATCATGAGTCCTAATGTGTGAGACAGGTTCATATTTATTTGCCTCAGTAACAATCTCCTAAATAACTGATGCTGTTGGAAACAGCACACTGATTAATTAACTATAATGGCTGAAGACTATGAAATATTGAACTCTAATGGTTTTAAACTATTGACAGTTTGTTACAGCTACAGTGGAGTCTAAAAGTCAATGTGATTGTATGTCTGACATGGGCAGAGAGTGTAATACGACAGTGAGGGTGTAGGGAACAAAGAAGAGCACAGCTGATCAGACTGAACAATGTTATGGCACACAGTGTTACATTAAAAATACTATATTATCATGTAAGCCACTGTTGTTTATGTTTGGGAAGAGAAGATCTTCATGTGTGGATACTGCAGCTGTTGAAGAAAGTCTTAGTTTCAAGTTTGCTGTAGTGATGTAAGTTTATTGTATACCCAGCGATACGGGTGACCAATCGACACAGAGCGGGTGTGAGGCAGTAGACTGACCCAGGGTGAAGGGGCGGGGGGACAGTTATACAGTTGAAGAGCAAAGGGATAGACAATTGTTAGTTGGTCAGACAGAGATAACAAGTTGGAAAGGAGGTTTAGAGAGCAAAAGGTAACGTTCTCTGAGAGGTCTTGCAATGTAACACGCTAGGTTCAAGTTATTCAAGAGGGGTAGGAGGGCGTGCTTAGTCTGAGATCTAGCATTCTCCACAGGTAGGTAGCAGGAAGAGCCGCTTGGACTGAATCACATAATCTACAGGTAAGATGTTAAGACGATGAAAGCCTTGGTGATGTAAAGAGGGAAGAAGGGGTGTTCTTCCTTGATGAAAGGTCAAAGGGCCAACTCAGTAGGGTTATAGAGTTGTTCCTAAGGTGTACGCTGAAGTCACACTGAATACACTAAGCATGTGTATATTGCTTCCTCAGGTGGAGTGTGGGGGGCCTTAGGGCTCCATCATTGCTGCAAGAGGGTTGTAGGTGTCCCAAAGATCCAGACCTCTGCCTCGCGTATAGAAGAAAAACATAATCAGAGAGAAATCATTCAAATATCTATTGTAGAGTACAGAGAAAAAGACAAAGAAACAGCACTTCGTGATTAGATGACTCACAGATATCTGAAAATACATTATTCCCTCAGCTCAGTTGTAGATAAACACGTCTGCGAACCGTTTTCAGATGAAATAAACAAATAGAATAGAAATAATACTCAGTTTTGGTGTCATTGTGCAGGTGCACATATGTCATGATTGGTTCTCAGCTCTCAGTGATGTTCTTTAGTTCTGACAGAGACAGAATCATTCGCCACAGATGTTTTGACTTCTGTCATCAATAATGAAATGAACTAGAGCTGAAACTAGCCCGACTGAACACTGAACCAAACTGAATATGAACAAACACGACACACACGTCCGCTGCTCTGCTCTTTAACAGCTGTCCAGACACGACGTTCACTGTAATAACGGGATCGTTTTAGTGACGGTGACTTACCGACATTGACAACCCGCTGTCTCTGTTTAACACTAAAGGTCGGTGACGTCACCTTCGCGTTGCAGAACTCATTGTAAACACGTTGATAAACATGTTTTCCCTCGTCTAGTGGTTTAATACAAGCGGTTACACACGACAGTTAGCTTACAACATCAGTAACTTCAGCTAATATTACAAGCTTTCTCCTCATATACGTGATATTTACCAAATTGTGGACATGTATGCAATGAGCTACTAAGATTATTTTGAACACAAAGATATTAAAGTTTTACCTCCAATTAATGATGCTAACTGTGTTAGCAGCGACTTCGTAGCGGCGTATCCAGGAGCTGCTGCGCGGTCCGTGTAGCAGGTGTAGAGCGGCCGTGCAAGCAAAGACTCTCTACAGTTGTTCTTCGTTATTACAGACCTGTTGCTGCAGCAAAGCTCGGCAATTTTAACAATAACCGATGGCATTTTACCTGTCCTGTCGGAGCAGAGAGGAGGAAGCCTCCGAGCTCCAACGGGCTTCTGCTATTGGGTGCAGCAATGACCCTTTCAGCCTTCACTCACAGTGTTTGCCGTTTCGAGCATCAGAGGAGAGAGTTTAAGAGCCCAGCCCGCACATCATTAGTGGCGGCTGACATGATAGGCCAGCTCGCCTCTCTGTACCGGCTTGTTGAACATTTTGTGGTGTAATTTGTGATTTGGTTTGAAGATGCTGGTGTTTGATTGTTGGGGACTGGGCTAGGTTTAAAAATTCTGATTTGTGCATCACACCCTTAGAAAAAGACACTGTGTGAGCACATTAGGAACAGGGGCGCTGATTCTAGTGTTTTGGGTTGGTTAGAATCCATTAGTTAGGCTCTTTGTTGGCGCCTGTTCCCCTACTTCAGTTTATCCCTCTTGGACTTGTTTGTATTTATGTTTACTTATTTACCCTCCATGTTAGGGCAATAAATTAAATCAGTAATTTGATTGAGCAATTAACATCTGGTTTTATGGTTGCTTCGCCTTTTCCCCTAGCTGGGTCAGAACAAAGACTGCCGAAATAACGGCGACTGGTTAAGACAGGCCCATGATACATATCGGACACGCAAGAATGAACATGGCACAGCAGTGTGAACTGACAACCTGGCTCTGTGAGCCAGTCCGTGGTCAGTAAGTGAATTTCTGGTGAAGTAATTTCCGCGGCTGTTGTATCTTCTTTGCTTGCAGAAATCAAGCTGCCTGGTACTGATGCGAGTCCCACAGCTTCGGAGCGTTTTTACTTTCTCAGCAAAGTGGCTTCCACAAAGGGTTTTATATCTTGATGCTTCATGTGAACAGTGCAACATCTACTGGCCTGAATGCAAATATGGGCAATATCACAGATTTTATGTAAGTATAAGGGAAAGCATGATTGTGTATTTTATACCCCATGCGTAGATTGATATACCGTAAAAGTAAATCAAAATGTTTTGTATGATCAAATGTGTTAATATCAGTCAAGCTCAATGTCCATTTTAACTCAACTATGAAACTAAGTTGGTTTTGCAATGTGGACAATTAAACATGTTACTCTACTTTTTTTCCCCATTTTGCATTCAGGCCAGTAGATGTTGCACTGTTCACATGAAGCATCAAGATATAAACCCTTTGTGGAGCCACTTTGCTGAGAAAGTAAAACCTCCGAAGCTGTGGGACTCGCATCCAGTACCAGGCAGTTGATTTCTGCAAGCAAAGAAGATACAACAGCCCGGGAAATTTTACTCACCCAGAATTTCACTTACTGTCCACGGACTGCTCACAGAGCCAGGTGTCAGTTCACTGCTGCCATGTTGATTCTGGTGTCCGTATATGTAGTCATGGGCTGTCTTACCAGTCGCCGTATTTCGGCAGTCTTTGTTCTGACCCAGCTAGGGGAAAAGGGAAGCAACATAAAACCAGATGTTATTGCTCAATCAAATTTACTGATTTAATTTATTGCCTAACATGGAGGGTAAATAAGTAAACATAAATACAAACAAGTCAAGAGGATAACTGAAGTAGGGGAACAGGCGCCAACAAAGAGCCTAACTATGCGATTCTAACCAACCCAAAAACACTAGAATCAGCGCCCCTGTTCCTAATGTGTCCAACAGTCTTTTTCTAAGGGTGTGATGCGCAATCAGAATTTTAAACCTAGCCCAGTCCCCAACAATCAACACCAGCATCTCAAACCAAATCACAAATTACACACAAATGTTCACAAAGGCGGTACAGAGGCGAGCTGCCTATCATGTCAGCCGCCACTAATGATGTGCGGGCCGGGCTCTTAAACTCTCTTCCTCTGATGCTCAAACGGCAACAGCTGTGGTGAGGGCTGAAAGGGTCATTGCTGCACCAATAGCAGAAGCCGGCCGTGGAGTCGGAGGCTCCTCCTCTCTGCTCCGACAGGGACAGGTAATCCATCGGTTAGTGTTAAAATGCCCGAGCTTTGTGCAGCAACAGGCTGTAATAACGAGAACAACTGTAGAGAGTCTTTGCTCTGCACGGCCGCCTACACCTGCTACCGGACCGCAGCAGGCTCCTGGATACGCGCTACGAAGTCGCTGCTAACACAGTTAGCATTCATAATTCGAGGTAAACTTTATATCTTTGTGTTAAAATAATCTTAGTAGCTAATTGCATACATGTCCACATTTGGTAAATATCACATATATGAGGAGAAACCTTGTAATATTAGCTGAAGTTACTGTGTGTAAGCTAACTGTGTGGTGTAACCGCTTGTATTAAAACCATAGACCGAGGGAAAACATGTTATAACGTGTTTTACAATGAGTTCTGCAAAGCGAAGGTGACGTCACCGACCTTAGTGTTAACAGAGACAGCGGGTTGTCAATGTCGGTAAGTCACGGTCACTAAACGATCCCGTTATTACAGTGAACTGTCGTGTCTGGACGAGCTGTTAAAGAGCAGAGCAGCGGACGTGTGTGTCGTGTTTGTTCATATTAAGTTTGGTTCAGTGTTAGTCGGCTAGTTTTCAGCTCTAGTTCATTTCATTATTGATGACAGGAGTCAAAACATCTGTTGGAATGATTCTGTCTCTGTCAGAATAAAGAACATCACTGAGAGCTGAGAACCATCATGACATGTGCACCTGCACAATGACACCAAACTGAGTATTAGTTTCTATTCTATTGTTATTTCATGTAAAACGGTTCAGCAGACTGTTTATTACAACTAAGCTGAGGGAATAATGTATTTTCAGATATCTGTGATCATCTAATCAGAGTGCTGTTTCTTTTGTCTTTTTCTCTGTACTCTACAATATGATATTGATATGATTTCTCTCTATTATGTTTTTTTTCTATCCAGGCAAGGTCTGGATCTTTGGGGACACCTACAACCTCTTGCAGCAATGATGGAGGCCCTGCACCACCTCCACCTGCAGTGTCCACACATGAAGATCTTCTCTTCCCAAACATACACACAGTGTCTTATATGATAATATAGTATTTTTTAATGTAACACTTGTGGCCATAACATTGTTCAGTCTGATCAGCTGTGCTCTTCCTTGTTCCCTACACCCTCACTGTCGTATTACACTCTCTGCCCCATGTCAGACATACAATCACATGACTTTTGGACTCCACTGTAGCTGTAACAAACTGTCAATAGTTTAAAACATTAGAGTTCATATTTCATAGTCCTCAGCCATTATAGTTAATATCAGTGTGCTGTTCCAACAGCATCACTTATTTAGAGGGAGATTGTTACTGGAGCAAATAAATATTAACTGTCTCACACATTAGGACTCATGATGAATAATGATTATACTTGTTACTAAAGATTCTGTTGCACTGTTGATTCAACTACTTCTTTTTATTAAGCAAACTTACATATGACAGTGAAATTCAGCTTTAACTTCATCCACAACTATTTTTTGATTTTAAATAGTTACAGTTGATTGTAAATTGTACACTACAGTATTTAATTAATCCATTTATTATTCTTTTATACATGTTTCCAGTGTTGTAAATTGTTTAAATTAATGTAGTTTATAATGTCCAATAAAGTTATTTATGAAGCTCTTGCTTTAACTTTGTTGATGGTTTTTATAGAACACATCTGGTATGAATCTTCACAATAGTAACACGTACAGCATTGTGTGACTATTTCTATGTTAGCTTTAATCAACAACATAAATACTAGAAATATTTAAATGTTGTCCGACAACACTGACAATGAAGGATCAAAAAACATGCTGATGTTAATTGGTAAATACTTTCACCTGTGGAGGTGGTGACAGTGCTAGAGATGATCCATCACTTAATCACAGTTTAATATTTATAAATTCTGATTTTAAAAGTGTTGCTACCATCACCTGTCAACAACAGCAGAAATGAAGTTGCAGGTAAGAAACTGAACCTGTGACTACTGAAGACAGAGAATAATAAACAAACTCATCAGCAGTTAGTCTGTCATTTCATCAGAGGAAGCTGAACTGGGAGAGGTTTTCTACCATCATCATCATCATCATCATCACATTAGAGAACTAAGGATGTCCATGCAGTCTCCCTTCTCCACAACCAGATGAATGGAAACAAATGGGCTGCTCTGTACATGAGGTCCTCCTTCTGTTGGCACAGATCACTCAGTTTTCACAGTGTGGAAACCTTTCAAATGACAATAAAACACAAACACTTGAGTTAAGATGCGGTGGATCACAGTTAATCACAAATATCGATCAGCTGTCAGGATAGGTGCATGAATGTCTGCTTCAGTTGAGGACTGGTTTGACTGTTAAATGAACAATATTCTACATGACAAATATTTGTCTACACATTTTTATACGTCACGTTATCTTAACTTGAACTATCACGACGTCTTGATGGACAATATATTAACCAACATTAACGCTGCGCATTACACTAACGCAGATCACTTAAACTGGGTCACATGTGGAGAAACACAAACCAAACGTCGTTAGATTAACGTCGATTAAATTCACCTTTTTATTGGGCTTTGACTGAACACCTCCACGGGCTAACCCAGGTTGACAAAGGTTATCAGCCCAGCGGGGCCAGGTAACGTTAGCATAGCAATCCTTAAGTTATCAGCTAACGCTAGCACTAGCGCTAGCTTGGTTAGCAAGGTGCATCTTCACCTGAACTGTGATATTAACAGGGATGCTAATTTTGGCTAGCAAAGAAACGGGATCAAAACAAAATGTACTTACTGGAAAAAAATGAACCGCTGACTCCTTCAGAACAACTGAACACAGAACAAGACATTTACAGGCAAACAACATGTTGGCGCTAACGTCTAACTAGCTAACTGAAAACACAATGACAAGTCAAATGTCTGAAACGTCGCTATGACGTCATATCCGGATTAACAGGCAGGTCCCTCCGTCAGTCAATGACGCGTAGCCACGCCCTAAAGCCACTTTGCTTTAACGTCTATTTTCTATTAAATAGGACCATAATTTAAAAAAATGAACATCATGTTGTATTGATGAAAACTTCAAACTCGAGATTCAGACCATAAACACATAACGAATCAAATTTGAAAATACGTGTTGAGTGGGAGTGCTGCTGCTGGGTGTCTGTACTCCGCACTGCTACTTGGTCTTCTGTTTCCTGGATCATTTTATATCTGATAAATTCTTATTTTGAGCAGATTTGAGTTGTAGGGTTTTAATGGAGAACCGGAATATTAGGAAAGGTCGGACGGAATCTGTTTGGTCACCTAAGAGAAGTTAAGTGAATTTATATCCTGCAAAAATATCAGGTAAGAAAACATTTACTCTATTGTTTTTGTGACGTTGTTTGTGTTCGTGTCGTTTATTTCGCATTAAATAATGCCATAGACGGATAAACAAATGTCATTAAGTATGTATGTTATGTATGATATTGTAAATTTGCATCTGAATATATTAAATAAAAGTGTTATAAAGTCAATAGTGGTGCGTATGTTATTTGTAATTAAGTTTCCAACCCCACTTTAGTTGAAAGACTACATACAGAGAGTTAACAATTTAATTTGCATGTCTTCAGTATATTATATTTTATGAGAAATGTAAGAAAATTGATCTGAATCATTAAATATTGTATTTAGATTGTACTTATACAGGTTTTTAACATTACTTTACAAACTTAAAGATTCAATGTTGACACAAATACTGCAAGTTGAAGTTTGAGATGATTTTAATCTCTTTTACACAGTATTTTTTACTTTGTCTTCTAAAACAAAAGGTTTACTTTACAATATTAAGCATGTGTTAATATTTCATTGATTGACACTTAATTTTATTATTAGGAAAAAGTTTCTCTGTAGAGACTTTTGTGGCATCACTTTATTGATGGTGTTTGATCATAATAATTTAGGAAAAATCTGAAACTTGAGTGGATTCACTTTATTAAAGGAGTTTAATCCAGATCATTTACATAAATATGATTTTTTTCATGAAGTCTGGTGTGTGTTGTTTGACGGTCTAGTTGTCGACTCATAATGAACCTGCAAAAGCCATTTTCTGCCTAAAGGACTCCCACATTGACTTTGTGGCCCTAAAGTCCAGCTGCAGAATTCTTCAAAACAGAGTTGTGGGAAAATTGCAGTAAAATAGATTTTCTAACATTTTTTCATGCAGACATAGCGAGATTGTTTATGTAGATTTGTGCTGTGTTGTTGTTGGTAGATACTCGGTAAAACCAGAAAGTGTCATAGAGAGATTTGTCCACTTGACCTTATGAAACAGATGGTTGTGGCAGCTTTGGTGATGTAGTAAATAGTTGAGGGCTGGTTGTGGTTGGTGATCTAACCAGTGAGGTGTTGTGAGCTGGCTTGCCACCAGTTAGCGAGGTTGCTAAACAGGCAGTAAGTCCAAGTCTCCCTCCACAGAATGATGCATGTGCAGAGTTTGTTTTCACATTTATATACTGATAAAAGGATAAAGTTCCTGTTCATCTCAGTCTAACAGCAGGATTTTTGTATGATTGCAGGTTGTATGGAGCCAATCATGGTCCAGAATGCACCTTACACAAGAGTGAAGTGGAAACCTGGAACATCCAGTCACTAACACTGAGAATGGACTCTTCAGTAAAGGAGTCACCTGGTGTCCAGCTGTTTTTAATGGACTATAGATTCTGTAACTGAACTCATCAGACACAAATTAATATTCAAAGCAGTGTTGTTAAAGGTGTTAATACATGTTTGGATGAGATCTACAACTGTTTATTCAAAAGATGTAGGTACCATCAGCTAATAGCTTGTTTGTGGCGTTGTTAATTTATTATCTAAAATTTAATGGTGTTAATATTTGTAATATTTATTTATTTTGGCCTATGTGGCTTTACGATTCCCTCATAAGTCATCACATCACATTCAAACCGCCTTACGACAGGGCAGTGATACAGATCTGTGTGTCACCCACTGAATGCAGCCTCACCTCCATGAGCAAATCTCATTAATTAAATGGTGCTTCCATTGAAATGAATTGATTTTGAGCCTCACACTGACCAACTATGGAAGATAAAAGAGGACATGTAAACAGGCTGTTTGTCAGTTTAATCAGGAAAAGATTTGGTGAGAAAAGTAAAAGAGCAGCACTTCTCCCTCCGTCATTACCACCTTCCACTGCTGAGCTGCCCTCGAGCACTTGGTGAAGGGGTTAAGGGTTGAAAAACAACTAAGGGATGATGCCAGTTAACGTTTTGCAGAAACACCGCACCACAGCCATAAATCGGCAAACAAAAAGCGCTGCCAGTGATTCATGAGATCTGGAAAAGAGGCTCGTTAGAAACAATTACACACGCCTGTGTTGTCCCAGAAAAGACACACAGATGTGATAAAAAACAAACACACCCCTTCTCTTCAGCGTCCATGTGTCACTCTCCCGCCTTTGATGTCGCTCCTTACCACTCCTCAGTTACAAGCGTACCTTTACTAACCCGGGACGTCACGCCAAGAGCGAAGAGCGAGCGTCGCACATGTTCCGAAATATGTAAATTTGATAATTGGTTTGACATTGACATGAGAACAACCAAGAACATGTGGTTGCCTGGTTTTCTTTGAGGAGGGAGAAAAAAAATCCGTCTCTGCTTCAAGATGGTAACAATTCCCACTATCTTCAAAAAAGTCTGCCCCCCCTCCCGACATGGAAAAGAGTTGTGTGGATTATTGAGCAATCAGCGTGCAGGGAGAGAATGATCAATCTGAGGCTTTAATGCAGGATAATACAGTTTGTGCAGGTCGAGGAGAGATCACTGGAGGACGTTAATGGACGTGTGTGTGTCTTCGGCCTTCTTCTTATTGCTTCAGGTGTAATCGTTTCCTCATCATGTCGAGGTAAATGAGGCATGTCTCATCACCGTCTGTCACACTGAAAAGGTTAATTGGTTTAATAGTTACATCATGGCTCAGGAAATGTCCGTTTACAGTAACTTCCTGCGCTGAAGTTACCGATCATTTATCTGTGAGAGGCTGTTGGATCCAGGCAGCCACTGTCCCTCCTGCTGAGGATACACACTGATTAAATGGGTTTGCTCCATTTCTCTTACCATCCTTCCTTCTTTCCTTCCCTGCTTTCTTGTTTCCTTGGATTTTGCCACAGATACAACATTTACAACATTTTCTTTTTCAATAGCCAATCAATAAAAGTTAAAAACCCCTTAATATTTAATCATTTCAACATGTTATAATTTGTTTTTGTAGCTTATCTGCTGTATATCAATAAAGATTTTGAAAAACTGACCCCAGTCACACCTCATCACTCATAACCTCTTATAACCTCCACGACAGTTCGTCAAACTTTAATTGGGTTTGACCTGACCTTATTTAGTTTTGTCCTTCATGGGATCCGACCCTTAAAACGACCTCTCTCTGGCGTCCGTGAAGGTCCTTACATCTTGTGTTTTAAATGTAAAATTAAAAAAATAACTTGAATCCATTAATTCTATTTCTGTAAATCCACATTTGACACCAATATTAATAATGTCAAGCTAACCACAACATCTGCTCAGCTAGCTTTAACTGTCATGTGGATACATGTGAATTTGTCCATTAGCAACCGTTAGCAGTCTGAAGTAGCATCAGCGTCTTTGCTAAAGGAAGCTGTCAGTGTGTGAAGCTAGCTAGGTTAGCTAGCTTATGATTAATTGAGGTAGCATCAAAACCAAAGAAAATGTTTGTTTAGTTGGCAGGGGTTCGTTAAATGAAACAACTCAAACATGATTGTGGTCGACTGGTTAGCAGAGAGCGTAGCGGTGCAAAGGACCGTTGGTTTCCATTATTTCAATCATGTTTTGTCCATCATTTTGGCAGAAATCCTACAGTACCCATGAGCCTCCATCACTGTTGCCATGGAGAAAGAATGGCGCCATAGCTGCTGAATTCAACCAAAATTGACCTCAAATTAAAAGTGAATTGATTTAAATTGCAGATTTCTAAAATCAGTTTTCTCAAACGTGCAATCTTCAGCTTTTTCAGGTGCAACAGCAACAGTAAGATGATGAACGTATGACCTGTCATACTGATGATGACCACATACTTCAGACCAAGAGTTTTTCATAGTTTCCTTGCAGCCTGATAGCAAATGTTCCAAGGCCTGGTGCATGTCTGTGTCTGCTGGAGAAGACACCAGTGATAACCACACCACAGCGGGAAGTCTCAAGTGTCCCTCCCTTTTCTTGCCTGGTTGTTATCCACCATGTTTTACCTCCATGACGTTGCCAGCTGTGACCCTCCAGAGTGTCAGTTTACTGTCTGTCATCACGCGCTGTGTCCGAAATCCTGTTTGTATCACATCTCGGTAAATAAATTGTCCCCATCGCAGCTGTGCAAATGCAACCATGACAAATTCTGGGAAATGTAGTGCTCTTTAAAAACCATTCAGCTCTGGAGTTGTGTGCCACATTACATTTGCGGCCACAGTAGACTCTGCTTAATTCACTTCTGTCATCCTCAACATCTTTTTCCAATTAGAGATATCAGATCAAAGGTCTGTGCACATTAGAGTGGAAACAGCTGGAAGTAAAGGTGGTGGATAAGAAATCACAGTGAGGTAAACACTGAAAAAGACCCTAGCGTGTCTTCAGCCAGACCAGAGGCCTCGTGAAGATGTAATGATCTTAAGCCTGCAGTTGAAAAAACAAAAGTGTTGTCTGGATGAAAAATGGAGAGACGACTGTGATTCTTTGATCCTCGAGGGGTGAATAAAAGCTTGTCCGGAGGGTGGCACCAGTGTTAAAGCGACATAAATCCAACGTCAAATCATATTGGAGTCAGTGTAATTACCTGTTTTTGACTTGTATATGTCAACATCCAAGTCATGCTATGTTTGGGAAGCTCAGCTTTTTCTGAGACATGTCATAAATCTGGTTTGGTGCCTCAAAACCAAACAAATATGTGTCCTCACGTCAGCCAAAATCTGTAAGTAATTTAATAAACTTTATACATATAGTGTTATAATGTCAGTGCTAAGTATTTTCACCATCACATGACCATCTATCTTGAGTTGTCCAGCGATTCATAAGTTGTAAACATGGGTATCTCTTTCTTCTTCATCGTCCATGAGGTGAATGCAGCAAAAACATCTCAGACTCAGCTTGTCGTTGTCAGCCTTGACCCAACATTTCTTTATAAGCTGTACAATGACTCAGGTAAACTGTGAGCGCAAGTAAAATGATACGTTAACATTTAGCTTGCAAATTGAACTAATAAAACGGCAATGTTAATAAACCGATCAAACAGTAAATACATTAAATAAATTGCTGCTCTGCAATTGACTGACACTGATCAAGCAGGAAATTTTCCAGATTGACAAAGAGACGAGAAGCGAGACGAGGGCTGCATGTTGATGCTAGTTAAGGAAGAGAGACATTTTTCTGAATGAAACATACCTTTAATATTTGCACTCACCTGCTGAACTGAACTGCACGAAACTGTGACTTCAATGTAAAGGCAACATATTGTAATGGATTAAGTTTGTATTTAAATGAACACTTGAAAAGTAGAAATATAAATCTCAAAACCAATAATGAGTTTTAGAAAATATGAGCAACAAGTATGAACAATATCTGGCCGATGGACGAGTTATGATTAAATCGGGATTTCATTTTCTAGTTGTTGGCGAAGACACTAAGTTTCCAAAATCTTCCTGGATACATGAAGAAATTAGATTTGATCCAGAGTCTGAACCTTTAGGCTGCTGCTGCTGCTGCCTCTATATTGTCCAGGTGTGAAACATGTGTTTTATAGGAAAACCTGAGCACAGACACTTTCTTCGCCTTCGTTCTTCACCGCCGCACTTCAAATGTTACGTAACACTGAATCTGATCCCGGACCCCTGCCATCAGCCTACAGTTCGCTGAATGTGTCTGTGTGTGCTTGTTCTGTACATGTACATGTGTTTGGAGGGTTTGAATAAACACCTGCCAACCGAACCAATCAAATGTGGGCAGACATTAACCACGGCAGGTAACGCTGTCAGGTTCCCGGCCAACTTGGCAGGAGATGAGTCATGCTCTTTAATCCGATGTGTCTGTCTCAGGAGCTGCATCCGTCTGCTCCTTAACGCTCTGCACCTTTGCATCCTGGTACTTGTTGCATCTGAGCTACAGCACAAAGTGTTTAAGGAGCGACCCGACGGGTCCAGAGGGCGAATACATGTAGAAACCCACACCGGGACTGTTCTCAGTCCAGCTGAGTGATGTCATGGGAAAGCCAAGATGTTCGGAGTGTTTTGTGCCTGCACAAAAATCACAATGAACATATATTAGCAAACATACAGTATAATAAATAATGGGCTCTATATGTTAACAGTTAACATATGTGTTCGTATATGTTGATCCAATGTCTGTTTTAAGCAGCAGATACATATGTTATTGTATTTGCTTTACGAATGTAATCATAACACCCATGTATTTCTAATGTTCATAGGTGTAACGCTGCCATTGCGTACTGGATGCATTGAGTAACACGCAAGAAAACACTCCATCTTAAAAATGTCTGGTAGCTGCCGGTAGCCTCTGAGCTGCTCAGTGAATTTAATAGTTAATTAGTTAAGATGAAAACATCCTTTCATTCATCATTCACTGTTCTGACTTTCTTTATCTGTGATGTATTTACACGGAAGCATGACGAAGTCTGTTACACTTGGACAGTGTGGACATCTATGTTTTCATAGCGTAGCCTGTTAGCTTAGCTAGACCTCTGCTTGCTCTGCAGCTTGTCATCTGAATGGATGTTTCCAATGCAGCTTCATTTGCTCAACACAGAAATCATTCAAAACACAGACTACTACTTCCTTATTATTATTATTATTAATTATGTAATTAGTGTAGCATACTATTACGCTAATTACAACCTGCTGCATCCATGGTATAGCTAACACTACTTAGCTGGATGTTTGGCTGATGCTGTGTCATATTCTCAACATAATGAAACTGTTCATAAAGTCAGTCTAATATTTCATCATTTGATCATAGTTGACCGATCTATGTTAACTTGTTGCCATAGGAACAGTTGTTACATAACCTTCGAAATGAGCCACAACTTAACTGAGCGTGTGCGCGATCAATAGTTCAGAATACACCCACATATTCAGCACAAAAAATGTAATTTTATCCATTGAAAATTAAATCTACATCATAATTAAGCATGCAACAAGTGAAGGGGTCTGAATACTTTCTGAAGCCACTGTAAACAGCTGCTTTATTAACACAAACAAATCAAAGTCGATGCTGACATCTTCCAGGATGGATCCCATCTGCACCTTTTTATTCAAACTAATTTTATGAATCAACAGTTTTTTAGTAAACCCAGCCATCTGCTTTTTTAATGGTGTAACTGTTACACAGATGAATTGCAATGCCATGGATTCGAAGAAATGCAAAATCATTGACATGAGAAAAAGGAAAACAGTGTGATTGATGAGGAATGTTAAATCCAGGGAGGAGAACTAATGTCCTCATTTATCCTCTGCCTCGTGTCAGAAAGGAGAGATAACTTCACAAAGTATGTTTGGAACTCAACTGCCAATCATTAACATTTAAGACAACTTCACCAAATAACACAGGAAGCAAAACTAATGTGTCTCTTTAGGAGAGAAACGATCAAGGCAGTTAAATAACATTTAATCTGGGCAAAGATCCATGAATATGGAAAGTAAACTGGAGCGAAATGAGGGGAGTCATCAGGATAATTACCTCCATTAAGTTTAGATTTTGACTTTATCTCGCTCCCTCTGGGGCCAAAGTAAAGGCCTCCATTAATCTCATTTGTTTTTTTCCTGCCATAGTAATATACGATGACATTAAACTCACTTTTCCGTGCTTCTGTCTGAAGGGAGAAACCCGAATTGGAAATTTATTATCTGAATGAACCCCCCCCCCCCCCGCCGTCAGCCATCAGGTGTTCATTTGCCAAAGCAGAGAAATTACCTTCAGAGGAGTCTGACATTTTGGCTCTGCAGGGTAGAACAAACTTCTGTCAGTGAATATTTCTGGAGACAAAACGTCTGGATTCTGTACATTTCAAGGCAAAAAAATCGTACTATACACAAACAGTGGTGCCAGAGGGAAAGTGTCATCAGGATCCATCCTGTGGGGACCATGAACGTCTGATCAGAATTCTAAGGCAATCAATCAGGTAGATTTTGAGGTATTTTGCTAGATGTGAAAACTTTGAGCTGCACCATGAATGCCTGCACAAAATGTATTACCAATCGCTCTGATATTTGTAGAGATATTTCAGTCTGAACTGACCGTCCAGCTGCAAACAACATGATCAAAGCTGTCAGCATGAATAGGGACTCGACTCGACTTGAGATATTCCAGCAGGGTTGTAAAGCATAAACTCATCATTACAAACACTAACACATTCAGTGAGTTCAGTGCTGTGAAAACCACTGGCAGTGCTCTACAGAGGCGTTACATGAGTCAGATTTCACCATGTTCTTGGCAGGTGAAGGGTCACTGCAAACAGAACATTTCTCTGCTGACGGGAGTGATGGTTTTGACAGGTGTGAAAATAATGTGAATCATGTGTTATCACTTTCACAGTCACCAGATCTCAACCCAGCTGAACACCTATGGGAGGTTTTGGAGCGACAGCACTCTCTGCCGCCGCCATCGCCAAAACACCAAATAAGGGAATATCTTTTGGTTTTTCCTCATGGTGGAGCAACAACTTGGTAAATACACTTTATCTGTGTCTCCTTTTGAGGGATGTATTTGAAGACCGTGTCACAGCAGCGCGCCGCCGCTGTCACCTTTCGAAGGCTTCTTCGAATATGTAAATGTAATGTATAATATAAAGAAAATCCTTCGGTCATTATTTGATCAATATGGAATCACTTTGCAGAAAGAGAAAATGGCAGACTCTGGAAATAAAAGAGCAGCTGAGGACAAATATGAAATCCTCCGCAGAGACTAGACTATTTCTTTTTGGTTTAGCCTTTCGCGGTCGACGACGGCTACAAACGCCACACCTTCCGCCAGGCCCCTGAGTTGAGACACAGCTTTTCCCTTCTCCTTTATCACCCATCTGGATGTTTGAATTACACTGGTAGACTTGAGGAGTTTTGCGTCCATCGCGTGTTTTATTGATCTTTAATACAAATTGCTTTGCTTTTAAGCAAAACGACTTCTGTTCACTACAGTTTTTATTATATGATAAATAAGTGAGATCATGTAGATTCTGGAAACACTTCTATGAACCACCATGGTCGACGCATTAACCACAACATTGTATAATCAACACAACTGCAAATAACTATGTTCCAAACATAATATTTTAGAGGTTTGTCTCACCCAAAATTGAGATGCAATTATCTCTGGTTTGGGAAGAAATGATATCATCTGCAATTTTGTTTATTTCAGACTGGAATGGCTCTTGTGAAAGTTTATTACTGCATTATTTTATTTTGAAAAATAAAACATGTTCATAGGCAGTAATAAAAGTATTATCAAGTCACAATGAGTCTCTTCAACAGGAAAGATATTTAAAACGTTATATTTAGATTCGTCCATGGTGTCATTTATTTGTGCAGTTGTGTTTCTGTGTTTCATTTGGTGCTTTTTTCTGAGGCGCGTTGGGACAAACCAGCTGTATCAATTGTGCCGTATGAATAATGCTTTATCTGTCAGGTCTCATAACAGCTCATTCTTAGTTTGGGGGGAAAAAATAACTTAGGAACTAAAAACACAATTATGTAATTCAAATTTTTTTGACAAAAGTCTGAAACCAAAGACATCAGGGAATCAGCTGGATAAATGGAAGGAAATCAAATGCATTCAATGGCAGATTAAAGTGTATTTTCATGGTCCAGTGATAATGTTTAACTGTGAAATTTTGTGGCATTATGTTCTGATGCTGCTCTGGAGGAGGCGGACTGCTGCCCAGATGTTTACATATCACTCTGTAACAGTGTCACCTGACTTCCTGCTTTGCTGCCGTCATAATAACTACGGCCACTAGAGGGCGCTACAATCGCTACATGTGGCTTAACTATAAAACATAACCAGCTGTAATTAGCTGCTTGTACAAATCACTTATGGGGGCTCAAATATTTGCATAACAATCTCAGATGGAAATGAGCATTAATTCATATTTTATTTTGCAGATTTTATGGGAATTGGCTTTAAAAATTTGCATTACATTTGTATGGAAACCTGGCTAATGTGCTACAGCTGCTGCTGTTCTGGGGAGTTGAACACAAGGTCATGACAATACAGAGACTTGAGAATGTATTACGTATTATTATTACTTCCTAACTTGCAGATCCTATCTCAACTGTTTGGCAACCATGGAAATGAAGCTTAAGTAGGTTTCACACAAGCCTCCTAACTTCCCCAAAATCTTAAATAAACGTATCCACCACTTAGCTAACTTGTTTAATCCATGTAGCCTCTCTTTCATTGCTTTTAACCAACAGGTGGAAGTTGTTCTTCGAGAAGCTCATGTCAGATCCTAACGATGTGTTGTGGTTAGATGACAAAACCCTCGTTAGTAGATACAGACCACCCCCACGATCCTGCAGTTAGCCGAGCTGTGGACCAGCTGTGGAGAGGCCGACCCGGCGGCATGAGGCTCCACAGCTTTTGGTGAAACTGACAAGTTTTTGCTAAAGGAGATTTTCAGAGTGAAGTGAGAGCGAGATGAGAAAAGTGTCAGTTTCTAGGTAACCGATGTTGGATTGAGTATTTAGGATTTCATAACCTGAGATAAGATAGTTAGGATTCACTTCTGTTTTACCAAATAGGGAAAAATCCTGCCTTACACTCTTCTTACCTTTAAACCTGAGACAGGAAGTGTCTGTAATACGGCTCCTGGAGAGTCTGTGTTGGTTGGTATTTATTCCATTGAACCCCGTCAGCCAGTTCTCACCCAAACTAATTCCTCTGGCATATAAAACAGTGAAGGCTGAGACACAGGAAGAGATAATAAGAAGTTGTTGAGAGGTTTGGAACGGAGTCAGGCTGGGTGAGGAGGAAAAACAGCCTGCAGGAACACTCTGCTAACAAAAAGGTGGAAGACATAAAGCATCAGCTGTTCCAGAGAACTCAGCCCTGGTGGTGAATTCACAGCGGAGGTCTCTGTGTGTGTGCACCCGACACGCAGACTGCAAACCTTTGGTAACGTGGCCGACACCACATGGTAGATTTGAAGATGATTACAATTCTTTTTTGTGAGTTGGGTTTTATTCTGAAAGGAAATAAGAGGTGGTTAGGTTTTTTTTTTTTTTTACTGCTGAAACTGTTTTTTATTTAAACCAACGCTGCTGTCTGTGTCGGCTCAGGCTTTAACTCCCATCACGCACCTCACTGCAGCGGGAAGTGTCTTTTTGTGTGTTCAGATGAAGTTTGTGCATTTTAAACCAAAGGACAAAAGGTTTCAGTCGTGCTAGCAGCATGGATCTGTGGCTGGGGGTGTGAACTGTTGGAGGGGAAAAATAAATAAATATATCAGCGGTGCTTTATCGTAATTATGAGATCAGAATCTACTCTGCCCTCTAGTGGCCAGAAACAGAGCTGCACAGTTAGGAGAGGCAAACCAGGCAACTGCTTGAGGCCTCCAACAGGACAAGGGGCCCCCGATGGCCCCTCATATCGGCACATTTTGCAATGACAACTATAAATCCCCTTAAACCTCCCATAAAGACACTATACTGTGAACTTCTAGTGTCCCCCCCCAGCGAAAACCCCTGGTGGGCTGTGAAGGTATTGCAAGTGGACCTAAAAATAATTGGGAAAACAGTAAATTTTTGGTGAAAACCATTGAATTATAAAAATATTTTTAAATGTTTTAAAATGAAATGATAAGCCTCTATGATTGGAGAACAGGTTGTATGGATTATGAACATTAAAAGATTAAATGTGTAAATAATCTGCTTCAGTCTTAATTAAAAACTGTGCAACGTGTCTGTTTTCTCTGGTACAACATGAATTTGTCTTGTATTACAACATATAACAAGTCAATAATAAATCACATGACAGCATGAAAATATAAATTATACAATTTATGGCCGGTGCTTGTAATTAACTGTTAATAAAGTTCATTCCCACAGTTAAGCAGTGTAACTAGACCTCAGAGAGACGCGTAATGTTAAAGTGTCTCATCTACATATGTGTTGGATCATTTTTCAGGTCATTTAAGCCTGAAATTATTACCACTAATATTTCTAACTGTCCATGTGTCCCTTCTGGTGCAGACACAAATCATTTTCATGTGTGTCGTAACTTGAAGCTCCGCAACTCCCTCCATTCACCTCCCAGGCCTTTTCTAGCTGATACTTTCATCGCTCGTTTGTTATGAATTAATAGAACAAAGGCGGATTAATGTCAAGATGGGAATCTAAACCACAGAGAGGAGAGTTTGGCAGATGTAGATTCTTGTGTGACATTCGTCTGCTGCTTTAATGTTTGCCATCGATTCCACAAAGTATTTGAACATCTTAAATTCTGTTGAACCCAGTGGCTTTACAAGTTACGAGGCGCCTTTACTCGCCCTCTGTGGGTATGAAATGTGGCCCTGAAAGGTTTGTATCTTTCTCCGACAACGCCAATGGAGACCACGGGCGTCCTCCTCACCCAGAGCAGACCCACTTCCTGTTGGCTCCCCACACGCTCATGAATGGGATCAAATACTTTAATCTTTCCAAATATCACTGGACCGAATCGATCAAGTTCTGATAATAAAAACACAGTCATTTCAGGGCATTTGTGAAATATTTATTCACCGTTTTATAGCTGCTTGTTTTCCAATAGTATGCATGGGGGAATGCTTTTGTGGCCACTCAAGCTTCACTTGATGAAAGTCAGGGTTGTAATACCTCATGTTGCCACTACGCCAACATCACTTAACAAGCCAGCTGTGTTCCTGGGAGCTTGTTCCAGGTGCATGAAACCTTTATTTTCTATTCCAGGTCGCTTTCAGATTCTGTCACAGCTGTTATTTCATTGGCTGCACAATGGACCTGATCCCCTTTAATAAACAGATACGTAAACATTAAAGCTCCTCCAGTGTAAAGGTCTGTGTCCATGTGTAGTGTGATTATAGATCAGGTCTAGCTTCTATATTAATACTGTGAAAGTATCAAAGCCTCAGTCCACAGAGAAATGCACACAGCCTGTATTCAGAAACTGAGCCTTAAAACCAGCCGTCAGGACTGCTGGAACTTTGTGATGTCACAACAAAGCAGTCACCAAGCCCCGCCCACCTGGACCCACCATCCAAACCTTGCAGGATTTGGTTTCTCTCAGTGTTTTTACCTGAAATCTGCTATATTTTTATTGGATCACTCAGAAAACAGTCAGCCAATCAGAAGAGAGGCTCAGAGCCTCCTCTCTTCTGATTGGCTCACCTACCTGTTGTTACTAGAGCTCCAGAGAGAAGCCTGAGAGAGGAGATGTAAAACTACACTGAGATGGTTTTGGTTCTTAAAACCACAAATATATCTTCTTATGGATCAACACTTCAAAATAAAATACAGGAAATGTGTTAAATATGGACCTTTAACTTTAACACAATTTACCATATAAGGAGTTTGGCTGTGGGAGCGGCGTTGGCATGAACGTAATCAGCAGAGAAACGGTGATAAGTGTCGGGTTATAATGTCCACGCCGTGAACCCGAGTGAATATGATTGGATGTTATTAGCTGCACAGCTGTGAGTGGGCCAACCATTGTAAAGCAGACTGCAAACGGATGCCAGTCGGCCAATACAAGCATGATTTTAGGGCTGTGCCTGAACTAATGTTATGCTTCACTGATTAGGCATAAAATCAGGGCAACAGGCGTCGGTGAGAGTGGCCTGCTGCGAGTTACTGTGAATTTGTTCTCTGCATGGGAAATGTCTCGCGCCAGGGCAAAGAAACTGCTGCGGATCATGTGTGGAAAGCCCAGAGCTCACAGGTGGTGATTATTGGATAATCATACAAAGGTTTAAAGAAAATCAAGTGTTTAAATGTTCAAATTGGTGTCAGCTACTGCTGTTTAAACCTAAAGTCAGATGTTGAACCCTCCTCTGTCAGTCCTGATAATTAGCTCTCATTTCTCATATTATCTCTCTGCCCGGGGTCACGCTCGGTTCATTATGTGAGTCCGGCTCGCTGCTCTGTGCCCCACAGCTGTGAAAATGAAGATAACGAGTTTCATTTGTCAGCGCAGGTTTGAGCAGCGGTAGCCGACACTGATGGAGCAGCGAGGACCCACTGAGTCTCTCTGAGGTCGGAGCAGATGGTAAAAAGTTTTAAAAAAAAACCTGTGACACGCTTCAGGGGTCAAGTGTCACGAAAAAAACACAACATTTGGGATCTGTTCTGATGAAAATGCTTTTTCTAGGTTTCTATTGTTTTTGTTTTTGTAAATAAAGATTTTATTTTTTTTAAGACATTTTTAAAAAATGTAATTGAAATTTGCTAATTTAAATGTAAATCTACTCCTACTATGTAAAGTAGAAACCTGCCAGCAGGGAATCTGTACTTTACTTTTTTCTGACTTTTACTCCACTACACTTTAAAGAACAAATATTGAACTTTTGACTCGACTAGATTTCTGTAACAGCTGAACTCAGAGAGGAGACTCAAATGCAGGACTCAGTCTTTATGTAGAAAATAGATTAGACCTTAGACGTAGAGAAAAACGGCTCGAATGTCGACAGAGAACAAGAACAACTGGCACAGAGTGAAGGGGACGCTGAGACTAAATACACTGGGGCAGGTGAGACACAGGTGCAACACGTTAGGGCGGGGTCAGGTCATCACACAGGAAGGCAGGAAGTGCAGGGACCTGGAAGGAGACAAGAGGCGAGTATCAAAATAAAACAGGAAACACAAATAGAAACACGGCGGAAGAAGACAAAAGAGACATTTCTATAAAGTACTCTTACTTTGAAGCAGGAATTAATATTTTTTTTATTTTGAAAATGTGATAGACCATACACCGTGTTCATCACAGGAGAAAAACCAATCACAGCCGACTCCTCCACTGTCAGTCAGTCAGTCAGTCAGTCAATCAGTCAGTCAGTCAGTCAGTCAGTCAGTCAGTCAGTCAATCAGTCAGTCAGTCAGTTAGTCAGAAGGTTCTGTAAATGTGGAACAATACAACAATGTGTTGACATAAAATAATGTACTTTTAAATACTGAAGTATATTTTAAAGGAGGCATATTTGACCGGGAGGATCTGCTCTTTGATTTAAGTGTGTGAGTTGGAACTAATTCCAGGTTTTCAGTTTTTTAGTTTTAGTTTATTTATTTATAAAATAGGGACGATGCAGTTGAACATAGTTCCAATACAAAGCGTGAAGCTGATGTGTTGCACAGGGAGTTTAGCTGTTGCTAATCCTCAGCTCTTGTCCCTAGTTGGGCTTTTACATGTACAGTGTAATTTAAACAATCAGATTTTAAAGAGGCATGGAAATACATTACAAATAGATAAATTAAGATGCATTTAAAAACAATAAAAACACATTTGAATAAGATAAACTATAAAAATATTTAAATAAGTCGTATCAAGATTGTATAAAATCAGTGAAGAAACTCAGGACGCTTTTTTCAAAGTGCTGAAGTGATAAAAGACATTGAAATCAAGCAAATGCACAAGATTCAAAAGATGTTCTGTACGTGACTTATTGGTGAGCTGCAGTAAACTGATGTTTTTAAGCCCTGATTTAAACCAGCTGACAGTTTCAGCAGAGCTCAGGTGAAGCTGGTTCCACAGGTGAGGAGCAGAGGAACTGAAAGCTGAGTCAGTAAACGCTGACCCAGATGAACCTGGAGGTCTGGATGCTTCATTTAGTACAAGTAGCTCAGAGATGTGTTGAGTTGTGTTGGACACCAGTTACTGCTTTAAAGAATATCAGTCCTCTGACACACAGGAAGCCGGAGCAGGGATTTAACAAGCTGAGTATTTATATACAGCAGATAAAAAGGGACAGTGGAGTTGTGGTGACTGGTGTTTATTTATGGGTCATTATAGAATTTTATATAACTTATAGATATTTCTAAATTTCTCTATCTGTGCGTCCATGTTCAGTTTCACGGCTTTTATTAATATCAACCACTAACCTGAGGGAGTGAATTGAAAACTGTCACTGGAGGATCACAGCTCCCCGTCCAAGCTCTGATCTCAACGTGAACGCTCTCGGCTCCCGTCAGTTACGTAACATCTGTCAAACTGTCACGTTCTGTGTGACGGAAAGTGGCCTGAGCCCGAACCCGTGGGTTGAAGGCGCGTAGTCACCCTCCTCTGTGAGGCTGTGTCAGAGCAGGCGCTGGGAATGCTGGGACGTCTGTCTGGCAGCTTCGCTCTCGGAGCCTCAGACCAGTGACGCATTTGAAAATTTCTATCCTGACAACTGGGAGAAACATTTATCCATTAAGGGAAATGGAGAGAAAGGGTTCTTGTTGTTTTTTTTTTGTTTTGTTTTTTTCTTTTTGACATTTGGACAATTTCGTCACTGATCAACAATTTGTGCTTACGTAATGACCTGCTGATCCAACACCCAGAGGGGTGAGGGTGGTTCATGTGTAGATGGGGGAGATTCATGGGCTTGTTTGACTGTAATGGAGCATTAGATAAAGATCCCCCCCCCACCACACACACACACACACACACACACACACACACACACACACACACACACACACACACACACACACACACACACACACACTCTGCTGCCTGCCGGCTGAAACGTGCATGTTTTAAAGCCTCCTCCTCCAGATTGGAATCACTGGCACTCTGTCGTTGGGCTGAATTCTGTTCGCGCTGACTGATGACCTCTTTTTTTTGAGATATTGTCTTTCCAGACGCGGTCGCCCGGAGGTGAAATGTGGTAGTGGAAAAATCTCCTCCTCCTCCTCCTCCTCCTCCTCCTCCAGCTCACCTCATCTGTTCTGCTGCTGCTGCTGCCTGTTGGAGCAGCGAGGAGGTAGAGGAACTGATGGAAAATGATATCACCGTGGACCACTACCCATCAGCCCCCTCCACCACTCACACACCAACAGCCCCTCCCCTCCTCTCTGCACACGGTGAAGCCCTGTGGAGAGCTCTGCTGACCCCTAATGGCAGCTGGAGGTTGAAAGCTGCGTCTCAAATCCACAACCACATGATAAACTTAAGCTTATTGTGAGTGTGTGGTGTTTTTATCATCACACTAACCGTTCCAGGAACGTCCCAGAAAACAAAAATAATATCAATTAAATCCTAGAAAAAGTTTGATATGGTTGATTAACTTCTAACAGCGCACATATTCTGTCATTTCCTCTTTGTTTTCTATGCAAATCTATAATGTATGTTGTGTTTTTTTTTAGAAATAAACAGCAAAAACATTATAGTATGATAATTAGTTTAAGGTCCAAAGGGTCTAGAATTTGTATTTTCCCTCTAAACAACATGATTTAAAACAAAAATAGAACAAAACATTTTTTATTTCAATTTAAAACTTAAACTGAAAGGACGGATGATTTAATTTTGGAGGGACAAAACAGAAAGTGTCCCCACTCTGGATTAAAGCGTCAGTTTTGTGACGGCGTGCTTATGTACACACCGCCACAAAACTGATTACATCCTGCAGACGTCACGGCCAATGTTCAAATAAGATATATGCAAACACATGTGTAACATGAACCTCCTGATTCATCATCTCAAATGGAATTCAGGAAGGTTCAGGATTCACAAATGATTTACTTAAATATAAAGTAGCATAAATAGAAATACTCGAACAAAGAGGAAGTACCTTAAAAAATCACTTAAGTACCTGAGGAAATATATTTCAGGTGTGACGACTGTCTCCGCCCTCTGTACCTGTGTGGCCAAAGGGTTGTCAGCACCTGACCTCATCAGCACACCTGGCTCACCTGTGTGTCCGTGTGCCAAAATAATCAGCTTTAATTAACATTAATATGATATAAATGTGCCAGATTGATTCCAGCAATCACCTGCGGTCTGCAGCAGGTTGATGTTCTACATTAAAGAGACAAAAGGACGAAAGGGAAGGAACAAAGAGGAAAATAGAGCTACAAACTAAAACGTAAGCAGCTCCTGTGAGTGATGGTTTGATTCGTTTTGGCGTTCACTTCGCCGTGATGATGAAAGCGGAGTCTGATAATAACGGGGCACTAATCCTTCCAAACCAGTAGCAGAGTCATTTATTTTGGAGGACTGGACCTCATGATCCTCGGAGTCCTGTAACAGGATCCTCAGCCAGCCGTAACTCATTAACTGCTCCCGCTTGATTCGCCACGTTACTGCTCAGACAAAAAAAAAAAAAAAAGCGTTAACATCATCAATTAAAGAATAACGTCAGGCTGTTCAGTGACCTGAGGAGATGAGCTGCTTCCTCTCTGTATTGGTCAGGTGGCAATGAGGCCCAAGCCTGAGCAACACATCGAACCCCAGGTTTCTCCCAATGGGCAGCACTGGTGTAACACACTTTGTCTGTTAAGGTAGAAGCAGATAGACTGTAATTAAAGATGGCCGTAGCCTCTGTGACGTCACCCACAGGTTTCTGAAGAGCAGTTTTGAAGCTCAGAGTGAGCTGCTCCGCCGTCGCTGTCTTGGCAGTGGCTGACTCCGCCCCCTAACTCCCAGCTAATCCAACAATCGGCAAAAAGGTGGAGTCTGTGTGGAGCTGTGTGGAGACTTCGGTGAATGCTGGTTTGTGTCGGATACGCTCACCCACCTGTCTAATTAGCTCTAGAGACCAGGCTGCAAACATGTTTATTTCTGCTGTAAAGTTGGACATTTTAACATGGGAGTCTATGGGGATTCACTCACTGTTGGAGCCAGACTCTAGTGGTCGTTAGAGGAACTGCAAAGCTGCAGCTGAAAATAACAGTTAGCAAAGGTTCAGACCAAGAAGACACAAACTAAAGAGCAACACCATCTACAAAGTGACACAGGGAAATAACTTTGCATGTTCTGAAGAAAGAGCTGGAGCTGGAAGCTTGTTAACGTAACTGCCTGCAGGGATAGCTAGTTAGCTGCTGTGGCTGACAAGCTAATTTTGTAAAGCAGTTCATTGTGACAGGTTAGATACACCTGGATGGTGTGACACAGCAGATACAGCAGCTTCCTCCAGTTTGGATCATCTGGCAAACTGTCAACAGCTTCATCAAGGCACTGGTTTTGATCACATCACATCACATCACATCACATCACATCACATCACATTACGAAGGTTTAAATCATTTAACCTGGTTTTTAAAATGTGTTTTTTTCTGCAAACTGTAAAATCCATCTTTGCTGATGCAGATTTGGTCGCTGCAGATGCTTAAACGCACCGAGAGGGAGAGATTTTTCTAAATTATCCACACTTCCATTTGCCAGGTCGCCCCAGGATAAAGTAACGCTGATTAAACAAAAGATAAAGTCCATCAAATGCTGACTGTGATGGAGCACTTCTCTGCCTGGAGGGAAGGACATTGATCAAAATCCAAACTGGCTGAGACGTCAGAATGGAGACTCGTCCCTCATTCTGAGACGAAATTACAGAGACTGGAATCCAAACTGGTTTGACGTCACCACACCAGTGAAGTCTCTGGACCACAGGCTACTAATTAAACCAAACGGACCAATCCACACAGTGTTTCCACTGGTTCAGAGGAGAATAAATAAAGTGTGTGTTGGCCGGGGGCTGCTCAGCTGGATGTATGGGTGTTACGGGGATCAGGGACCTTTCACCTTCAGAGTTCACGTTTCCTCCTACAGACAGGTTTTCTGTGCGACCTGCAGGGCTTCAGGATAATCTATCAAACCTCTGACCCTGCAGACGCGCTGAGGCGTCAGGGACAGATGAGAAGCATCGATCCAAACAGGTCGTACAGCGTCTGACAAACATACAACCGCTCCTCTCTATAGTGTTATTTTACTGTTAAATTACATTTTGTTTTTTGTTTTTTTTTACATATAAAATAAAGTTTTAAAAAAGTCACTTGTCTTGTGTTTAATGCTAAAATGCTAATGCTAAAATTGGACTTTCATGAATTATTAAGAAACAAAATCAGATTTCTCTAAAAACACGTCGACGACAGAAAGTTTCACAGCATTTGATTTGTTTGGTTTCACTTGTTTTAATATAAATGAGAGATTCATCCCAAATATAAACAACAGGGTAACAGAATAATTTACATGCAAAGGGAATAAAAGTGATTTCATCATATTTTGAAGTAAAAATTTAAGTCACATTAAAGACAGAAGTTCTTCTCAAAATGAAAACGTTAATATGAATTATGACGACGTTCATATTTCTTTTATTTTGTCCATTACATTCACGCATTTGTAAATTTGTAATTTTCCTGTAAAGCATTTTTGTATGATTCTTGTTTTTAAAGGTGCTGCATAAATAAATAGTCTTAATTTGAAAAGGGCACAGAGAACAATCTAAACCATTTAAAAATTACATTAATGTTCAGTGTTTTCTTTATTGTGTTTTGATTTTTCACTGCAGCAAAAAAGTAGCATTCAAATAATTTCAGGGATAAAATCAAATCAACCAAAAAAACAACATTAAATAAAAAAAAAAAATCAATTACGATACGAGTCAAACTAAAGAGTCCACAGAGTCAAATTGTCCTTTGACTGATTTTGGCAATAAAACAGGGAATAAAAATAACACAAGTCTGGAAAACTAAAATACAGTCATGGGAAAATGTACACAGGAGGAAAGAACACACGAGGGAAAAATGTGGACGCTGCACCAAACAAAGCCCAAAAAGGCAGCGGAGCAGAAACTGATAAACTGTGACGGTGACGTGTGATCTCACCTTCAGGTTTCCCTCCACCCGCTGCTGCCTGCGGTGACGCCACAGGTTCACTTCAAGGTTTTGTTTCCCAGCATTCCCCACATTCCTCACAGTGTGTGTGTGTGTGTGTGTGTGTGTGTGTGTGTGTGTGTGGGGGGGGGTGTGGTGAGGGACCTCTCCTCCTTCGCCACGTTGCTGAATCAGACTCAGCTGAGTTGATCACAAAACCACAAACCAAACGGTTCCCATCAGCCTCAAGTGAAAACACTGACAATCCTTTCTCCTTCTTCTTCTTCTCTTGTTTTATTCTCACATCAACATCATCTGTGTAGGCGGTGTGGCCCTGACCTTTGACCTCTGCACTGCAGTAATATGAGGTTGGTGATTTGGGAGTTCCCCTCCGAGATTCACCGCTTCGTCACGATGGAAAAGTTTGAACGACCCTGAGACCCTCGGAGTGACGTCATCAGGGGCAACAGCTGTTCCCGGAGCGAACTAGTCCCAGGTAAAGCACCAGCATCACCTGGACCACCTGTAGGTGTAGAGGTCTGATGTGTTGCTAACAGAGACTCAGCTGAGACTCAAACAAATCTGCTGGAGTGTCAGTCCATCAGGCCTGGGAACACCTCGGGATCCCCAGGAGGAGCTGGGAAGCGTTGCTGGAGAGAGGGATGCCTGGAACCTGGATGATGACATCACCTTTTCACCTGCAGCAGCTTCTTCCAGTTACTTTTCACAATAAAATGACAGAGTCAGAGTCACATTAAGAGTTTCTGAATTTAAATAAGAACATGGTTGATGGATGATGTGATGACCTGACACTCACCTGATCATGTGACGTGTTCTCTGGCAGCACTACTACGTTTTAAAACACATCTCTTTTGCTACGTTTCCTCCTTCCAGCACCGAAGAATCGTCTCTCATCAGCCTCGACTTCCAGCAACAAATAACAAGTGTTACCGACCTTGTTGTTCAGTTAAATTCTGTATTTTGATGCCACACTTTTCTTTACTCTTCCTCATTCGTAGTATTTTTTGCAACTAATCAACTGCAGAGTAGACAATCTGCTTCCTGTTTGCGCCAGCTCGCACATGCCCAGTGTTCGTGATTGCTCAGGTATGTGTGTGTCAGTTTGGACGGAGATTGTAGTCGTGTCAAAATCCTGAGTTGGATCTTATTGTTTCACTTACGTAACATTATCTAATGAAGATAGTTTCAGTTATTGTGAATATTATATCTCCAGTGGTTAAAATAATGTTGACTGATGAGGCAGCTTCTACAGTTCAGCTGTGTGTTTTTCAGATTAGTTGACTGAAGCTGAGAACTAAATCTTTAACCTCTTCAACAGCTCAGCGCTGAGAGGCGGACAGAGCTGGTGGGCTCCATGATTTAAACAGTGATCCAGTTAATCTACAATATGACACACACTTCAGAAGATTAATGTCCTGTCCACAGCCGCAGAATTAACACAAATGTTACGTAAAGTTCCTAAAGAAGGATGAGAAGCGTCTTTGTTTGAATACAGAGGAATAAAACTGTTTCCAGGAAGAGAAACTCTCGCGTACTGCCCAAAGGATTTATGGGAAATGTTCATGTGGTTCATATTTCTACTGAACATATTTACTGTGCATCGCCGGACCCCGGTTTGTCCCGTCACCTGCAGGGAGGTGACAGCACAATATGGACGTCCAGTTTTCTATTGATGACGTCACATTCCTGCAGTTTGCATTCTGTCAAACACAAACCACTTTCTTCAGTGTGTGTGTTGTTTAGATCTTCATCTACCGACCACGATGCATCGGGGTCTCTGCGTCTCACCTCCTCAGACTTCCTGACAACTGAAGTTAATTCATGTTTTTTGTGCCTTTTGGAAGTAAATGATAGAAACTGATTAAATAGACAAGCTTTGCACTGACACTGTGATTTACAGTAATTTCTGTGCAACATGTTTTGAGCTGAACATCACAACACTGCTGTGGTTTCCTCTGCAAAAAACAAAGTTGGGATTGTGTTAATTAAGATTTAATTCCCCACAGAATCATCTGAGAGGTTTCAGTGGTTTAAATGTGATGGCTCACAGACCACACACACAACACACACCATGAAGTATTGCAGCTTAGAAATTATAAAATGTTCCTGCGGGTTGTTATTTCTCCTCCTCTCGACCTCTAGTTTATATAATGTGACGACTTGATTCTTCCTTTTCTCTGAGTGTCTGCAAATATATAATATACGCATATATAATGTAATCATCCATCTGCTGAACTTGTATACCGTAAATAAAGATGGACGTAGCCTCTTTTTAGGTTTCTGAAGAGCGGTTTTGAAGCTCGGAGTGAGCTGCTCCGACTTCGCCATCTTGGCAGTGTCTGACTCCGCCCCTAACTCCAAGCTAATCCAACGATGGGCAAAAAGGTGGAGTCTTTGTGGAGCTGAGACTTCGGTGAATGCTGGTTTGTGTCAGATACGCTCACCCACCTGTCACTCAAAGAGGCCACGCCCTCAATTCTCCATAACTTTAGTCCTTAATAAAATGTAAACATGTAAGTTATATACACAGGTGTCATGAAGGAGGAAATTAGCTCTAGAGACCAAAACAGTTTTTGTACCAGGCTGTAAACATGTTTATTTCTGCTGTAAAGTTGGACATTTTAACATGGGAGTCTATGGGGACTGACTCACTGTTGGAGCCAGACTCTAGTGGTCGTTAGAGGAACTGCAGCTTCAGTGTTGGCTTCATTTTTCAGCCCCAGATGTTGATGCTTGGGTGAACTGTTATCACCAATGTATTTTCTCCATCTGTAATGACTGAGTTAGATGTACTGGGGGAGGGGGTCTTTGTTCAGGTGGATGTGCTTTAATGAAACATTTCACTGACTTTGTCTTTACATATATAGAGAAAAAGTTTCTGCCTTTGTTTCCCTTCTTCTTTGACGTCTGTGAAGTCAGTTTTCTTTCTGCTTATATTCAGAGAATACAAAATGAGACAACATGCTGCACACAGGAATCAAGTCTTACCTCACTGTTCACACAGTAAATGAGCTTTTAATGTCTTTTCAATCTGCTCTAAGTCAGAAACATGCTGACAAAACAACTGAGACAACATTCAGACTGTATCTGCTCGAAGAGCAGACAGCAGACAAACCGCAATCCAGCTGGAACATGATGCATCCAGAGAGATCCAGACGAAACGAGGGGCTCTACAACTAAAACATATGATTTGAACATTTGAACAGACAATATAGAAGAACACTTACGTTTGTTGAAAAGTCAAGATTCTGACAAACACCAAGCAATAAACCGTCCATGAATAACAGCCACACCTGGGAAGGGACAGAGCCCATTCGGGTGAAATACCAATAAACTTTTTTAAAAACATGTGAGTGATGTTGACAAACCCCAAACAAGATCTAAACAGAGTTAGCTCTAAATCTTTGTTATTCATGATTTTAACCCACACCTCCAGAGCAGACGGCTCAAATCAAACAGGAACAATGTTGAAAAGTTTCGCCACACACACGACAGCGATGACCTCAGGACTCAACATTGTTTACTTTTGTTTACTTTGTGCAGAATCTGAAGTTTCTCTTGCTGATATTCAGCCTGAGCAGAGCAGGAAATCCTCATATTCGTACCTGTATCTCCACGGCCACATCTCGTCATGTCAGACAGAGGCAAAAAAACAGCTCGACCAGTTTAGCTTCAGCTGTGTCTTTGGACGGTTGTTCAAGCCTAAGGATGCAGTAACACTTTTATTTTATGGGTCCTGTCATTTCCAGGGAAGTTGTGTGGAAACATGCAGTGTATGTAATTTGGAAATAATTATAGGGGAAATCAAGAGAAAGTTCTGGGACGGGTATTTCAGTTTAGTTTGAGTTGAGTTTATGAGATGTTGTTGATTTCAGAAGAATTTCCTTGACAGAGCTGGAAAAACTGACAGGCATCCGTTAAAACCCAATGAAGTATTCATTAAATATAAGACACTCTATTCTCTGTAGTGGTTGAACTGAATGCTTATAGACAAATCTCACATTATTATACAGTTTAATGAATTAATTGGAAGTGTACCAGCCAAATCTTGTCTCCATAAATTAGCGCCATATTACACAGTTCTTTCTAGGAAGTTACATATAATTTCCTCTGTAGGAACTTTTAATTTAAAGGTCCTATGTTTTACACTTTTTCAGTGTTTTATTTCGAAGTGTTGATCCATAAGAATATACATTTTATAAAAACCATGTCAGTGTAGTTTTACATCTCCTCTCTCAGGCTTCTCTCTGGAGCTCTAGTAACAACAGGTCAGTCAGCCAATCAGAAGAGAGGAGGCTCTGAGCCTCTCTTCTGATTGGCTGACTGTTTTCTGAGTGATCCAATAAAAATAAAGCAGATTTCAGGTAAAAACACTGAGAGAAACCAAATCCTGCAAGGTTTGGATGGTGGGTCCAGGTGGGCGGGGCTTGGTGACTGCTTTGTTGTGACATCACAAAGTTCCAGAAGTCCTGACGGCTGGTTTTAAGGCTCAGTTTCTGAATACAGGCTGTGTGCATTTCTCTGTGGACTGAGGCTTTGATACTTTCACAGTATTAATATAGAAGCTAGAGCTGATCTATAATCAAACAACACATTGATATCTACCTTTAGAGTGGATGGAGCTTTAAAAAGAAGGTCATTGTTATTACTCTGCAGCTGTGACTCGACAGCCCTGTTGATGTGAGATATTATTGGTGATTTGTCTTGGACAGATAAGACGCTGAACTCATTAGTCACATCATCCTGGTGCTGTAACTTCTGACTGTTTGTCAGATAAAAGCTTCAAGATGTCAGGAAGTTCAAATTCCTTTTAGGGAAACAGCCTCAGACAGAAAGCCGCAGCACTCGTCTGCGTTTTCTATAACGGGGGTTTGAACCCATCTTTCAGGCCCTGGAGTCACAAATTCATAAAATAAAATCAGCAAAAACATGTCAAGTATATTTAAGCAACGATGGGTTTTTTTCCACCTTGATGTCTCCAGCTCGTCGTCACAGCGTCTGTCTCAGAGTCCTGCTGAAGTTCAACGTAAGTGAAGTTAAGTTTGTTTTATGGCAGCTCAAGACAAATAAAGACTAATGATTTTCCTTGATTTGATATTTTTAAATTTAATCCCAAAGTGATACTAGAGTGATAACGTCCTGTATGATATATGATGTCGATGTACAGAATGAAGCCAGGGTTTACAGTCTGGAAAGTCATTACTGCAGCTCAGGACACACTCACTGGGGATTGTGGGATATGGATAAATCCACCACTAAGAATTCAGGGAGGAGGAAAAATAAAAGCCTGAACCCAGCTACCAGAAATTTATGAGTCTTTTTTCCAGGGAGAAATGTGAGAGTGCAGATAGTGAGGAGGCCTCAGACCACCTGCAGCTTCAGACATTCCTGCTCTGATGTTTGTCTCCAGCACCGGAGTCCAGAGAGCTTTACACATCGTGACTGTGCAGCCTGTCTCTCGTCTCTTAAGGCTGAATAATGACCCAACGCTTTTCTGCTAATCCGTGTTACAGACAGTGACAGTGACATCATCATAGCTCGAAGCCAAGAAGGCAGATGTTTGCAGGTCTATCTGTCGACTATTTTAAAAGCACTTTTGCAACCTTTAATGAAATTCACTTGTTGAGAGTGTCACTGAAGATCATTCACTTCTCAGACATCCTGGCTACATGGCAGGCACCTTTTAACTATGTGTTTGTGTTTGTAGGATGATCCCCATGTATCCTGCTCCTCCAGAGCGCTGGTTGTGTTTGTAAACTAGATGCACTTTCACGCAACTTGTCTGCCAGATATTAAAACCTTAACCCGATGCTCTTTTTGTTTTTGTTTCGTTTGTTTGTCAAAAAGGTAAAAGAGGAACTAAACCACCACAGCCACACAAAAACTATTTACTACAACTAAAGCATATCTCTACAACAACTACACCTCCATTATCTCACTGCTCATGAGTGCCAGTGTTTGCTAGATGATGAACCAGGCGATGTATGACATTTTATATTGGTAATGAAATACCAAGCCAACACTGTACTCAACTGTAACTTAAGGCTAAAGTTAGAAACTAGCATTAGTTAGCTAAACTGTAACTTACAGCTAAAGTTAGAAACTAGCTAACATTAGTTAGCTAAACCGTAACTTGGGGCTAAAGTTAGAAACTAGTTAATATTAACATTAATCCGTAGAGACTTGACACAATCTGAGAGAGTAAAGTGTATTAAACAAGCTAGATATTTAGCTACCGCTACTGACATTTACCTACAGTGTCTCAATTTGCTTGTGCAACACAGGAGCAGAGACTCTAGCCACTGATGGGAGCCTGTCTCACGGTGGATGAGACATTCAGCTAACGGTAAAGAAATGGTACGGTCCACTTTCAGGCTCTGGATGTCCACAAAGTTTGACAAAGTTGAGCTGGTTTTGCTTCTGTGAATCAACAGATTGCACAGAATCAACTGAAATGAGGTGATTTTGCTTTGAGATTTGCAGTTTTCAAAGCTGGTGTGGTCGAGCCTTTAGGCACCTTCTCAGAGGAGAAGATGAATATCAGTTAATATGATACTTTCTACGCTGTCTCATTAAATACAATCTCAGCTCATTCTTCAGGCTACACATTCCAAGTATTCATTGTTTTTCCCCTAAAATGGATGAAGTCTTGGTGGATTCAGCCTCTTATACAGACAGTAAACCTCTCATTGAAAACACAAGGAGCAGCAGCTTTTAAAGAGAAGGGATGAGGAAGTCTGGAGAATGTTAGTATGAATGAAAAGGTCTTTGTGTTTTATAAAGAATAGATTTACTAAACAAATATAACTAATCAATTAAATGCATAAAAATGTGTCAAACCAGATCACACTGACAGGTAGATACCTGATATATTCTTCTACCACAGGTGGACTCATCATTGTAGAAGCATGTTATGCAAATTATACCAGCTGCATGTTTGTTAAAAAATGGTTCAAAACAGAACTTTATTTTAAATTTCAGTGGAGTTTGAAAGATCCCAAATATGTCAGAGTAATTTTTAGGAAAATCTGTTTAATATGATGCAAAAAAAAAATTAAAAATTGATTTATAGGCATGAGAAGAATAAAAATATCTGGAGCAAATATATAGGCTTTATACTGAATATACATATTAAAAAAAGCTGTATAAAAATAGAACTTTATCTGCACTAATAATCAATTTTTCATATGATCAATGGATCAAATTATGTGTAATTTGTTGTGAAAACTTATGTGTTTATAGGGTTTGTGCTGCTTTAAAGGTAATCTCATGATTTTTATTAAAGCATCCATTCATATAGCAAATTGAGTTACACATTGTTGCCCCCATTGGGTAAATGAATTAATAACAACATAAAAACTATATCTTGATCTTGATTTTTGGTTTGCACTACAATTGTATTTTAATTAGCAACCAGTGAAATGATGATTATAGGCAGTTATTTGACCAAAATCCTTCCCATATGTGTGGATTCTTGGGATCGAATTGTAATGAATGAAAGGTGGTGCTGTAAAGTGAGTCATGAAAATGTTTGGAAATAAACATTTTCACGACATGTCTGGGAATAGAGACATGCAGAGAATTTACTGTCTGATTCACCCTGCAGTACTGCTGTTGGTCCTGATGCATAATTCAATCATGCACATTACACCCCAGTGTCTGTGAATTACATCCCATCCTCTCAGAGCAGATGGGGGCCGGGTGTAGCAACAGAGCAACAGAGAAGAAGAAATAAATCCGGTGATGAAATACGACCGCGGAGTTAACCGATGGCATCTTGTTCTAAATACGTTATGTTTCATTCTGAAGCACGCTCTCAGCAGGCAGCGGGAAAATGGAACCCAGCTTGTTTCCGCTTTTTAGGGGAGAACAATGACAACAGAAATCAATGATGGCAGCAGAAATGGGTTCTGGGAACCTGGCACTCAAGTGCTGTTGGTTTATGGTGATGTGAGTCATTTAAAATGAATGTACCCCTTCACTAATTTCAAGACATAAAACTTCAAATTAAGGGATACAGTACAGTTGTTATTTACAGAAACTTGTTAAAAATTGGGACATGGAGGTGTTTCCTACACGTTTGTGCTGCGTGTGATTCCTAAACACCAGAACAGGCTTATCAAGGGAGGATTAGGGAAGACTAATGTGAACTCTAATGTGTGCCCTGATTTTTAAAGGCATTGTAAAAAAAAAGAAAAAAAAGAACAGAGCAGTGCATACGTAGCTGGACTGGAAAATATTCCAACACCTCAGGCAATTGGAAAACTCCAGTGTTAATAAAAATAACTGGCATCAAACTTGACAGTGTTGCAACGAGGAAAATGTTTTCTCTCTCTCTCTCAATCTTGTGTATGTGTGTGAACATGAATGTTGATCACAGGCGAGTGAACATGTGACATGTTCTAACAGTCAGTGATGAAGATGGACGACATAATTGGGTCACGTCGACGTGATGGCCCGAGTTTCCCCCGTGAAGAGCGTGAGCACAAAATATCTGTTTCAAATGATCATGAAAGCTGCACATTTATAATAACATGGCTGTAATGTGAAAAGGCTGAGCACCTGTAGAACGTTTTCAATGGTTCTTTCATGAATACGGAACCATGAGGTGTTCTGTGTGAACCTCATGAGCATTATTTGTATTATTTGTATTGTATTATTTACGGATGAACTGATTACATTTTGGTGGTCAAAAGGTCAAAGGTCAATGTCACTGTGACCTCACTAAACACCTTTCCCGCTATTACGCATGAATTCAGATGCTAATTATGACACGATTTAACTCAAATGTCTAAAAGGATAAAATTATGAGGTGAAGATATTTGATATCCAAAGGGTCAAAGGTCAACTCCACTGTGACATCATAATGTTCTGCAAAACCACCTCTGGCCATTATTCAACGCTGTAATTCAGGAAGGGTTGATTCTGACCAGATTTCCTGCAACGTGGCTGGATGGTGGAGGGATACAACCGTGAGGCGGTGATTCTAGTTTCTCTAAGGGATTGTTAAAATCTGACCAAGAATGTTTTAGTTCATCATTTCCCACACAGGCAGATGACTGAATGCTACCAAATTAAGTTAACTTTTTAAAATTAAAAAAGCAACATGATACCTACTCTCCTCTACTTGACTCTACTGTTTGGTTTCCATGGGTCAAAAAGTTGCAGATAGAACCGGATACCTGGTGCTGGCGATACCGAAAGGTGATGTGAAAACACTGCAGACTGCAGGAGGAGGAGGAGGGGGAGGAGGAGGAGGAGCGCAGCAGCTTTTTCTTTAGAAGCTTTGTCATTCTGCTCTCACACATATTTCCATGTTGACTCCTTATAAAGTTGAGAATTGATGTAAAGAACCTCCAGAGAACAGATTTGTGAGAATGACTACATCAGTCACATCCGTTTATGAAATAAATTACCTCATGTCAGCTCCGCTCTCCGCGGTCGCTGTTTATGAACCGACACATTGCATCAAGATCTGTAATGACTTTGATCTAAACGGACAAGTATGACACTAAAAAAAATGATTGGTTTTACATGTGCGGCAGGTATACTGTGTTCTAACTACATGACCACATTTAATCCCTTTAACAGGCGGACACATGAGGTCACCGCTGTTGCTTGGTTGGAAACGGAGGATTATCTCATGACTATCAAACTGAAACCTGGAGCTCTGTGCTAATTAAAAAAAACAAAAAAACACCTAATATACGTGTATTTAAAACGGTAAACTCACGAGGGTCAGACTCTGCAGCGGTGCGGCTTTGATTTGACAAAACACACTCGTCTGTACGCGAAACCAACTGTTCTTTAAACACAACTTAAGATGCAGATTCAATTGATCATATGAAGACAAAATAAAAAACACGTGGAAAAATTAAGCAAATTCAGTTGCTGATTTGCATTTCAGTGCAGCAGCTCGACATTCCTGGCAGTGTACTCCGATTGTAATATTGATCTTTCCAAGTATCTTAATTCACTTTTCTTTTGCTCTGGCATCCTGCACATCACTGGTGGCCCTCACACAAGAATTTGTTGCTTTGTCCTATTATATAAATTATAAAAAACAGAAATAAAAATTTCCCCCTAAAAGATGCCGCTACAACTTGATATAGTGAAATATCGACAGTAATTATACAGTGTTGAAGTATTAGCATTTCCATTTTATGATAATGTACAGTTACACTGTTTGTCTGTAAAGCTCGTGTTTATAAAATGTGTATTGTTGAATGCAGGAGTTTAACTTGTAGTATTTGTCATTGTGGTATTTCTAGTACTTCCTAGAGTACTAGAGTACTTCCTCTGATTTGCTTCGTGTGTTGGACACAGACTCGCTGCTCTGCGTCTCTTTTGATTCACACTGATGAATAAATCCACTTTTCTCTGCCTTTGCTTGTGGCTGCATGAGTTTACTGCTGTTTACACTCATGCAAATGAGCGTGGATGAAGTGTGCATGCATCAGTTATTCACAGAGTACACAACACTAACGCTGGTCTCTGGAAGGCTTCAAGTACACGTAAACATATATTAAAGAACCAGCCGACCAGATCGACCCTGATCCTCTCTCTGGAGCGACGTGTGATTGTATGAGAGAAAACACAGATATAGTTCAAACAACTGAGACAAACACTATTGTATTAACTGAGAATCACAAACTTTGATTAAAGGTCCATATTGTTTGATGATAAAGCACGTCTATGTTTTTATGACGGAGTGTTCGGGTCACTCTGAGGAAAGAGGAGAAATCTGAAATTAAAGAGTAAAGTTCTTTCTTTCTTCTTTTAAAGAGTAAAATTCTTGTAAATAACGATTTACAAGAATTAAAAATGTGAAATTTAGAGAAAAAAAACATAATATAACAATAATAATAGAATAGACTCAGTTTCTTCACAATCTTTTCAATGTCCTGATGATGATGATGATGATGATGATGATGATGATGATGATGATGATGATGAGCCAAAAGATGAAGTATCTCCTTATTTGTGAAACCTAAAGTAGAACTTCACAGGATGCCCCACGTTCCTCATTTTAAAGCTTCTGATATTTCCCTCTAAAACAAAACAGAACCTAAAATTACAACTTTGTTCTTGAAATTTCCTTTGGCCCTAATACTCCATCATAAGGTTCTATATTAATACTGTGAAAGGATCAAAGCCTCAGTCCACAGAGAAATGCACACAGCCTGTATTCAGAAACTGAGCCTTAAAACCAGCCGTCAGGACTTCTGGAACTTTGTGATGTCACAACAAAGCAGTCACCAAGCCCCGCCCACCTGGACCCACCATCCAACACTTGCAGGATTTGGTTTCTCTGAGTGTTTTTACCTGAAATCTGCTATATTTTTATTGGATCACTCAGAAAACAGTCAGCCAATCAGAAGAGAGGCTCAGAGCCTCCTCTCTTCTGATTGGCTCACTGACCTGTTGTTACTAGAGCTGCAGAGAGAAGCCTGAGAGAGGAGATGTAAAACTACACTGAGATGGTTTTTATATCTTCTGATGGATCAACACTTTGAATAAAACACAGAAGAAGAAAATATGGAGCTTTTAAAAAATATAGCATGAGGAGGGTGAAGAAAATTTGAATCTTCAGAGGTCTGATGTGGTTTTGAGGTGATGGATGGTTCGACATAGTTTTCCTCACTTTCACATAAACACTCACTCATGCGCAAATTACCCCTCTGATGTTCTGACCTCCTCTTTCGGGGGGAGTGAGTCACAGAGTCGCGGTGAGTCTGTTTTCAAGTCGAGTAAACCGTGATCATCTAAATGGTGAGGATGAAAAATCACAGCTCTGATTTACGGCGGTGTGTGTAACCTCTGGCCGGCCTGTTGTCGGCAGAAAACTCGTGCCACCAGTAGCAGCTGGTCTGAGTCTGTCTGCAGCGCTGAGTAACGAGCCTCTGACCACACGCACTTTAAAAAGCATGTGTCATCTAAACCATCTAAACCAGTGCAGCTACCAGAGGAACGCCTCAGTCGCTCGGGCTTTCATTACACGAGAAAACATGAACTCACTACAAGCAAAGACAGTCTTCAACATATGGAAAAGGGTAAAGTCAGGTGAGTGTTAACAAGAAACATGACTCACTTCAAAGACCAAGAACACCTGAAGAATAACTTTTATTTTGAAGCTGAACATTTAGATTTGATTCTTGTGGGAAAACAACAGCTGAACCTATTTATTTAACTTGGCTTTTAACTTAATTCTCTCATATTTTACTGTCCTCACTGGTTTCTGTTTTTATTTTCATTTACATATTTGATCATCTTCTCTCTTTCTATTGTCTAGTTTCATTGTCCTTCCATTCCCCCTTATTTTATTGTGCACTTTGAGCTACTTTTATTATTAGTACTAGTATTAAAATCTCTACTTTTATACAACTCACTATAACTAATAATATGTCACGCATAACAATTCAGTAGAGCAGCGGTTCCCGACCTTTTCAAACTCATGTCCCACTTGAGAATCTCAAAAATACTGGCGGCCCACGTCCGACCCCGAAACAATATGGAGGTCAATTAATGCATTTTTTTTAAACATGTTTGATGATCATTTCTTTTTAAAACACTAAACAACATTTCACCTAAATCATATTGTTTTGCAAATGATTTATCGGCTCAAACCAATGCAATAGAGATGAATGGGATTTAGGTTTTGCTGCTCAGAGCATTGAAAAACTGGCATTTAAAAAACTCAACAGGAACAGGAAGAATGTCCTGTACAGGCGCTGAATAGTCCTGACTGAAAGTACCAATAAACTGAAGCCTGAGTTTCCACAGGGACAGTTGATGCCGCTGTGCTGGGTCTACCTCTGCAGGCAGCACCTGTCATGTGGAGCTCAGATGTTTTGAAGTGAGCCATCAAGTGGAAATTCCTCAGCGGACATAATTCTGTCGAGGCCGGCGTCCTGCTCCATGTGGCACCTTCGTGTAACGACGCAAACCTCCTCGGAAAATAAGTGGGTCCAATTTTCCGTCTCGGAGGATTTTCCGACGCTCGCCGGGAGTCAGCGCGGGCAGCAGACGGATGTTAGACGAGCAGCCCAGACGTCACAAATCATCCTAAAACCTCCCATAAATACAAGGCGGGCCTGACCTCTCATCTCGCTCAGATCTGAACACGTTCGCCTTTAATCTACAGCAGAGGAAAGTTTCTGTGGAAGTCTTTCTGCATATTAAACCAAACTTTACCTGCTTTTTTAATAACTGGATGTTTGTTCTTATAAAGACAAAAACTTGATGTTTTACTGTGAAGTTCTGCATGAACATGGATCTCAGCGACCTGCTGTAAAAGAACCAGGTCCAGGCCGAGTCTCAGCCTGAACTCATGAACTTTCCATCATTCCTGCAGGTGCTGGCTCCACTTCGCTTTGTTCCTTCACACACACCATCACTTTATCTTTTCAGATCTTTATCAGCTCCACCTGAGCTCCATCTGAAGCCCGACACGAACACATTTACATACAGTACACAGAAGGTCACCGCAGCTTGATGTTTTCTGTCTACAAGGAAAAGCTGAGCTGCAGCTGACGGAGTGCAGTGACGTTCCCTGTGTTAGTGTAACTGTGAGCATGTTACTGTCCGACCTGATGAAGCCAGGACTCATGAAATGGCTGGACTTTCAGTTTCAGCATCAAGTATCTACCACCAGCTCCAGTTGCCCTCGAGTCAACTTTCCTTGGACGACCGTGACCTGGAGAATCTTCACTTCCTCTAATGGCTTCAAGATGTTTTGGCTTATTTACCTCAAATGTTCTTGTTTTTGTTTTTGGTTATATTGGTCTTGTATTTTATTCTATTCTATAGGTAACATCAGACATAACTGACATAATGTTACTTTATTTGGCAGTATTTATTTTTATCACACTCAGCAGAGATGTGGTGTGTGGTTTGGGATTGTGGGAAATTATTTTTATTATTAATTATGTTTAGATCTCAGTTCATTTTTATATGTCTTGAAAATCAGATGACGCACCTCAATTTCAACTAAATGTAACTTAGTTTTAACGTAACATTATTACATATTGTTAGCTGTGCTTTGGGCTAAGTGCTAACTTTAGTATGCTAACATTTGGTAGCTACAGCCCCAGGCTAAATTTAACATTGTCTTTCACCCACCACTGGTAAATAAGGAAATCGGCGTCACAGTGCGGAGAGCAGCTTTTGGTCGAGCCTCCACCAGGTGGCTGGAGTTGGATCACAGCTGCACCAGCTGCATCCCATCCTGTAATCCAGACCGCCACCCTGCCAGGTCGTAGTACCTGCTGCCTGCTGTTACCCCTCAATTTAACCCCCCCCCCCTCCCCCCCGTGTGCTTTTATAGCACGTTATCATACACAGAGGTCATTCAGTGTGCTCACCAGAAAATAAAAGCAGCATAAAAATAGAAGTAAAAAGGCATAATGAGAAAATGGTATAAATGAGCTACCGTTGGAGGATAATTAACAGCTGACGTCTCTGGGCAGATTTTATAGGATAAAGTTGTTATTATTTTCTTATTGACAATAAATCCCATGAAAAGACCAAAACCAACTCTGTGTTTCTCTCAGGGAAGCACAACGGTTCCTACTGAAGAGGAACATCTTTAAAAACACCTCACAAATATAGAGTTTCATTAAAAATGTTCAGTTATTTACTAAAACAGCTGCTCACTGTAGTTTTGATCAAACAAACAGGAGGAAAAGATGCATTTGTCAGGGACTATTTTCAGCGGCGGATTAATCCACACTTGGTTTTTAACAGCTTTTGAACAACGGAGCTCTGAGGCTCAGAGGGATGAGATACATCAGGCTGTGATATACACAGTTGTGGTTGATGGGAGACATCCAGTGTTGGTTGTGAGTCTTTTCATGGGATTTCCTGACAATATAGAACGTCCTCAGACTTTAACCTGCAGTGGAAAACAGCAGCGTTCTTCGGCTGACCCTGTGACGTGTGGAGAGAGACGAGGGCACGACTTCCTTCACGACCATAAATTATCCCACTACTGTAAAGAGAGATAATAAAACAGGAAGACTTGATGAATCCTCTCGGATGGTCTGTTTGACAAACCGCAGCTCCTTATAGTAAATCCACCTGATAAACGTCACTCCTCCCTGTGAAGTCAGACACAGGAATGTAAGAATCACCTGGCCGTCCACGTGGAACCTTTAATGTCCACACATCATCTATATGAGATTTACTTGATGTGTATTTGGCGGGAGGGTGGACGGCGTGGATACAGCACAGCTCCACAGATCGCTGCTGATGGACAGAAAACATTTAAAGAGCAGGTTCTTTAAGGAGGAGGAATATCATCATCATCTTCTTCATCTTCCTCTCGGCATGCATGTGTTTTTGAAATCACACATTTCTTTTAAGTTCAGTTTCCTGCTCTTGAAGCTCACTCAGCACATCGATCTGACGGAAAGGAAAATAGTGAAGTGATGCTTTGTACACTGTTAAAAAAATTCCTAATTTTATGGAATATAACTCTAAGTTATATTATAATTTTCTGTTTTTTAAAATTGTGTCAAAGTCCGTAAAATAACAGAAATTATCTGTGAATTAACAGCCAAACTTCTATTTTAATCATTATGCCAATAATAATCAATTACATTTATTTCCCCTTTTTGTAAAGAAAAATTACTGTATTATTTACACTGTAATTTTTCTGCTTTCTTAAATTACATTCAAATCTATGTAAAATGACAGTAATTATCTGTAATTAAAATGTAGCTTGTTATTATAAAGGTTAATGTCCATATGGACAATTTAAAGATCTTCTCTGTAATTTCAGGGTAAATCTTATTAGTTTTATATTTATGTGACTTTTACATTCAAACTTTGTGATTCTGGAAGAAATGTAGAAAACTTTTTCAATTCAAAGAGCTGGATGTTGGTCTGAGCCTCAACCTGGGGCCGGCCAGCACTGCCTCTCTGATGCCACATGATCCTTGAGAATGAATGACCATCCAGTTTTGCCTGATGGGCTTAATGCAGACGCTGCGTGAACTACCTGTCGGCATAACGGCCATTGAATCGTCGCGGTCGCGCTCGACGCCTGGCTGAACCCATGCAGATCGAAGCACGGAAGTGCTGCGCTAGTCTGCTGGGAGCCGTCGGTCGCTGATTGGGCACCTCCGGGTTCCGGCCCTCCACTCAGTGTGTTATTGTCTTCATCGCTGCGGGACTTTTGCAGCGCTCTTAATAATAGTCATAGCTGTGATCTTCAGGCGTCGCCTGTAATGTTTGAATTCTCTGCCGATGTGTTGACTTGATGCTGAGACTTGAGAGGCGAACTATCTGTGGGACGGTCCAGCATCTACGAACGGCGACTAATGTCAGTGATTTATGGCCTTTTTCTTTCCGTCTAGGACTCATTAAGGCTGCCGTTAGTCGATTAAAGATAGTTAGCTTTTTGTTTCCATCTTGGTTTTCTTTTAATTAAGTTGTAACTCTTGGTTTTTCACAAAGGGTCGTCCTTCGCACCCACAGCAACCGCTCGCCCGCTTCCCTTTTGGTTTCCCATTTTTGCTTGTGTATACACTTTTCTAACCACCTTTGAGAATAAATGACTTTGTTTCACCAACACATCTGTTTTTATGTTGCGTCTCTTTCCCACCAAACGAGCTCGAGGTCGTAACATAAATGGGGCTCGTCCGGGATAAATCTGTGAAGAATTCCCGGAGCCAAAGTTATTCATGGCTGAAGTCTTGATTTATTTTTGAGGAGGGAAATTGTTGGTTGCAGGTGAGTTAATTGGAGGCGCAGCTGACATGTCACGGTCTTGATTTGGCTCGGATAGTTGAACTACTTCACATATCACTTACGTCAAACACCAAGGAGCCTAAAGGTCTAACTGGGGTAAGCTTGGTGGAGTCGAAGATTGTTGTGTTGGCCGGTACAATCAGAGCCCGCTGTGTTGGTGGATGGTATCCTGAAGGGTCGGGTTAGCCAAAAGCTTGAGGGGAAACATCGCGTTCGTTTATATGTTGAAAGTCACGCTTTCCGGTTTTAAACCGAGATAGTAAGATACAGGGTAGACATGAACGAGACCAAACCGAGCTCTCCTCTCTCATTCAGGGAAGCGGAAGACTCGATTAATGAACTGTTGATGTGAGAGTCTTTGGCGATTAGACCCCATCGTGATGTCATCAATATTTGAAGAGGGGATGGTGGTGATCGGAGAAGAGAGATGGCTGAAGATCTGATGTGATGTGGAGAATACGCACCGAAATGATGAATGAAGCAGAGAGAGAACTTCTACAGTTCGACCCACGTCTTGACGCCTCAGTCATCCCTCAACCATCATTTCCAAAGAACCTGGTGGTAGTGGATAATTTTATAATTGGCAGCTGGTGTTTTTGTTCAATGTTTTCACGTCTCTGCAAACTCTGAAAGATTTAAAAACTAAGACTGAAAATCCTCCTCCTCGCTCACAGGCACATCTCTGGCATATTTAGCTGGAGTCGTTTGTAAAACTAAGACACTGACAAAAGGAGCTGGAGACAAAAAACAAAAACAAGAATGAAGAGAGAAAACAAGTGGAAAGTGAATATTGCAAAGTGAAAATCAGCTTCCTGCTCTCATCAAGTACCACTGGACGCTGTTTCTGGGCTATGTTTTTCCTCACTTCTCCAGATGAAGACTATTGAACCGGCAGTCCTGGTCTCAATATGTAATGCAGCCTCAAAAACAACATGCCTGCTCACCAGCCCTGTCAGACTGAATAAACATTCAAATAAAGACACTGAGGCTTCAGCTTTCACGTTGCTGTTCAGGAGGTCAAAGGTCAAGGTGTCAAGTATTTGTTATAAATGAGTCATAGTCGTCAGAGGTTGTTTAATTACATCATTTTAGTGCGATTTATTGCATCTTTCTCTCAGGTTTTCCGTCGTAAAATATCATTTCTCTTACAAAATGACCCAAACTAGTTCTTTCACGTCACATAATCCAGAGCTGTGGCTGCATGAACATCAAATTAGATTTGTCATGTCAATTTTTACGATATCATTTTCCATGAAGCCATTTTATTCTGTCATGTAACCACAGCTTTGATGACAGAAATCCAGTCTTATTCAACGGCTGCGCTCACTGTACGTTCCCCTGGTTCGATGTGATGTAGAGTCCTGCGACACTGAGCGATGAACCTCCGGGCTGACTGTAAAATAAATACACGCGCACGGTGGGGATGTTTGAACAAAAACATCTGCTGTAAGACCAATTAGCTTTCACTGGGATGTGTGACCTTTTAAAAGCCGTAACTGAAAACAACGCCCTCCGCGAATGGCAATCAATAAGCAGACACCGTTTTGTTGTTTGTTTTTTTTTTCTTAAAGGAGGTTCAGCAGAGCAGGACAACAAAACCTTGCAATTAAAAGACCAGCAATAAGGTTTTGTGCCAAAATAAAAGTTTATTTCTCTTCCAGATCCACTGAAGAAGAAGGAAGCTCTTAAATTACAGTTTTCATATGTGCATACTACAATAAACAGTTTACTCATGAAGTTTAATTAAAAACCAATATCTTGTCATGAGTTATTTTTTATGTGTGTGGGCAGGTCAGTGCTCGTCACTTTTATCTGCCGCAGTAACACCTGTAAAAATGATTGATCAGGACACGTGTGGCATTATTCATTTCGGGCAGCTTTCATGTGGTGGTTTGTGAATCTTGTGGGTGATTATTGTGAGGAGTGAATTAGGGCTGGAGCCAAAATCTCAAGCCTAAATCTCCCAGTTCCTCAGTCTCATGGTTTTAAACTCGAGCGTTTAATAACACTTGATTTTTACCTGAGAGCAGCCATTATTCATTTATGTTGAATCTAAAAATGTGAATGAAAGTAACCATTAAAAACAGTTCTTTCAATATTGACAGAAACCTGACACTTTAAAGGCTGGAGAAGAAATCCAGCTACGGTTAGCAGGACGCTAAACGATTAGCAACATTCAACCACAGCCGCTTATCACCTGCTTCACGGTAAATCTACCTACACAACCAACCACTACAACACATTTTAGATATTAGTTAGCAGCGTGTTACCTGTCCAGCAGAAGTTCAACAACTCTGAATTTGTAGAACAGCCAATAGGAACGCTCTCTCTCTTTCTTGAAAGGACTCGTGATTGGCCAGAGTCTCACACTGTTGGACTGGAGTTTCTAAAAAGCAGAAAAAGGTCAGGCTGAAGGCTGAAAGAAAAACTATTGGCACCTGTCCAAATACTTATGGCCTGGACAGTTCAATCTCGACAAGAGTTGGACCAACTGACTGTCAGACCCTAAAGCTCCACTGCTAGCATGGCTAAAACAGCTAACGGAAAAATCTCCCAATAAACGAAGCATCTAAAGTTGATTTAAATTCTGTTGTGGATTAAATGGAGGAAAGTTACACTGGCAGGAATCACAAACAAGATAAAAATAAAGCCAAGATGACAAGCTAATGCCACGATATTAATATGCGCTTCGTCTCTGTTCATGTTGAGTCGAAACCATCTGGTTAACATGTCTCCTCTTTTTAAAAAGACGCTCTGAAGAATCATGTGTTCTCTTCTGATCTGTTAATCCAGGGACAGAGCTGCTGCCGCTGGAGAGAAACTACACTGTAAAAAAAGATTTTACAGAAAGTTTCATTAATATTTCTACAGAGAAAAACTGTTTTTTACAGACTTCTCCTAATTTATTATGATTCAAACACTAATAAAGTGACGCCACGAAATGTCTCTGCAGAGAAACTTTTTCCTAATAATAAAATTAAGTGTCAATCAATGAAATATTAACACATGTTTAATTATGTAAAGTAAACCTTTTGTTTTTGGAAGACAAAGTAAAAAATACTGTGTAAAACAGATTAACATCATCTCAAACTTCAACTTGCAGTATTTGTGTCAACAATTGAATCTTTAAGTTTGTAAAGTAATGTTAAAACCTGTAGAAGCAAAACTAAATACAATATTTAATGATTCAGATTCTAGATCAATTCTCTTAACATTTCTCATAAAATATAATAAACTGAAGAAATGCAAATTAAACTGTTAACTCTCTGTATGTAGTCTTTTCAACTAAAGTGGGGGTTGGAAACTTAATTACAAATAACATACGCACCACTATTGACTTTATAACACTTTTATTTAATATATTCAGATGTAAATTTACATATCAACCAATTATTCACAATAGTTCTTCAGAGCCCCGGGATGATCTGAAGAACTAAAACTGGCATTTCTCATTGGTCTATCTGGCCTGTTAAGTGTAGGAGCAGTGATGTGTTTTCTCACTTTCTCACCAGGGGTAATGTTGTGAGTGTGGAGGTGTGTGTGGGCGAGCCATGGGTGTGGTGTGTGTCACAGGGGGCTGAATGGTTGTCTAAATCATCACCTGCACCTGGCTGACAGTTCTGTTTGTTGCTTGATACAGAGAGTCGCTGAGAGGGCTGCGTAGGGAGATCTGTCCGACACCAGCAGGTGCAGCTGTACAGAGACTCGGTAGACTGACGGCGGGGTCAGCCTTCTGTTTTCCTGCAAACATAAAATTCATTTTTGCTCCAAAACCTTTTTCCTCAAGCCAGTGCAAAGTACTTCCAAGCTCCTGGCACACCTGCCTGACAGAGCCGGCAGGAAGAGCGAGTTGTCTTCCCTCCCAGAGACCAGGAGAGGCAGCCCAGGTGACAGTTCAAAGCAGCGACGGGGAAGAACACCTCCTGTCCTGGGAAGGAGAGTCTCCAGAGGTGAGAGTCACTTCAGATATCACTGTATCCTCTAATGATATCAGATCTATATTCACACACACTGCTCTCTGATCATCTTTCAGCTGTCTTCTTGGACTGAACTCGGGCCCTGCAAAACTGGGCCAGTGTTAGCCGCCTGGTGGAGGCCGTTTGCAAACCAGCTCTGCGTCTTCACCCGGTGGCCACGTGGTCCAGAGTGGACCGTGAGGACTCCTGGTC